>NW_027472582.1:4109166-4723333 GCF_030347505.1 Rhynchophorus ferrugineus | reverse complement strand
AAATTGCAAACATCATTTTAGACAAAAAGTAGAGAAGATTAGACTCAAAATCAAGCAACTGTACTGGTTAGTTGGAAGTTGCTCAATTATGATCAAGGTTGCCAAATCATAGTAACGTGGAACTGATATATCTACTGGACAACACGCAGGAAATCAGAAGACTGAAGCGAAGTTATAGAGCTTTCCATCACCCGAAAAACTATGCATTAAAGAAATAAGAGAATATTTCAAGTTTGAGAATAAAAACGAATCGAAATATAGTTGAAATATATCTATTTAGGATAGCGTATAAGGACTAACAGGGAATTTTTAGAAAAATTTACTGACATACCTAAGTTACGCCAGTTAAGTTCACACATTATAATTCATAATTTTGAGTATAAGTACACAGAGGTTTTTGTTATCTTCAAATGTATTTTATATCTGTATATTGTCGATTTGAACAAGTGTATACCGGTTTACGTAGTAAGACCTGCAGTGATTATATCTATAAATAACGAGCTGAAATAACAGAATTATTGCTTTAGGATCTTCAGTCAAACTCAAAGATCACAAAAAACTTACGATAGTATAACAAATCAATTGAAAATTTATAGACAAACGTTTAAAGTACCTGGAGATTCTGTAATATCGTGAAACATCATATATTAGTAAAGCAAAACCAAAGAAAAGAACTAATAGTTAGCTACCACTTTATTTAATTTTTTTTAAATATTTATATCATCACTTTATCTCTCTTTATTTACAAGATTTTTAGAATTGTGTTAGTGCCTTTTTAATACCAATTCCAACTTGCAGTAAAGCCAAATGTAATGAGTCTTCATTATTATTCATTGTTGTAGATTTGAAGGAAAGTATGGATTTTTGCTTTAATTGCAATATAATATTACAAAATACAGTTAGAGGTTAGTTTATGTAAATATAATACAACCAATCCACTCTATACTATTAGTCAGTAAAAGAAGGATTTCCTTTCACAAATACTAGATTTTTAAATGTACCTTCTACAAACAAGAGGCTACTTGTTGGGGAATTAATAAAACCTGTTACAGAAAACAATCTTTGTACAGGCCCTGATGGGTAAAGACTTGTATTGTTATATTATATGAACTCATTTTTATATTTGGATAGAACTCTTACTCCATTTTTTATGATCACTGTTCCTGTTAAACTGCATAAACAATAAAATCATCATATTCTTTTCTAACATCACGTTAGACAATAACAGACCAGATTAGACTCAAAGTCAAGCAATTGTACTGGTTAGTCGGAAGATATTCTCACTTTTATTTATCTCACAAGTCAAAGGGATTGGTTTATCAGTCAATCATAAAGCCAATATGGACCTATGGGGTGCAAATATGGGATTGCACTAAAACATCAAACCAACTAGTAAACCAACGCAATGCTTATCGCTACGTAACCAACGAAGAGCTGCTCGATGACCTCGAAATCAAATGAATTCACGAAGTGATCCAAAATTTCGTCTTAAAACATGAAATAAGGTCGCTAAATCACAGCAATGGTGAAGCAATAATACAGCTGCTGGACAACACGTAGTAAATCAGAAGATTGAAGCGAATCGAACCAGAGGTACTTGTTTAGTGTATAAGTGTACTCTTAATAGCTTAAGTAGTTTGGTTTCATTTAAATTTAGAAAATAAATACTGATTGTATATTAATGCAAGTACAACAGAACAGTATTAATGAATTAACTGTAAATTAATCAGTACATTTAATACATTTTTTCTGGACATTGCTGTAAAAGCTATCCAGCGTTAGTTTGTACCCAACGCAGCCATTGATAGGATCGCTAAATGTGTTTTGAAACCATATATATTTTAAATACTATGTACAAAATATCTCGGCATCAGGTATTTGAAATACCAATTACAAATTACATTTTTAAGAACTAAATTACGTATTTGTATTTCAGTTGTGTATTTTAATTTTAAGTAGTTCAAATACTGTCCAATATTAAACAAAACCATGTGAAAAACATACACGATTGACCGACATTTTTTTCCACACATCTAATCATGCGAGATCCATTATCTGCCCGATTGAGCTCCACTTGACTTAAAACTATTTTCACACCACTTTTTGAGGAAAAACGTTGAAAAATAAGTTAATTTCTATGGATTTATGTTTTATTTCAGCGAATTCACCGAACAAACTGTTATATGAATGATTTAGAAAAACAACGTACGAAATGTAACCAATATTATCTATTTTTGACAAATTATTTAAAAAAGGAAGTGAGCAGTCATAAACATCAAGATTATGACACGAGTAAATATTTGAAGGGAATTAAAACATCCCGAATTTGTCAAAAATATCGATTAAAAATTCATATGTAGTTTATTCATATTTTTTATGTACATACGTCATCAAGAGGTTTAATGTAGTGCCTGCCGCAATTTGTAAATTCATTTCAGAATCAGACAATATTTTCCTTGTCATTTTATTCTGATTAAAAAGAGACACAACGCCATCTTAGTCGTCCGGCTGTCAGAGGTATTCTAAATCAATAGTGATAAGAGGTTATAACTCTAACTTATAAACTATCGCGACTGTATAATTAAATGTAGTTTTTTAGATGTACTATAATGTTAAAATAAATTATATTTGATAACATTTTTGTTCAATTATTTTATTTAGATTAGAATTTTGTTGCATGTCAAAGCCCAACTGAACTAAAACTCAGAGTTGATGCGGCAACACTGCGGCGTTTAGACGTCACAAATTTAGATGACGTATGTACAAAACAACTTTTGTTCTAGCGCAATAATACATCAATTTGATTAAACAAATTAAAATTGCCCAATAACCACCTACATATCGATACAGCATTATTTTTCGTTAAAAGTTTAACAGGCCAAGATCACAATTAATATATAAATATTCTGTTGACCCCGATGACCTTTGAAATGGAAGATTTTCGGATAAATCCTGTCTAGTAAGTTGTTTTAACGCAATTTAAATTAAACCGATTATCTAGTAGATTATATGTTTACATTAATATGTTAATAAAAATATAAAGGAGGCTGTGTCTTGCATAATATTAATTTCTAAATAATTATCGACATATGTAAATTTCGTTCTGAAAAAATATTTTTCCCAATATAGATTTAATCGTTTTTTAAACTAAATTATTAGAATAATCTTTGAATTTGTGATACGTGTTTATACGAATAACATTGATGTTTATAAACATAGCAATTATATAACTTAGTTTATTATTAAATACTAATTTTAAGGATATTAAAATAGCCCTGTTTAATTCTATATTTTATCTATCTATCGAAAACAAATATAAATGATAATTTTTTAGATAAATACATATATATAGAGTTGTATGAGAATTTTATGTTGTAAGTATAAATTGTTATAAATATAGAGACAAAGACTTTAAACTGATGGGTTGGTAGTAGTTAAAATAATATTGTAAAAAGATAAATAGGTTTAGGTAGGTATTAAGCAAAATCAATACATAGTATAAAACAAAGTCGCCTTTTCTGTCCCTATATCCCTATGTGCGCTTAAATCTTTAAAACTACGCAACGGATTTTGATGCGGTTTTTTTCAATAGATAGAGTGATTCAAGAGGAAGGTTTATATGTATAATACATGCATAATATACTAAGGCAACATTGCTAATTTTAGAGGTTTCTAACGTGATGTCGTAAATTAACCTATTTTTTTAGGCTTATTTATCAATTAGCAAAAACGCTGCCTAACCCTACGAGTTAGATCAAATTAATGTACTACAGTATTGTACACCATAAAAAGGTCTACAAAAAAGTCCGCGATGGTATATGTTTATCTTTTAGGGATAACCCACATTAACCATTTTTATTGTTTACTTTTTACGTGAGAAAATTATTTTACGTGAGGCTTATTTACGAAGCTATTTTAAGCAATACGGCATTAATCCTTATCGAATTAAGTACCTTAAATACAGTGTGTAATTAATATAGATCAATATGGTTCCTTACAGCATGTAAATTAAACAAATATTTTCGGAGATATTACAAATTTAAAATTTGCGTTTAAAAATGTGTAATGTAATAAAAATTGTATGAATTTAGATATTCCAAAGATAGCAGGAAATCTTCATAGTAAGTATAGGGGAAGAGGAATTGTTTTACTCCAAATTTAATGCGTGCAGGCCAAGGGCAGTAATGAATGAACCAAAAATACTGGATCGATTTTAATCATGTTTTCATTGAGTGACATAGGCATATATATTTTATGCCCGTGCGAAGTCGGAGCGGGCCGCTATGTTTTTATATACAACGTTCATATTTTTTCTGTAGTGTATTTAATTTAGTATCAGCATTGCACCCGTGCGAAGCCGGGGCGGGTCGCTAGTTTTGTATATAGTAAAATATAAAATACGTATTGTAGATAGGTTAAATAAGGTTTTTGATTATTTTTATTTAGTTATTAATTACAACGATTATTATGCATATATAGTATTTTAAAATGTATTTTTTTTTTATGTTAAAAATCTAAGTTTGATTATTTTTTAATTTTTAGTGAGTTCCTTATTTATTTTTTCAAGTCGGTTCAATTTTTTTTGTTAAAAATATTTTATTTTTCCCTTTTTAGTGTTAGATATTTACTCAATATATCAACTCATTTTATTTCATATTACAATGGGTAGGCCAAGTGAAAGTGCAGCCCATATGAGGAAAAATAGGAATAAAGAAACAATGATTGAAAATAAGAAGTGATTGATTTGATAAATGTTCTAACTAAACAACAACAAAAAGCAATTGTCCCTGCTAGGAATTGTACCCGCAACCTCCGTTTGGGAACAAAATGTACCTTACAACCACTTACACCATAGAAAAAGTTGTTTACAATATTTCTACGAGGTCTTATACGTTATAGTTAGTGCTTAAAATAATTTTCCGTCACATCAGCTCAGCAATGACATTATACACAAATATCTGATTATTTTAAAAAAACAATATGAGATAATTTTGCACGTTCCTTTGAAATGTGAGCGTTTCCATCGATTTCCACACCCCCTCCCCCAACACACATCCTGATTTGGTTCCAACAGGACTTCGGAAGAGCACTCCTTCGAATAAAAAAAGAATGTTGAAAATCGGGCAACAATTGACGGAAAAATCGACGAACATATATTTAAAAAAAAATATATATATATATACAGCCGTACATAGAACCTCCTCCTTTTTCGAAGTAGTTTAATAAAAAATATTGTACCGATTTCTCATAATAAGCCACAAAATTAAAAAAAAGTTTAATTATTGGCTTACTATAATGAAAATGATCCTATAGAATCTCCATTTTCAGAGCGTAATGACTTTTGACGGAGTATATAAATGAGGTATCTATAATTTACATCTAGAGTGATCTATGGAGTGGTAACTTTTAAAGCGTTCTAGTATGGCTTCACTGAATAAGTATTACAAAAGATAATCGACTAGAAACCATCTATTAGGAAAATCCCAAGGTTATTGTATGGTTACGTTTTATCAAATTAAATGATTGCTTCTTTATTCAAGATAACTGAAAGCTGTAATTAGTACTTCACTGAGTACATCACAAAAATCAACATTCAAATCAACACAAACAATCTGATTCGTACATTTGTTCATATATGACTAAATTATTCTATTACTAAACTTACATAAACTGTCATACCCCATAGAGGACCAACTAAGAAAAACGAAACACGTCTGCCATCGCCTTTCAAAAGTTTAGAATGACAATTGCATATTTAATTATTTTTGTCTCAGACATTTAAAAAAAAAACGATCTTGGTACTCTCGGCATTTCCAAGATAAACAACATTAATTGTTGTTGTAATAAATGAAGCTCGGCTGACGTGATAACAAATTAATTTACGATGATTAAGGTTTCATTTCGGGATAGACTTTGTTCATTGTCAATCGCGAAACTGATAAAGTATCGATTATTTTGAGGTTATGGTGGAGAAACTTGACGAAATTTGGTTGAGAGTAACAGGTGCGTATATAAATTTGACAGCTGTCAGATCATTAGTTTGTGAATTATAGCATATTGAATGAAGCAACTTTTATTATTGTGAAAAAAATGGATAAAAAGGAATTTCGCGTGTTGATAAAATATTGCTTTTTAAAGGGAAAAAATACAGTTGAAGCAAAAACTTGGCTTGATGCCGAGTTTCTGGACCCCACCCCAGAAAAATCAACCATCAAAGATTGGTATGCTAAGTGTAGACGTGGTAAAATGAGCACTGAAGACGGTGAACGCAGTGGACGCCCAAAAGTGGTTGTTACCGACGAAAACATTTTAAAAATCCACAAAATGATTTTGAATGACCGTAAATTGAAATTGAATGAAATAGCAGACACTCTAAAGAAATCAACTGAACGTGTACATCATATCATTCACGAATATTTGGGTATGAGAAAGCTCTGTGCAAAGTGGGTGCCGCGCGAGGTCACTTTTGACCAAAAACAATGACGGGTTGATGATTCAGAGCAGTGTTTGAAGATGATCAGGCCTAATAAACCCGAGTTTTTGCGTCGATATGTGACAATGCATGGCTCCATCATTTTACTCCAAAGTCCAATCGACAGTCACCCGAGTGGGCTGCATACGATGAATCCGCTCCAAAGCGTGGGAAAACGCAACAGTCGCCTGGCAAGGTTATGGCGTCTGTATTTTGGAATGCGCGTA
Source organism: Rhynchophorus ferrugineus (assembly GCF_030347505.1). Taxonomy (NCBI): domain Eukaryota; kingdom Metazoa; phylum Arthropoda; class Insecta; order Coleoptera; family Curculionidae; genus Rhynchophorus; species Rhynchophorus ferrugineus. Next base: position 4,716,634 of record NW_027472582.1, on the reverse strand, counting down.
GAATAATTTTCATTCACTACCTTGAAAAAGGAAGGACCATCAACAGCGACTAATACATAGCGTTATTGGACCGTTCGAAGGACGAAATCGCTGAAAAACGACCGCATTAGAGGAAAAAGAAAGTGCTGCTTCACCAAGACAATGTACCGTGTCAAAAATCCATGAATTGTGCTTCGAATTATTTCCTCATCCACCGTATTCTCCAGATCTGGCCCCCAGCGACTATTTCCTGTTCTCAGATCTCAAAAGAATGCTCGCTGGGAAGCATGGAAAGGGAAGCGCGAAACTGGAGCCTATTTTGAAGCAAAGGACAAATCGTACTACAAATATGGTATAGAAACGTTGAAGTCGCTAGAGTCAGTGATTATTTTAGGGACCATATTTTACTATTATTTTAATTTGAGGGACCGCCTCGGAAGGGCACTCTTTCGAATAAAAAAATAATTTAGAAAATCGGTCCATATATATATATATATACAGCCGAACATAGAAACTCCTCCTTTTTTGAAGTCGGTTAAAAAGGATAATTTCACCTACTAGTGGAATGTTAGTAAAAATTGTAACTTAAAAGCAAATATGTTTTAGAATTCATAATTCATGATAAATTGTGAATAACAGAAACCAGATATCAAATATGATTATAGCATTCCAAGACAAATAGTAAACGGGTTTAAAAAGTTTTCAGAAACATTTTGTTTTACTCAACAATATCCTGGCTGATATAAGTTCCTAACATTTTATAAAATACGAAAACAATAAATAAAATTAATAAAACAGTTTGATTGTATTTAACTTGCCTTAGCATTTCTTCATAAGTGAACAATTTGGTTTCGTAATAATTCAATAATTGTTCAAGGAAATTTTAGGTTCAGTTTTTCTAATGCAAGAGGAATTTTATTCGAGGATTACCTGTAATTTACCTCAGTTTTTATAACAAAAGAATAATTATTTCATTAAAAGAACGGACCTACTCGTAGACATCAAAAAATATAGCTAATTCAAGTATGAAATGCTCCAATAACTAGCTTATTCGCCAGATTTGGCTCTCTCTGGCTTCTGGCCCATTTTCATTATTATCCATAAATTGGAAAATCGTCAGTAAATTTAATTTTAGGGTAAATGATGTGGCTCGGTGAATGTAGGTAAAACGAAATGAAACAGTGGTGTTTACATCATGTGACCGTTATTCATTGAAGTAATATAAAAAGGTGGAAAATACAAAATAGATAAAACGGATGGGAGCGGTGTTACCTGGTCACTAGGCTTGGGCAGTCGATGGTGGCACGTTTAAACCAAACGAGGGTTCAGCACTGAATGAGTCGAAATACCCTTCAATAACATCCCAGATAAACGTTAGCTATTCGTTATCGGGTTCTAGTTGGCGCTGCTGGCACCCCGCCCGTGTTCAACATCTGGGATTATATTTCTGGGTATTTTGTAGACCGTTATTCCACGATGTAAAATTCGACATGCCTCAAGGTCGCTACATAATAATCTAGTATCCTTGGCCGATCAACCTGTACACTAGTAAAAATGGTAATAAAAAAATTGTTCGGATATTTAAGTAGATAGAACAAAATTAATCGGAATATGACGCATTCGTTGCTATTGAACAAACTAACACATTAATTACTATGGTATCAGCATTAATTCCAACTATTTTTTACTGATTCAAATATATACATATTAAAATATATTGTTTTTCCGGTTTAATTACAAATAATTAATGAACCCAATTAATTCTATATATTTTCCTGGTTATTCCATAAAAAATCTTTAAAACTGTATAACGTATACATAATTATTCATAGAAACTGGAATGATAATTGTATTAATTGGTTGGAATTATGCGGGTGATTGTTTCATCAATACATTTGTTTTGAAGATACTTTATTTTTAATGAACCGGAAGGAAAACAAAATGTTATACTAGTTGATACCAGCCTGCTTTGCGGCACACAGGATAAATATTGAGTATGGAATATTGGTGTAAAATATGAATAAAATCCGCGCGAGTTCAATTTTGACCAAAAACGACGACGAATTGATGATTGGGAGCAGTGTTTGAAGATGATCAGGCCTAATAAAGCCGAATTTTTGCGTCGATATGTGACAATGGATGAAATATGGCTCCATCATTTCTCTCCGAAGTCCATCCGAGTGGACTGCATACGATAAACCCGTTCCAAAGCCTGGGAAAACGCAACAGTCGGCTGGTAAGGTTATGGCGCCTGTATTTTGGGATGCGCATGGAATAATTTTCATTGACTACCTTGTTTGAAGGACGAAATCGCTGAAAAACAGCCGCATTTGGAGAAACAGAAAGTGCTGTTTCACCAAGACCGTGCCAAATCCATTAATTGTGCTTCGAATTGCTTTCTCATCCACCGTATTCTCCAGATCTGGCCCCCAGCGACTATTTCCTGTTCTCAGATCTTAAAAGAACGTTCGCTGGGAAGAAATTTTCGTTGAGTTAAGAGGTGAAGAAGCAAAGGACAAATCGTGCTACAAAAATGGTATCGAAAAGTTAGGGGATCACTATAATCAGTGTATCACCCTTGAAGGGACTAGGATTGACCTATTATATATTAAGTATTACTTCTAGTATTCTAAACTTGAAATTCACTTTTAATTATTTTTTTAGTGTTTATTTCTTTTGTTCAGACAGGCGTCATTTGAAAACAAGCGTTATATTTATTAATTGTACAGATATAATGTTCTGAGACCAGATTCTGATGGATAATTCAAAGGTTCAGGGTACCCTCAATAATAGAAGCCACTACAGCGCTTTTTGAGATGATAGTAAAAGGAGCCCAGCATGCGTGTTGATTGGCCAACTAATGCTGATGCCCATTTATTCTAAACTAACTTGACATATTTTACAGCTATATGTTATTATTTACAAGAGTTGTGGTTAGGAAGTAATTTTTATACGAGTTAATTATATAATTACAAAATTTTACTGAGGGAATATTTAGTACAGAAAATTAGCGACCGTCAATTCGAAAATAACTGTATGAGGTATGAATTATTAGTAAAATGTTACAATTTTGATTTTTGCATTGTCTCTGTAAAATTTTGTTAATTGGGCAAAGCTGACTTGAAAAGCGGTTTTCTAAAACTACTTGGTTGAGTTCTTCGTCAAGAAATCTACAGTGACGGAATTATTTAAAAAAATCGCAAAAACGTTAATCGATTAAAGCGTTTGAAATGTATATGAATACATTCCCCTTGAAAAGGTTTAAAAAACCAGATTTTATTTCTTCGTCATCTTATTAGTTTTAATTTATGATATCAAATAATGAAATTTATTATCAATTTACAAGGATGTGGTTAAATGTTAGTTCGACAACATACATATTCCTACGTCCTAAATTTGAGATAGATAGTATAATTGTAAAAAGGTACGATTTGCTTTCTATAAAAGTATCAAGATTTGTGGTTTTTCCTTTATCATCTTAACAAGCGCCAGTCAAAATTTGCCAAGAACCAAAAAAAAATCGACGAGTAAATCATAATTTGGCCAATGATGTTTTAGTTCATTGAGCTCCTCATAGAATTCCGTTCCTCATTCCTTTAGTACTCATAGGTTGTTGAAGCTGTGAAACAGAAAGTGGTAAGGAGGATATTAAACAAGATGATAGAACAGTATTCAATAAGCACTATTTCCAAAAAATATTCATATGGAACATTGTAGACATACAGGACGATTACACATTAAATATGAAAAAGTATGGCACGCAGGGCTGTAGGTTTAACTAAAAGATCTTCTCCTTCATCCTCACAATCAGCTGTTAAAATATTAACTTACAGATAAACAGTTCACATCGACAGTTACAAAACAAGGTGATGTGCCCATCACTGAACTACAATTAATATATCCAGAAATTTTACAATGCAGTGTATTTTACCGTGTATAATGTTGATCTGTCGATGATAAAAACTACTGTGATAATATATGTAGACGAAGAAGTAGATATATACTTATATACATACTTGCTAAACGAAAACTACCTGAACTAAAACTAAACCAAACGTGCTGGCTTGTCGAATATTGGCAAATCGAAGTATATTCGATAACTGTATGCTGATAACTGCTATACAAATCAATGCTTACGCCTGTTTGGTCCTACGGGATCCAACTATGAAGTACTTCTAGTAAATCTAATATAGCCAACATTCAATAGTTCCAAAACAAAGTATTGCCTGTTATTGTCCATGCTCAGTACCACATTTTTGGTGAATTGATACAGCGCTATATCTCTGTACAACCCATAATGGGTATAAATCAAGTGTTAAGTACTTCGAAAGAATATTAGTGCACCCTAATGTACTTGTCTAAATGTGAATGATAACGGTGAAGGGTGTAGATTAAAACATTTACTGCTGTCCTATCTGATGAATAGACTAATATAGACCATAGAGCAAGATTTAGAATAATATATTTTAAACAGGATATAACCATTAAGGGTAGAAAAAAAAAAGTGGCTAGTAAGTATGAAGTCAATATAAAATATTTCAAAATTTGAAAAAAATCAAAGCTAGTTTCCTTTTGTATTACCTACAGTTGAAACAAGAACACAATGGATGGTTTGAACCTCCCTATGTGGTTTCCAAGCAATTTTGAGGCCAAAAACCAACGAAAAACTGCACTTTTCGGACTATATGATCATAAAAATTAGTAACATTCGTAATTCACTCATTTACCAGATTTATTACACTTTAGGGTAAATGATGTGGCTCAGTGAATGGAGGTAAAACGAAATGAAACAGTGGTGTTTACATGATGTGACCGTTATTTATTGACAATATAAAAAAATGTGAAAAATACAAATGATAAAAAGGATGGCAGCGGAGTTACCTGTTGACGAGGCTTGGGCAGTCGATGGTGGCACGTCTAAACCAAACGAGGGTTGAGCACTGAATGACCGAAATACCCTTCAATAACATCCCAGATAAACGTCTCGGGGTTGCCGCCAACTATTCGTTGTCGGGTTCTTGTTGGCGCTGCGGGCACCCCGCCCGTGTTCAACATCTGGGATTATATTTCTCGGTATTTTGTAGACCCTTATTCCACGATGTAAAATTCGACATGCATCAAAGTCGCTACAACACCTTTCGCATGTTATTCATTCAAGCGACAAAATCTTTTGAACAATCTAGTATGCAATTACATTACTTTACAGTATGTACATAAAATTCCTCCTTATAACAGATTTGATACTAGATAATAAAGAAATGTCATGGGCAAACTTAAAATAAATCATTTTTGATAAAAAAAAACTAGAGAATATTTCAATCTTTGAACTGTAAACAATTTATAAATCAAAAATTAAAATAATAATGTTGGATATACCCAAGAAAAAATTTATTTAAAAATATTGCCTAACAAGGTGTTTAAATTACTTGTTATGCCCAACAATATGTTATATATATATTTATATTGGTACGTAACTTATAAAATATGGTAAATGACATTAAGAATTAATGTTATTCAGGTAAACAGGTATTTCAAATCTCAAGTAGATGGCAATTGGTCTTTTAATATACTCGATAAACGCCTGAATCTATCTGGTAAAAATGTTTCGTCGAGACTACTTTAGATTCAATATCGATTATTATGAAATATACTCTTTCTTGTCAATACTATTTTTATTAGTAGCAATTTTTATTAGTACTCTGACCATTTATTCAAAATCAAAGGGCAATGTATCGTAAAAAATCGGTACAATATGTATTATATAAACTATTTTTCATCGTTTTCTATAACTTTCCCCCATCTTTCTATCAATATGACAATTTGACCTGGGTTTTCAAGTTTTTGAGTCCAACAAGTCAGTTGTCATTCGTTGTCTTCGAACTTTTTTGGGCTTCGAAATGGTTCTGCGTCACTGATACCGAAAATCGCAACTTTTAAACTGCTGAGACCAAAGCCATACATTTGAACATCATAGGATCAGCATCACCATAAGGTTTTAAAAGCTGTTTTATGAGCTTCGGCAGCAGATTTCTTCAAATCAAATATAATGAATGTTAAAACCATCGAATAGAACAGTTTGTTTATATTGATAATTTTTCATCAATAGATTTCCCTGATCAAGCTACATATAAGCACCTAATACTTTCACTAAATTATGATAAATTATTCAAATATAATATAACAATCTGCTTTTTTCAGTTGAAAAAGGCAACGTTGGGTGAAAATGGCGGGCAAAACAGGGTTTTTCATAGATTTTCACTAGATTCAAGTCATCATGTCGCAGAACAATTCAATATCATTGTTTCTTCTATACGGACAGTTTGTATTCAATATTTCACGCAAACGTATCAATATCAACATTTTTCACCTGTTGCGTAAAAAATTGAGCTTCCGAAGAGGAAGAATTATTTGAATAAACTTTGAATATATTACATTATACCAATTTATATGTACGACCATTTAAGGATAACCATGTCAAATAAAAAAACATCAAAACTAAAATTTATATATTCAAATATTAAGATTTCAAGGTATATACAGTTATTTAATAATTTTTTTTTTAAATTTTATTAACAAGTTCAGAAAGCATTTAGAATAAACTCAATAATATGCTAGATGTCAAAGAAAAATAGCTCCAATATCCAATCAAATATTTATCTAGAAACAATTAAAAATGACATTTATTTTAATGAAATGCACGTGTGGATATATCTTTCTTGTAGACTCCTAGACGCAGAAGCAAAGCAGATATAAGCAGATTCTATCACATCAGCAACAATTTATTTCATATAAAGCTATTAAAAACCGTAATAAAATATTTTATGATTAAGTAATTATTCTACTAAAGAAAAAAACTAATGTGCCAACGACATAAAAATTGTTTAAAAAAATTATGGGCTTTACAACTGCTTAAAATTATTAAATTTCATGTTAATTCGCTTATAAGTAAATGTATATATATATGTACTTAATGTTCCTTTTTACGATCGTATGATTTCTATGTTCAGCAGACTTTAAACTTTATTAAGGACTTTGATAATGATCTGATATTATGTTGTTTCATATAAGAAAAATGATATAATTTAAAATTGAGAGATAAATTTAAATTAATTCAAATTAATGTTTGTGAATTATAATTATAAATCTTTATGTCCTTTGTTGTTTTTAATGATCTGCTGTAACAGTTTTATTATATACTAGCGACCCGCCCCGGCTTCGCACGGGTGCAATGCTGATACTAAATTAAATACACTACAGAAAAAATATGAACGTTGTATATAAAAACATAGCGGCCCGCTCCGACTTTGCACGGGCATAAAATATATATGCCTATGTCACTCAATGAAAACATGATTAAAATTGATCCAGTATTTTTGGTTCATTCATTACTGCCCTTGGCCTGCACGCATTAAATTTGGAGTAAAACAATTCCTCTTTCCCTATACTTACTATGAAGATTTCCTGCTATCTTTAGAATATCTAAATTCATACAATTTTTATTACATTACACATTTTTAAACGCAAATTTTAAATTTGTAATATCTCCGAAAATATTTGTTTAATTTACATGCTGTAAGGAACCATATTGATTTATATTAATTGCACACTGTATTTAAGGTACTTAATTCGATAAAGATTAATGCCGTATTGCTTAAAATAGCTTCGTAAATAAGCCATTTTCTCACGTAAAAAGTAAACAATAAAAATGGTTAATGTGGGTTATCCCTAAAAGATAAACATATACCATCGCGGACTTTTTTGTAGACTTTTTATGGTGTACAATACTGTAGTACATTAATTTGATCTAACTCGTAGGGTTAGGCAGCGTTTTTGCTAATTGCTAAATAAGCCTAAAAAATAGGTTAATTTACGACATTACGTTAGAAACCTCTAAAATTAGCAATGTTGCCTTAGTATATTATGCATGTATTATACATATAAACCTTCCTCTTGAATCACTCTATCTATTGAAAAAAACCGCATCAAAATCCGTTGCGTAGTTTTAAAGATTTAAGCGCACATAGGGATATAGGGACAGAAAAGGCGACTTTGTTTTATACTATGTAGTGATGTACTTATGTATACTTAATGTTCCTTTTTATGATCGTATGATTTCTATGTTCAGCAGACTTTAAACTTTATTAAGGACTTTGATAATGATCTGATATTATGTTGTTTCATATAATAAAAATGATATAATTTAAAATTGAAAGATAAATTTAAATTAATTCAAATTAATGTTTGTGAATTATAATTATAAATCTTTATGTCCTTTGTTGTTTTTAATGATCTGCTGTAACAGTTTTATTATATACTAGCGACCCGCCCCGGCTTCGCACGGGTGCAATGCTGATACTAAATTAAATACACTACAGAAAAAATATGAACGTTGTATATAAAAACATAGCGGCCCGCTCCGACTTTGCACGGGCATAAAATATATATGCCTATGTCACTCAATGAAAACATGATTAAAATCGATCCAGTATTTTTGGTTCATTCATTACTGCCCTTGGCCTGCACGCATTAAATTTGGAGTAAAACAATTCCTCTTTCCCTATACTTACTATGAAGATTTCCTGCTATCTTTAGAATATCTAAATTCATACAATTTTTATTACATTACACATTTTTAAACGCAAATTTTAAATTTGTAATATCTCCGAAAATATTTGTTTAATTTACATGCTGTAAGGAACCATATTGATCTATATTAATTGCACACTGTATTTAAGGTACTTAATTCGATAAGGATTAATGCCGTATTGCTTAAAATAGCTTCGTAAATAAGCCATTTTCTCACGTAAAAAGTAAACAATAAAAATGGTTAATGTGGGTTATCCCTAAAAGATAAACATATACCATCCCGGACTTTTTTGTAGACCTTTTTATGGTGTACAATACTGTAGTACATTAATTTGATCTAACTCGTAGGGTTAGGCAGCGTTTTTGCTAATTGCTAAATAAGCCTAAAAAAATAGGTTAATTTACGACATCACGTTAGAAACCTCTAAAATTAGCAATGTTGCCTTAGTATATTATGCATGTATTATACATATAAACCTTCTTCTTGAATCACTCTATCTATTGAAAAAAAACCGCATCAAAATCCGTTGCGTAGTTTTAAAGATTTAAGCGCACATAGGGATATAGGGACAGAAAAGGTGACTTTGTTTTATACTATGTAGTGATTAATAACTAATACGATACCATACCATTTTAATCTGAAAAATCTTACAGTAGAACGCTGATTTTTTTGAAATGGAACACTTGGAGTAGCGCAAGTTGTCTCTCAGAGACGTACCTGTACCACATCTGTATTCCGTAGAGGCAAACTGAACGGACTAGCATCTTATACAGAGTTGCTTTCTGGGAGAGCGAGGTATGATACTGTCTGGTGCCAGGGGATAGGGAATTTTTCGATTTGGAGGCGATATGCACGGAACTCCTTCTTGCTGTGAAACGGAATAGCCTGAGTTTTGCTCGGGTTAATCTGCAGTCGCCAGAATTTGTACCACACATTTGTCTGGCTGGGTTGGACTTGGAGCCAGTCGCGGATGGCGGCGGGACTGTAACCGGTGGTGAAGAAAGCTGTGCCATCTGCATTAAATGATGTGTGTGAAAGGGAATGGGTTTGTGAAGTGGGAAATCAGCCATGTAAAGGTTGAACAGGGCTGATGCTAGTGGAGCACCTTACAGGACTTCTGCGGAGATTTGTTTTCGAGGAGACTGCGTCGCCGATCTTTACTTGAAGCTTTAGAAACATCTAGAAAGATGGCTCCAGCTTTGTGACCTTTTATAAGTACCTGATGGATGGTTGCTTTGACGTGAGTAGCTTGATGAGGCTTGAATGTTTGCCACGGAAACCAAATTGTTTGTTCGTAATCAGAAGGCATATTAACACCGGTAGATATTTGTAGTAAGACTTTCAGCTCCTAAGCTTTCTAAAAACTCTTTGATACTTTGATCGGGGTTTTCGTCCAATACGTATCACAGTTCAGTGCCTTCGACGATTCTTATTCCTCCATGCCATCCTTGGTCATTTATATCAAAATAGCCACTTTTAAACAGTCGTGAAGTTGACAAAGTAATATAATCATAAATTGTTATAATTGCCTATAAATTAGTTTTAAAGGATTTTTTTTATTCGAAGTTTTATTGCATTTTATTCAATTTCAAGTATTATTTAGTGATAATTTTTTCCATTTTCCAGGCAATGTACGAATTCCATTTCGATAGGGCAATGTATCTTTTGAGCCTGTGAAGTGAAGTTCCTCAGTCAAAACTTCATCGAGTAATGTCCTTAAAACGTCACCCTTATTTTTTTTTGGTTGTCAAGAACAGCCAGTCCTCGGTGTCAAGAATCACCACTTTTAAAACCTCGAAACCAGTATTCACATGCTGAAATCGATTCATGTTCACAGTACATGATGTAAGCATCACAGAGAATTCGATGATGTTTAGCCACCTTTTTCTTTAAACTGAAGTAAAACAGTAAAACTTCCTGCAAATGCAATTTATTCGGTACAAATGTAGACATTTTCAATGTACTAAGAACATTTTTTCTTCTACATGATAATAAAATTAACATATCAACAAATTCGACTAGTTAATTAATAATAAATTTCGATTTTTTCATAATCTGAACGTAGCTTGGGGGGATCTAAAACACGTTTTGTTTCCTTGAATCTAGTCATCCTTGTAACGTAATTAGACTTAACTCTAAAATCCCTGTCGGTAGTTCCGAATGTTTGCAATTATTCAGATATTAATGGCAGAACGATGGTATATTTAAAGCTGATTGCATTGGTCAAATGCTAAATGATTAATTTATATTCCACCTATGGAGGTTTGAATGCCACATGTGGTATACAGGGTCAAGATCAATACGATCGATGAGCTGGGTACGTGATTGTTTTCTTAAAATATCTGATTGGTGGTTCTTATTGACCTGCTGTTGTTTGTGTTGACGTTGTCATATACTAAGTGACTTGGCAAATACACAATCATAGATTATCTGTTTGTGTCCTTCAGCCACATATTTTTGTGAAGTTTATAGACCATTAAAATTGTTTTTGTATGTCCAAAATTTATTAAAAAAAGAAATTTATTCAGCTATATTTCTAGGCGTAGATAAAGCCTTCAAGTATAACACGAGAGTCTCAACGACAAGTTAGTGACATTAACTATTACATCTTAGATTAGATATACTTAACAGGTTAATTGAAAAGTCCCCGGCCTACCACAGTAGAACAAACTTTTTTGGCAATTTTTTTTTATTCCACATAATTGCCTTCAATTCCCTTTCGATACCATTTTTGTAGTACGATGTATGCTTTACTTTAAAAGAGAAAAATCACCTCTTCATTTTATGAGATTGAGATTGAGATCTGAGAAGAGGAGATAGTCGCTGGGGCCAGATCTGGAGAATACAGTGGATGAGGAAACAATTCGAAGCCCAATTCATGGATTTTTCACACGGTGCATTATCTGGGTGAAGCAGCACTTTCTTTTTCTTCAAATGCGGCCGTTTCTCGGTAATTTCATGCTTCAAACGGTCCAATAACACTATGTAATAGTCGCTGTTGATAGCCCTTCCTTTCTCAAGGTAGTCAATGAAAATTATTCCATGCGCATCCCAAAATACAGACGCCATAACCTTGCCAGCCGACTGCTGCGTTTTCCCACGCTTTGGAGCGGGTTCATGATGTGCAGTCCATTCGCATGACGGTCGATTGGACTTCGGAGTGAAATGATGGAGCCATGTTTCATCCATTGTCACATATCGACACAAAAACTCGCGTTTATTACGCTTGATCATCTTCAAACACTGCTCTGAATCATCAACTTGTTGTTTTTAGTCAAAAGTAAGCTTGCGCGGCACCCACTTTGCACAGTGCTTTCTCATACCCAAATATTCGTGAATGATATGATGTACACGTTCGGTTGCTATCTTTAGAGTGTCTGCTATTACATTCAATTTCAATTTACGGTCATTCAAAATCATTTTGTGGATTTTTGGAATGTTTTCACGTTCACCACGTCTAAACTTAGCATACCAATCTTTGATGGTGATTTTCCTGGGGCAGTGTCTAGAAACTCGGCACCAAGCCAAGTTTTTGCTTTAACTGTATTTTTCCCTTCAAAAAGCAATCTTTTATCAACACGCGAAATTCCTTTTTATCCATTTTTTTTTCACAATACCAAAATTTGTTTCACTCAAAATGCTATAATATACTATATATAATAATAACTAATGATCCGACAGCTGTCCAATCTATACACGCATCTTTTGAGGATTAGGGCTAGCTAAAAAACATACGGATTTAATTTTAGTAGCGCCATCTATGTGTCAAGTCGGGGACTTTCAATTGACCTGTTAGTACAATCTTAATTTACAAATTAATTTATTACAATTGTTCTGTTGTACTTGCATCAATGTACAAACAAGAATGTCAGTTAAATATATTACTATATATTTCCTCAAATTAAAATTGGACTACTTAAGCTATAGTTCAGAGAAACACTTGTACAATATATAAATTCATGTGCTTTGGTTCTGATAATTATTGATAAGTAGAAGTAACGATTTCGGTGTTTCAGTTTTTTAAATTCTTCACATTTTTACTCATATAGAATATTTCCTTCAACGCTAGCCTTGATCATGCTTCCATTACAATTGATAGTTATCGCTCGTCATAATTTTGTTTGTTTTTAACTTATAATTTATCATCTTGATTTTTTGTTTTGAAAAATCAGGTTTAAGAAAAATGTTATTTAGAATACCAGGAAATTACATTTGTACTGTCGGGAGTTGTAAGAGAATTCCGTGTTGGTTGCGCCATCTATTGAAAAACGTTACGAATAAACAATTAATATAAGAAATATGGGTATAAAAAATCAATATCCATGTATTGTGAATAAAATCGAACTGGCAAATATTGTAAGTTAACGCTAGTCCCAGTAGTAAACTAGGTTATTATTACTATCTGACATCCGCTAGAACATTTTAAAATTCACTACGAGTCATGGAACGTGATGAAAATACATAAACCATCAGTGTGAAAATAGTTTTGATCGAACTACTTTATTTATCACAACCTTTATTCTAATTTATCATTTCGGTAAAGTTTTTGACGTAATAGAAAAAACCCGGATGATAATTTCGAAATAGAATAAAATTTCAGAGAATTACTGTTAGAGTCGAAGTTAGATTGCGGTAAAATTACAAGAAATGATTTGCTCGGGTCTCTTACTGACCAGATCTAGTCCTACCGATTATTATTTGTTCCCAGTTGTTATGTAAATGTTTACGAAAAATATTTGATACAAAGTCATAATATAAGTCACATATCTACCTGCTCTTAATTTTATTCATAGAGAAATAGAGATTTAACTTTATGGGATATTTTGGGTATATTTTTCGCGACGTCCGATATGTAGATGTCGTGCCATAAAATATCATCACAGAGAGAAAAAACCTAATACTAACACACTAGTTTGGGTTTATTAACAAGCATTCAACAATTGACCAGGTCCACAGAATAACACATGTTATTGAAAAAGCCTACGAAAGTAAAAAACTATGCTCAGCCATATTCTTAGATGTTGCACAATCCTTCGATAATGTTTGACATGAAGGCCTTGTTCATACACGACAGAAAATGTTAGTAAAACAACAAACCGAACTACTAAAATCGTACATTACAGCCAGAGTTAAACAAGAAGAAGCTTACTCTACAATAAAAGAAGCTAAAGCAGATGTAGCACAAGGAAGTGTACTGGGGCCAATGCTTTATCTACTCTACACTTGTGATATACCACAAATGGAGAATATTACGATGGCTACATTTGCTGATGATACTGCGATTATAGCTGTCGGAAACAATAGTGAAGAAGCCACGCGAAAATTACAAAAGCCACGTGACAATATTAATAATTGGACACAAGCTTGGAAAATAAAAAATTAACGATAGTAAATCTGTGCATGTGCATTTCCCTACAATCAGACCGTACAAGCACCAATAACATTAAATAATACTATCATTCCATATAGCAACAACGCTAAATACCTCGCAATGAATATTGATGCAAAACTTCGCTGGAAGGAACATATAAAGAAGAAAAGAAAAGAACTGGAATTGAAATATAGAAAAATGTATTAGCTAATTGGAAGAAAATCACAATTATCAATACATAATAAATTCCTATTATATAAGCACATACTGAAACCTATATGGACATACGGAGTTCAACTATGGGGATGTTCTGCAAAGAGTAACATAAACAAAATACAATTGTAAAAAACCAAATACTACAGGACTGACTACCTACATTGAGATCTTCAGATACCCACAGTCAGCCAAGAAATCAAGAGAATTGCAAGGAGGCATGAGGAAAGACTCCATTTACATGAGAATATTCGAGTATTGCAAATTTTGGATACCACCAGAGCAGGGCACAGATTCAAAAGAATCGAACCATCTGATCTTGTGTGGTGTTGTGTAGAGAGGCGCATATAATAAAAAATACAGCAGTGACATGTAAAAACATTATTTCACCAGAGACTGAGATAGAGCCGATTGATCCTCCTTGTTATATACCTAGATTTAACTTATCATAAAGACAAATCGTAGGTTATTTTTTAATTTTGGAAATGAATCCCTTTCCGGAAGAAGCTACACAATCGGCCATACAGTTTTATTCTTGGATCAATTATTTGATAGTTGAATCTCCACTAAAATAATAGCTCCTGAATGCAAACCATTAAGAGAGGATTAACCAAAGTTCAGTACACTAGGAAAAAGAGATACAGAAATTAAATACTGCTGAAATTTTATTGGCCAAGCAAATATTACTGAATAAAATTAAATATTACTAAATAAATACCACACCTAATACTGTTTTCCCTTAAAGAAATTATTTAAAATTCAGTTTCTTATACATTTCAAAAATCCACTTAATGCTAGCGCAATGTTCAGTCACTTGTATAACATATTATACGTCTATTTTTAATTTAATCGCCTGCAATATAATCCAATTAAATATTAAACCTAGATATTACTAAATATCAATGCGCTAAGGTTTTGCCAATAACTGACCAAACTGGTTTGATACAGTGACAGTATCATAACAAATATTTGTTTACAAATACATATCGACTCGAATCATCCGAGAAATCGTTTCTTATTAATAATAACAAAATAAAGTAAAATTTTAGTAAGAATTGACGAAATTTTCAATGGAAAATAAAATGATTAAAATATGGTGAATGCGCCACAAATAAATATTCAGTATTCATAATAATATTGGAAAATCGTCTGAATTGGAATGACAAATTCATTACATGAGCTGATTGCATTTTGTCCAAGGATGAGAAAGTCTAAAAGTACTGTCTATTATTATTAACTGCTATTATTGACGACTTTCTAGTAATATCTAAGACTATTTTATGGCTACACAAGAACATACTCATTTTCGATAATGTCCATAAGTCTACATGTCTTCTTTGGACACAAAAATAGATATCACAAACTGGTAATTTCAGTTCTGGAAAAAGAAAAAAAATTACGAGAATGTTTGCAACATTTGTAAAATTTGGCATTTTTCAACAATTTTTTTCTATCGCCTTTCTCTTCATTACAATGATAATCATCAGCAATATCAACTAAATACGACTACCATCTATAGTAAATCCATCATAAAATCCACGACATATAAAAATAATAATCAAGAGACCCGCTCAAAAATATACAACAAATTAACTAAAAATAGAATAACGAAGTTATTATCAGAAATACTTGCATATAATAATCTATTACTTATAATCATAAGATAATAATATATCATGACAATAATAACGTTTCCTGTTCAAGATTTGTTCAAATACTTAAGGATGTTCGTATCTATAATCTATATTATCAAAGTTTTAAACAATGACATAAATTTATTACACAATTGGACGTTGATTTTTATTCGGTTACCAGTCAACTGGTCATAGGTTGGCTTAATGAAGTGCTACAATGTTTATTATGAAGGGACTTATTTTGAGACTAATAATTATAAAAAAAACCTTATCCAAAAGTACTTGAAAATGTGTTTTTAAAATATCCGCCTGCATAAAAAATGTGTTGTTCCATTCCACTTGAGACTTCTACTCAAATGTTCTCTTTGTTAGCGAAAATCTTATCTCTTGAATCAAATGTTTTTTTGCTTGAATCGATTTTAATCAGAGAACAAATGAAGGACAGCTTTAAAATATTTATATTTTTTAAATTCTATAGATACCAAAAGTTGACATAAATGCATTAATTTTCTTGATAATCAAGTCATGAAAATGTTCTTAAATTAATTTTATACTTTCGTTGAGATTCAACTCTCGAAAACAAAAATTGTGCCAAAAACTTTGTAACAAGTGGGCAAAAGTACCGCTACCATTATGTGACGTTCAGCTCAAATTCGCTTTAACTATTGTGTTATGAAGACGTCCAAATTTTATTATGGATAAATATACGCCACAAGAACAAGCAGAAATAGCGACAATATTTATTGAAAATAATCATTCCATTATTTCCACTCTAGTTGTAGAGTCTCCAGAAACATCTATTCAGAAACGTGGTTCCCAGTTGCTTATTTCCGTACGCAGTTTAAGGCTAATTTTGAGAACTGATTTAAAAATGAAAATGACCAAGGTTTGCAGTTACTGTTGCTGCTGAACGGTACCAAGACATAATTCGAATTTTTTGTGTGCCTGAAATGGAAGAGCAAGAACTAGAGGACATATGGTTTCAGCAAGATGGGGCCACAGCACACACAGCTCGTTCAACAATTCAATTATTGAATGACTTTTTTCCACGAAGACTAATTTCGCAAAGTGTTGATTTAGCATGACCAGCCAGATCTCCGGATTTAACAGCACCAGTCTTTTTCTTATGGGGTTTTTTAAAATCAAAAGTTTAAGTGAATAAGACCCAAACGATTCAACATCTTAAAGACAATATTCGTCACGAAATTGAAGAAATTCAGCCTCAGATGTTGCAGGATGTTATAAAAATGCATTAAAAAGAGCAGAAAGAGTTGCGAAATGAATCGCGGTCACTATTTAGCCAATATAATGTTTCAATCACAATGTAAAAAAAATTAAAGGCCAAATAAACTTTGTATGAAAACCAAACTTACTTATCTTTTCTCTGAGCAAAGTTATAGGCAATCAAAATGGTAGCGGGACTTCTGCCCCCACGTTGTACATACAAAACAGTTAGTTTTTAACATATTCCTTCTTCAGTTCATAGCACTTAAATACATTGCATCTGATTATGACAGTTAATGAATCCGTAGTTTTTCTTGTATTTGGCATAGACCTTCATCCACTAATCCTGCCAAGTCTTTTTCTTTACATTCTTTGGTCAGCTCGAAAATTGTGCGTCAAAATTACTTACTGAAGTGATGGTTATATTATATAACGGGAATCAAACAATAATACTTATTGCCCACGGGCAGATTGTTGACTTTCCAAGAGATAAATAGAATTAAAAAAAATTAACTTTATATGTATAAATTTGCTGAGAAAAAAAGCTGTAAACTAATAATATACCAGTAATAAGTCTGTTTTCAATATTTCAGCAATTATACCATAATGTCGTCTTCATTAAAATTATGAGCTAATACAGGCAAAATAATGAATACTATAATAAAATCATTTGTTTTTAAGATTCGTAATTCAGTCAGCCAGTTCATTTCTCGCAGTAAGCCATGTATTGATCGACGATTATTTTTATATCCGTTTTATTATAATACTGATTTTATCTAATTTCGCGGTGATTAGATAAGGATAATTGGTACATCCCAATAACAGAATATATGCATTTGATCCATTGAGTTGAAATTAATACCAAAAAAAATCGTAATTAGTAATATTAAGTACTGATACAAAAACATCGATTCTGTATTTGTTTATTGTCTGGAAGTGATATTATTAAAAATTATCAGAGACAACATATTTCATTTAAAAGATGTAAATAATGATAACCTATTTCCAGTATTAAACCTGCTATCTTCTCTGATCTGCCCTTCTAGCAGACTTCCCATCTCCAGGTGAAACGGCTTCAAGTTTTCCAAAATACGCTCCTCAGGAATCTTAAAAGCTCCATGGTTTATCAAAAATAATCAAATTCACTCAGAGAAATTGACACTCCAGAAATCAAGAACTGGGGGATCCAACAAACGTTGTCCTGCTTGAACATTGGCTTTATGTTTGTATGGAACAAGTTAATTAATAAAATTAATACTAAAAGACAATCACAATCACAATTAGTGACTTTGTTGTGATATGTTTTTATAACCAATTCATATAGCTTATATAATTGAAAAATGTTATACCAAAACAATTCTGGAAAGCTATCGAAGCGCCTCTGTGAACCTAAACCATTTTTAAATCTCCATAAACGCAAACAAAATATTTCATCTAAATTGGTCTAACAATTTAGGAGTTCAATTATATACACATGGGCAGATTGAACGGTGAACGAGAGAGAATGAGGGACCTGTTTTCGAATAGATAAGAACCCTAAGTGTCGCTTTGTATTGCTGTTCAACAAGACGCCTCTTCTTTTTTGAATAAAGCAGTTTATAAGTAAAATAATGATTCGTTACGTCATAATATAGCAACTTAATTTTGGTATATGAAAAAGCTTTTTCCAATTCATTTTCATTATGTATCACTTCAAACTCATTTAAATAAAATACCACTATGGTTGAAAACATGACCATTCAAAACAAATGAAACAAAACCTATCCAGATAACATTTAACCTAGGTAGAAGAATATGCCCACCGGTGAATATCAATAATTGTTATTTCTCCTAGGCAGGGGATGCTAAATATCTTCGCAAGCATCTTGACGGAGGTCTAACTTGGAGGAAGCATAAACTTGCTAAACGAAAACTGTTCAACAAGACTTCTTTCTTTGAATCAATCAGTTTATAAGTAAAACAATGGTTCGTTACGTCATAACATAGCAACTTAGTTTTTGTATATGAATAAGCTCTTTCCAATTCATTTTCATCATGTATCGCTCCAAACTCACATAAATAAAATATCACTATGGTTGAAAACATGGCCATTCAAAACAAATGAAACAAAACCTATCCAGATAACATTTAACCTAGCTAGAAGAATATGCCCACCGGTGAATTTCAATAATTGTTAGTTCTCCTAGGCAGGGGATGCTAAATATCTTCGCAAGCAGCTAGACGAAAACAAAACGACGTTACCAGCAGATAAAAAGGTATTGCAGTATGAATCATCGCATCTACTACTAGGGAAAATTGTAGTAAAACCATGTAATTAGCATTCAACGGTTCCCAAATAAAGTGTTGCGTGGCACTGTTGACGCTATGTCTCTCATGAAGAGATACAGTACGATATCCCTTCATGAGACACGTTTGTACGTTTGTGCTAAATGCTTCGAAAGAATGCGCGAATATGATGTATGTAATTGTTGGCTAGATTGTTGAACCACTAAGAGTAATATTTTTTTTTGAAAAATGTATCAGTATTGTTTTATAAAGGAAATTTCAATGAATTAATTTTAACGTCCGTGCATTCACTAGTTAAAAATAAGGACATCATTAATTTTAATCGATCAAAATAAGTTTTCCTGTATATACATACAAGCAATATATTTCGAAATCTCATAATTATGATTATTGAATTGTTGTTAATTAAGGTCAGTTTTAAGCTTCTCAATTTACAACCTCATGTAAAATGTATTAGTAGTTTGTGGATGAAATAAAGATTATATTTGAAATATATTTGTTGTTTATATTATTAGATACACTTACAAATATGCCGTACCAATTTATGTTATTCGATAGTTTCTCCATATACAAACAATACTGTCTTAAACATATTTATAGAAAATGTTGTTATACAACGTGTCAACATTGACTTAGCTGTCGAGAAAAGCCTCTGGGATGTCATAAATATTCCCAGAATAGATAAATTTTACTTAAATTTCGCTGTGGATAATCAGTACATTGGAAATCCAATATCATACATATTGCAGAATAAAATAGAATAAAATATCGATAACAAATTCCGGGCTACTATCTATAGAGACTTCAGCTCATACTTTAGCTTCTTCCATTCTCATTATCTCATTATCATAATTCGATTTTGCAGGACATGAGGACATTTTTAAATATAATTCATATATAAATATATATATATATATATATATATATATATATATATATATATATATATATATAATAAGACAATTTCCAAGATAGGCGATAAGAGTGGAAACAACTAAAGGCTAGAACATATAACAGTATGCACTTGGTTAAAATATTTGAGTAAAGAAAGAATACTAACTCTTTTGCAGATGTGGCAAATACGTTAGGGAGAATGTAGTTTTATCAAAAAAGATGTATACACAGGTAGTAACAGAACAAAGTAGGGAGAAATACAGTGATATCAAAATGACTTTTGACTGTATAATTAATTGTAGTTTAAGTCCCTCTATAATATATGCATTAGTTGCACATAATGTTAAAATAAATAATATTTGATAACATTTTCGTTTCATTATTTTATTTGGATTAGAATGTTGTTATGTCAGAGCCAAAATGAACTAAAACACGTTAATGCGGTGTTGTTTTGACGTCATCAATTTAGATGACGTGAGTTTACTGTTTTACTCATGGATTTTAGCTGTGATGTGTGCTATGTGATTTGTAAATTTTAAAAAAATCGTTCTTTTCTTATCAAAAAACAACATTTCTAGAATAACTAAGTATATCATAAAGACTGTATTTAACGACATTTAATTGCCTGGTCACTGAATCAAGGAACAATTGATCGTTAAAAGAATGTTGCGAACTATCGACTGTTTAGTAATTGACTACTTTTTACTATCGACTATTTCAGTGGCTATTTTTGTTCGACTGATTTCACCACTTTTTACCAGTGACTGTTTCAGTCGACTGTTTTTAATCGCTTTTGGTTCTACTAGTTTCATTCGACTGATTTTTAACGCTCTAGCTCTGTCGTCCTAGCCGTGATCTTGGCAAAAATGTACCCAATTTATGCTTACATAGATTTATGTGTAATATGTAAAGTTTTATGATTTTTTTGGTAGTTTGCTTGTAAATAACAATATATATTAATATAGCAGAATTTCGGAGCGATTTTTTCAATATTGTTAATGTAATAGGACAAAAAAAATAAAATTGCGAATGATAAATAGTAAAGTACTTTTGACTGTTTTTATGACAATCATAGGTAATATTTCGATTAGTCTCTCGATTTTTGTTAAAAAATATTTCCGTTCAATAATAAATAAAGCATTTACTTTATTTAAAAAAGCTTTAGTTGTTATTGTGCGTTTATTTTTAGTTATGTCATGAATTAGGTTTTTTTCTCTGATTAGGTATATGTTTAATTTTTATTTAGTATATATTGTACTGTCTATATTTATTATAGTATATTATTTGAAAATAGCAATTAACATATTAAAATACGATAAAACATTTGTAGGGTATTATTCCATTCCATTCCTTTTTACACATCCACAGAACACTCAAATATCAAAGTAATTCTACTTCGTTTACAATGCATTAATTGCATGTTAATAGTATTTAACAATTATTTTTCTATTTTCGTTTTCATTTTTAAAGCTAGTATGTGAAGGAATATGTACATCTTCGTCTCGCTTATACTACCGTTGGATAATATAAGCACATATAAAATTAAGTGGTCCGAGCAATTCTTTCCGTCGTTTCCTCTCTCGCAATTTATATAAGAAAGGGTTCGTATATCTTCGTCTGACATCACGAATTGAACAAAACAGTCGAACCGTACATTTGACTATCGACTGTTTCGACTGTTTTCAGTCGATAGTTCCCAACGCTAGTTAAAATATTTTAGCGAGGTCGGACTAAAGCAAGGAAACGAAGCTGACTCAGTCCAGTTGACCGACGGCCGCGAAGCCTATCGAGATGATGTGAAAGTGGATTTCGCGCAGATTTGGTCCTTGAAATTTTCGTTTCAGTTTCGCTTTTCTGGCCAATGTACCACAATTCGACTCAATTCGTATGTGAAATGTTACGTGTATCTCTTACGTAAGTCGGCGTACGGCGATCCGCGAAGGTTACCGCTTCAAAATCGATAAAGACATTAATACTACTTACTCGTTAATATATAATCACCATCGATTGTTCCACGACACCCACTATTACCGAAACAAAATCGAATCTGGTCGGGAAAATGGCCAGCCGCGATTCTACACGTTTCCCGTACGTGAACAACGACGATTTACACGTGGTGGCTCATCAACACGCTCTTAGTCACCCGCGTATCGTGCTTCGGCTTTGCTCTGTTGACTGGTAGCATCAAACTACCGACACGATATGTACCAGGCCGCGAAATGATTCGCGTCTGTTTCCATTCGCCACGTTCTTCGGTTATGTTGTTGTCGTGTTGGAGCAGCTGATAACAAACGGCGCGTTTAGCGACGGGAGGTTGAGGTGAGGAGGGGGGGATTCTATGCCAAGACGTAATGAGACGTCGGGCCTGACGACTGTGAATTTCATTCAGTTTTTCCTGTGAAAAAGTAATATACTGAAAATGTCTTTTAGAGAATTTAAACAAAAAACAATCGAAACGATTGATCAATAACAGGTCAATTGAAAAGTTCCCGGCCTACCATAGTAAAACAAGTTTTTTGGCAAAATTATTATTTTTTTATTCAACATAATTCCCTTCAAGGGTTGATACCAACCTTTTGATAACATTTTTGTAGTACGATTTGTCCTTTGCTTCAAAATAGACCTCAGTTTCGGCGATCACCTCTTCATTCGACGAAAATTTCTTTCCAGCGAGCATTCTTTTGAGATTTGAGACAGGAAATAGTCGTTGGGCAACAGCTCTGGAGAATACGGTGGATGAGGAAGCAATTCGAAGCTCAATTCATGGATTTTGGCCATCGTTTTCACTGACTTGTGGCACGGTGCATTGTCTTGGTGAAGCAGCACTTTCTTTTTCTTCAAATGCGGCCGTTTTTCGGCAATTTCGTCCTTCAAACGGTCCAATAACGCTATGTAATAGTCTCTGTTGATGGTCCTTCCTTTTTCAAGGTAGTCAATGAGAATTATTTCATGTGCATCCCAAAATACAGACGCCATAACCTTGCCAGCCGACTGTTGCGTTTTCCCATGCTTTGGAGCGGGTTCAACGAATGCAGTCCACTGGGATGACTGTCGATTGGACTTCGGAGTGAAATGATGGAGCCATGTTTCATCCATTGTCACATACGGACGCAAAAACTCGGGTTAATTACGCTTGATCATCCTCAAACACTGCTTCGAATCATCAAGTCATCGTTGTTTTTGGTCAAAAGATTCAATATTCAAAGGGTCAAATATTCATGAATGATATGATGTACACGTTCAGTTGATATCTTTAGAGTATCTGCAATTTCAATTTACGGTCATTTAAAATCATTTTGTGGATTTTTTCGTCGGTAACAACCTCTTTTGGGCGTCCACTGCGTTCGCCGTCTTCGGTGCCCATTTCACCACGTCTAAACTTAGCATACTAATCATTGATTGTTGTTTTTCCTGGGGCAGTGTCCGGAAACTCGACATCAAGCCAAGTTCTTGCTTCAACTGTATTTTTCCCTTCAAAAAGCAATATTTTATCAACACGCGAAATTCCTTTTTATCCAAACAACAAAAAAAAGTTGCTTCACTTAAAATGCAATAATTCACAAAATAATGATCCGACAGCTGTCAAATTTATACACGTATTTTTCGAGGGTTAGGGCTAACTAACTAAAAACATATGGATTTAGTTCTAGTAGCGCCATCTATGTGTCAGGCCGGGGATTTTTCAATTGGCCTGTTATTGTGGATTGAAGGTACTTTTTTTATAGGCTTTAGAAAACGAAAAACATTAATTTACTTTAAAAAACAATTTTATTTAATGGACAGAAAAGGCGACTGGTTGAACGGCGATACAACGCGACACTGAGAGTAAAACCAGATAGAGGACAGAAATAGACAGCTCATAGTTCTAATAAAATTATATTTCAGTATCGCTCGTATATGTGCCCGCCGGTTTACCCTTAAAGATGTTCGAAATGGTAATGTTTCTACCTAAATTTCGATGGTTCCATTTCCGACCAAAAATTACGAGCTATAGAAATCAACTCGGAGATTTAAAAGACCAATTATTAGAGTACCGCATATTAAAAATGACAGAAATGAATAGGTTCGACGCAACAATGAAAACACTGGATTATTCGCAGAACATTTAGCTAACGTATCCTACCCGAATGATATAGAATCTACAACGGATACAAATCCTGTTTATCAGCCCGACGTAGCTGTAAATCTGATGTCACCAATGGAAGTTGCCACAGAAATTGACAACAACCTCAATCCTAAAAAAGCTTCTGGAAATGATAATATTTCACCTGGTTTATTGAAAGAGTTGCCACGAAAAGCAATCATCATGTTAACATTCAGTGTCTATTTGAGACTGAAGCCTGTTTCGAAATGTCTTAAGGTTGCTCGAATAATTATGATCAAAACACCTGACAAACCTGGCAGATATCTGGATCTTACAGGCCTCAGCAGCGAAATGCTACCTGCGATATCAAAATTATTTGATAAAATGCTGTTGAAACGTATTAAACTCTTTATAGAAATACCAGATTGCCAGTTTGGATTTCGAAATCAACACTCGACAATCGACCAAGTGCACAGAGTACTAGCGGTTATGGAAAAGAACAGAAATACTACCTGGACATCTAACAAGTTTGCTTACAAACTTTGCAACAACTAATATACATTAATTGTAGGAAATTGTATTATAGAGCGTGAACGTTCCTCGATAATATATGCATTAGATGTACTATAATTTTAAAATAAATTATAATACATAACATTTTTGTTTCATTATTATATTTTGATCAGAATTTTGTTATCTGTCAGGGCTAAAATGTAGTAAAACTCAGAGTTACTGCGGCAACATCACTACGTTTTGACAAGTCACGTGTGTCACTACTGTTTTGAATTGACTATAGTTATCAATCACTTGTTTAAATGAATGGAAGTACAATATAATCTGGTGGGAAATTGCCACAAATTCACTTTTTAAAAGTATAAACTATGATATTTTTTACGACTTATAATGTTTATAATGTCTCCTGAGTACTTTAATTTTATTTGTACAATGCACAAGTTGAATGACCTCGATATTAACATGATGAAAAAATCGTTCTTCATGGCTTCCGACGATTTTGCGTGCGGTTGGTTTGAGCGTGCCTGGGAATACATCTATCGGCGGTTTCTCCAGTAGTAGAACGATACGAGAAGACATACGAGACAATGCAAAAAGATTATCATCGCTGTTTACGAACGTCAGTCATTATGGATCAGAATCTAAAAAAAATAGCAGGAGACGAAGTTTGATGGACGTGGCGTAGTTCAGAGAGGAGTTGAGGAATGATATGATATGTTGCGTGTAATATCCTGAAACCCGTAATTTATTATTTATTATAGCAATCCAGCAAATTAACACTAATAAGCTATTTGTTTTTATCTTAATTTGTTATATTTTAAAAGTACAAAGTATTTATTCTACTATGGACCCTTTGGGCTTAACATCTATATCACGGTTTTTAATTTGCACTTAGTATTTCTTATAACTTCACTGAACCATGTTAGATCAAATGGTTTTACTCTGTTTAATCTTCTGACTAAGCTATAATTATCATCTAGAAGCTTGAAAATCTCAACATTGGCGTGCCGATGAGGCTTCCGTTCATATCTTGGGTTTAGTCCTTGATAACTTTATCGACAGTTTCTGCCTTCAAGTCCTTACGCAGGTAATCGTTACGAAAGTACCATGGAGCATCAACAATATCTCGCAGTACCTTGTTTTGGAATCTTTGTATTATATTTCTATTGCTTTGGATGGTACAACCACAGAGTGGAACGCCATAAGTCCTGGTACTGGTTTCAAGACTTGTTGGTAAAACAAAAGATTATTGCTGATACTTGACTACTTGATGAATCTTATATACTGGCTTGTGTTAATTTCTTTTGTTGATGAATATGCATTAATTTATTTTGATGCGCCATGTGTCTGTCCAGCGTTGTATTTGAGCAATAGCTGTTTGTAACTTTTCGGTTTATTCAGTGTTTTATCTTCAATGGCTAGGATTGCAGTATCATCTCCAGATGCAATGAAATGCTGTGAATGTGGGAATTGTACAATATTGTTTCCTGAAACCAAATTGACGATCCGGAATAAGATGCTTTTCCTCAATGATTGATTTTATCGTTTTTTAAATAATGTGGACATTGTTGACAATAGCGATATTGGTTGCCATGACATTGTTTCATGAGGTGGCTTTCCTGGTTTAGGAATCATAATTGTTTCAACGCAAAAATGACTGAATAATTTTGATGAATATCTAAACTTATTATATAATCAATCAGCAACATGTGATTGAATTAGCTCCTATTGCGAAATCACTGGATCATATTGTTAATTCATTAACTTACATACAACAACAAATAAAAGTGTATTAATATATTATTACTAATTGTTCCTGATGGTGGCTTAGGTACTAGGTACACTACTTAGGTACTATTTTAGAAAAACCTATTAGTCCTTACCTATTATCTAATAAAATAAAAGTTAATAGAACTTTTCAGTGTTTTTAGCATTTAGTACTCTTCCCTACGCAACTAACTACACAAGATCACACGTTGTCCTTCCT
This sequence comes from Rhynchophorus ferrugineus, assembly GCF_030347505.1. NCBI lineage: Eukaryota > Metazoa > Arthropoda > Insecta > Coleoptera > Curculionidae > Rhynchophorus > Rhynchophorus ferrugineus. The sequence continues at coordinate 4,689,862 of NW_027472582.1, read as the reverse complement.
CATGTCATGTTGTGAAACGCTTAAATTTCTCTATAACAGCTGGAATCCAGAAGGTAATGTAAGTAATTCTGTAAGTATTTGGATGCATCCTCAATAGTTCTCAGGACTTTGATATTATTGCTCGTAGAATATCCCAATAACTGAAGGTCATATATCCATAGAGATTTTAGTATTTGCTTGTATAGCAGTAACTTATTATGTACAGTCATCCAAGATTCATCCCAAGTAAGTATTCTCCATATCTAGGTCCACTTAAGCTAGGAGGGGGGGTTATGTTGCAGTAGGATAGCTACTGCAACACAACCCCCCTCCCTCAGTCCGGATTTATCACCTCTGCAACTACCACAGCCACTGAAAGAAGCCCTTGGAAGCCAAAGATTCAACACTGACTACGAGGTAGAGGAGTTCGTGCGCACATGGCTGTTCGAGTTGCCTAAGGAATTTTTCGATACCGGCATCAAAAAACTTCCGGAAAGATGGAAAAAATGCGTAACTAGTGAGGGGAAATACCTAGAAAGACTGTAAATTTTTTGACATTTTTGTAAATTTTTTTAATAGTAAATAAACGTGTCAGAGTATTTGTCTCGATCATATATGAAACACCCTCGTATTATTCCTTGTATGTTATGTGTTTCAGAGTCACTCGCAAATAACATTTTCAAACTATAGTACGTCACATGTACAAAGAAGGCACTGGGTCCAAAATACATTCCTTGTACAACAAAAATTGAAAAAACCTCTGAGAGAATGTATTTTAAAAAGTGTTATAGATCTTTCCTCACATAACGTACCCATTAAAATATATTGTTAAATAGTGCAAATCGTAATTAAAGTTAATACTAATGTACGTGTTGCAAACAAAAGCATATTATTATCTCTGTTATTAATATGAAATCATACAGCATACAAACCCAATTAATTTAAACTGAAATCATTAATACTACCCTGAATTAGTTTTTATCAACGCTAAGTTATTATTATAATAAAATGTAATAACAAAGTTTAAATTCATTTGAACTGAATTTGCTACTGTATAAGTACCAGTTGCCATTCTATTACTAGATGGTGGTATATATTGTGATGAAAATGCCAATTATCAATGTAAAATAATAGTTTTCCAACTTTTAGTTTTATATTTATTTAGTATGTACACATTCTAGTAATGGAACGCTTAAAATATGATTTATACATACATTACTTTTGTTGTTTGATTTGGAGAAACTTGCTGTCGAACACTTTTAGAAACTTATGGTGATATTGCCCTACCATAGCCACAATGATTTTTTCAATAATATTAATTAATTCCTATAGGAAGAACACAGTAAGGGGAACAATGGCCCGTAAGAAAAACTGGACAGGCAGATATAACAATTTAGTAAATCCTAAAAAGATACTTTTATCCCAACCAGTCTACCACTAACAGGTCAATTGAAAAGTCCCTGGCCTGACACATAGATGGCGCTATTAGAATTAAATTCACATGTTTTTTAGTTAGCCCTAACCTTCAAAAGATGCGTGTATAAATTTGACAGCTGTCAGATCATTAGTTTGTGAATTATAGCATTTTGAGTGAAGCAGCTTTTGTTATCGTGAAAAAAAAATGCAGTTAAAGCAAAAACCTGGCTTGGTGCCGAGTTTCCGGACGCTGCCCTAGGAAAATCAACAAATATGATTAGTATACTAAGTTTAGACGTGGTGAAATGAGTACCGAAAACGGTGGACGCAGTGAATGCCCAAAAGAGGTTGTTACCGACGAAAACATTAAAAAAATCCACAAAATGATTTTGAATGACCGTAAATTGAAATTGAATGAAATAGCAGACACTCTAAAGATATCAACTGAACGTGTACATCATATCATTCAAGCTCTGTGCAAAGTGGGTGCCGCGCTATGTCACTTTTGACCGAAAACAACGACAAGTTGATGATTCGGAGCAGTGTTTGAAGATGATTAAGCGTAATAAACCCGAGTTTTTGCATCGATAGGTGACAATAGACGAAACATGGCTCCATCATTTCACTCTGAAGTCCAATCGACTGTCATCCGAGTGGACTGCACACGATGAACCCGCTCCAAAGCGTGGGAAAGCGCAACAGTCGGTTGGCAAAGTTATGGCGTTTGTATTTTGTGCCGTTTGAAGGACGAAATCGCCGAAAAAACGGCCATATTTGAACCCAAAACAATGCACCGTGCCAAATATCTTTGAATTGGGCTTCGAATTGCTTCCTTATCCACCGTATTATCCCGATGTGGCCCCCAGTGACTATTTCCTGTTCTCAGATCTCAAAAGAATGCTCGTTGAGAAGAAATTTTCGTCGATTGAAGAGGTGATCAAAATGGTATCGAAAAATTGAAGGGTCGTTATAATCAGTATCACCCTTGAAAGGGACTTAAAAATTAGGACTAAGTTTTGGGGAAAGACTATGTAAACTACCAAATAGGCTTCCAACTATAAACTTATTGCAGCTAATAAGATAGACATGTTGAAAACTATTGATTGTCTAATGGATTTAGAGTACAGTTCTTAAACAATTATCTTGATTTTTTTCTTGAAAACTGAATCCATGTCATATTGTGACAAAATTGTGGGTGATAAACTTTTTGTTGTTGTTCGTCGTTGTCCTACCAGTTTCTAAGGCTGCGTAGTAAAGTAAATCCTTCAAGCAGTAGTAGAACCTTCTTTAAATATATACAGGACTATTCCCAAAAGTAGATTTAGATATAATCAACGTTATAGTTTATCTTTTAAAATAGATTTGATTCATCATCATTTCAGTCTTATAAAGTATATTTAACGATGATTGGATTCTCATTAAAAACATATTTATGTTAATTGATATGTTCCATCAACCTCTTGCATTTACCAATATCATTAAGGTAATAAAGGAACATTATAAAGTAAAGGCGGTAGGATCTGTATGGTTTTCTAATTTGTCTAAATTTAACTATTCGGATACCTGAAAGTGCTATGAACAATGACACTAATATAGATACATACAAATTTATATTATCTGCCATTACGTGCTAAAATAACACAAAAGTAATTTTGTTGATATTGTCAAATTTTTAAATATGTTACATGTTTTTATTAATACTTTAGTTTTACTTAGATTTTTGAAAAAATTTTGAACCAGACATATACAGTATATTAACACATATAGTCCATACAAAATAGCAGTGAACTCATGTCATCAAGATGTATAACGTAATGTCATTTGCAGTTTGTAAATTCGTTTTAATTTTAGACAATATATTCCCTGTCATTTTATTCTAGTTTAAAAAGAGACAAAATGCTGACATAAATGTCTGAAAAATTCTTCAAAACATTAATGATAATAATTTCAGGTTATAAATCCGCAACCGTTATTTTGGCGCTTTGTTTGTTTTTATAAATTTAAAATCACTGCTTATTATTACTCTGGTTTAAAATGCCGAGGCCTATAAAGTCAGTCAGAAACAGATTAGGGGGCCCCTTCTTACTAGTAAAATTTGTTAGAGAGGTCAGTGAAGTTTTTATTGGTAATATTTTTAGTATAATAAACATTAGTATTAAAATATCTCGAAACCTTGATATTAGTTCTGTTCGAGATTAAATTTATGAAATGTATAAAAACAGTTTGTAGTTTTTTCAACATAAACACAATTTAATATAATTATTACAGAGATAGCTGTCACTCTAGAAAGTATCAAAAAATATCCATAGTAGGCATATTTTAACATTTGAGGGATATAATTCATTCCTTAATACACTGTTAGGAAACATATTATTTAAATAGTGTAAAGATAATCCCTGAAGAGGTCTAACAGAACTTCCCGCCATTGCTTTAAAATATTACAATTTTTAAAAGCATATAATAAAATCAAGGGAAGAAAAAGGTAAAAGTTAGAGTAACATTTATTACGTCTTACTGTCGTCACACTGGTGGAAAAGATCTCAAAGGAAATAAAATCTTTAATGAAAGTAAAATTAGGCGATAGCATAGGAGATTTGGAAAAGACTTTAATGTAAATATACCAAAACAACTCTAACCTATTGTCTCTATACTATTGTGGCTGAATAATTAACTGCAGTTTAAATCTTTCGATATTATTAGCGTTAGATATGCATACTATAATATACTTATATATGTACATATACAATAATGTTAAAAGGCAAAATAATCTAAAAGTTAAAGTTAAATGCGGCAACATTGCGAAGTTATGAAGTCATAAATGATTTAGATGACGTTAGTTCACTGCTATGTTGGATATACTATACTTAATGGGATTAATAATATATTAATAAACTCAATATGTTGTCTCAACATACCTATTATTTTTTACATTCTTCAATTACAAATAAAATGGTAGGCAGTTAGCAAATAATAGTTATTATCAGATGTACTATATATTGTTTATTTCCTTGCAGTCCTGTAGAACGATCCGGAGAAAGCAGTTCGATCCGCGGTAAAATCATTCAAGGTCCTTGTATTTTGTCAATGATCATGGTTATGCTTTATCTTTTATTCGTACTTTTTTGACAAAAAACAAAACATCTTTATCCGAAGCGTTTTTCGTCACAGATTCATTCTTTCCCCAACACTTTATTGAATTAATTCACTATTCCAGCCATCTAGTTAACCGTGCAATTGCTATTTTCCTATTTTTAATACTATTAACTTAACTATCCTATTACAAAAGCAACCAATGCAATAACAAATTAATTTATAGGCCAAGTAAACCACATCTGACATAATTAAACTAAATTAATTAATGATCAGTCCAATTGGCGACCGTCCGCTCATTCTAGAGCAATATGATGTCACAATAGTAGCGTGGATCTAAGACGGCTGCGAGCCTTGACTTTCCTTTTTCTCTGTTTACATTTTTAGTTTACCACATTTGATAGTTACCGTAATTTAAAAAATTGATAATATCTAAAAATAGCTATTATAGCAGCGGACTTAACAGCAAATAAAATGATGTTTTTAACGATTTATTATGTTTATTGAAGAAATTTTCGGTATTTAACAATCTATCTACAGTTACAAATCTTTTTTTTTTCGTCAGTTTACGGCTACTTCAATGTTTTTCAACAATATAAAAAAGAACATCTTAAATATATTACGGCGATTCAGCCTTTAGTAGTAGATAACCTGCGATACAAATTTAATATAAATTAGTGTTGGGATGTATCGACTGAAAACGACTATCGACTGTTTAGTAATTGACTACTTTTTACTATCGACTGTTCCAGTAGCTATTTTCGGTCCGACTGATTTTGTTGCTATTTACTATTGACTGTTTCAATCGTGTACTTTTAGTTACTATTTTTGGTTCTACTAGTTTCATTACACTGATTTTTAACGTTCTGGCTCTGTCGTCGTCCTAGCCGCGACCTTGACAAAAATTTACCCAATTTATGCTTATATACATAGATTTATATGTAATATATAAAGTTTTATGATGTTTTTGATAGTTTGCTTGTAAATAACAATATGTTGTATATTAATATAGCAGCATTGGAACGATATTTTTCAATATTGTTAATGTAATAGGGTAAAAAGATTAAAACTGTGAATGATAAATAGTAAAATACTTTTAACTGTTTTTATGACAATAATAGATAATATTTCGATTACTCTATCGATTTTTATTAAAAAATATTTCCGTTCAATAATAAACAAAGCATTTACTTTATTTTAAAAAGCTATAGTAGTTATTATACGATCATTTTTAATTATTTCATTTCTATATATTTTAATAATTTTTATTATTTATTAAAATACGATAAAACATTTGTGGGGTATTATTTTATTTCATAGAAAAATTTCATTCCTTTTTACAGATCCACCGAACATTCAAATATAAAAGTAATTCTACTTCGTTTAAAATGAAATAATTAATTGCATATTAATAGTATTCAATAATTATTTTTTTCCTTTCCTTTTTGTTTTTTTGACTATCGACTGTTTCAACTGTTTTCAGTCGACAGTTCCCAACGCTAATATAAATGATATTTAATAGAGCTTTACTCCAGGATGATTAACGATAATAATAGTAATTTTAGTTAGTGACCCTCGCCAAGATTGAACTAGACTTTTATTATAATGTTTGTTCACCTTATTCTTAGTTGGGCGTAATGGCTTCGTCAGTGGGCGTTTTTTGTTTTTGTATCTTTGTTATTGTCTGTTCAATGACCTGCTGTCACTACTTTTTCTCAGTTATTTTTAGTTCTTTTATATAATTTTACATAATGTTGTTCGGCTTTCAATGGCACTGCATCATAGAAACACTGTGATCAAAAAATAATAATAGAAATTAAAGAATAATCGTCAAGATTCATTACCACGTCTTCTTCCCTCTTTACAATCTCACTATCAGATTTATAAATTAATTTTAAAGGATTTATAACAGATGTTTTCCATACGTTGTGGAACCTCCTCATTTGGACGTCTACTGTGTTCTGCATCATCGGTATCTCTACGACCACGTTTGAAGTCAACAAACCCAAAGTTTTGTTATTGTTTCTGATGAAACGGAGTCCTTATAATACTTTTCAAGCCACTGTTATGCGTGAACAGTATTTTCCCCATCAAGAAGCAATATAAAATTAAAACACAAAATTGTTTTGAAAATAACAAAAGTAGTGTCACTCTTAGTACAATAACTCACAAACTTATGAGTAGAATATCATGACGTTTTAAAAGCTTTATTTTGAATGCTTATACTAACTGAAGAAGAGGTGGATGCAATAAAAAAATAGCGCCATCTATGTGTTAGGCCAGATACTCTTGGCTAGAAATCAATGGAAAATATTGAATAAAGAGTGCATATATGTCGGGAGTCGTGAAAACCAGTACTATTCCGTACATATTAATTACAATTTGACTATTTAATAAAAAATTGTGTTCTGTGTTCAGTTCAATTATTACGTCTATATACGAGAGTCACTATTTATATTTCGGGAACTGGCAACACTGTTGTCATGTGAGTCCATCTGACGGTTCCATCGTGAAGTTTGATATTTTTGATGATATACGTACTCAGAACATTTTGTGGCACGGACGCTATTTGTTTACTTTATATTTAGTTGAAAGTTTCATCTTGTCAAAAAATGGAACTGAATCGTGAACATTTTCGTGCGATGATTTTTTACGATTTTCGACGTGGATTATCACAACAAGAGTGCATCGATCAACTTAACTTGACTTTTGGCGATGAAGCTCGATCAAAAATCGCCATGTATGGCTGGTTTAGTGAATTCAATCGTAGTAGTAGTTCGCTGTCCGACGAGTTTCGTGAAGGTCGTCCAAAATCGGCTGTTGTGTCAGAAAACATAGATGCTGTGTGCGAAATGATAACCAAAATCGTCATGTCACCTATTGTGAGATTGAGGCATCCCTAAGTATTAGTTCTACCATCATATATGCGATTTTACAGGAACACTTAGCTGTGCGAAAGTTATGTTCGCGTTGCATTCCACACAATTTGACAATCGCTCAAAAAAAGGTTCGTGTTGATTGGTGCAAAGAAATGTAAGTAAGAAAGTAAGCAGCAGTCGATTGTATGGGTGTTCCAAGATGAACCAAATCCAACAAAAGTTGTTCGCGCACGAAGCACTTCAAAGAAAATGGTGGCCTGTTTCTTCGGGAAAACTAGTCATATTGCAACAGTGCCTCTAGAGGATCGTAGAACAGTAAATTCTGATTGGTACACAACCATTTGTTTGCCAGAAGTCTTCGGTGAAATAAGGAAAACAAACAAAAGACGCCGGATTGATCTCCCGAAGAAGCTATTGTGTTCAAAAATCATGTTTTGAAAATACCTCATTCGGAATGGAATAAATGCTTTGAAAATTTATTTAAGCGTATGCAAAAGTGTATCGATCATCGTGTCGAGTAATTTGAAAAACAATAAAAATATTGCGAATATATTAACTTTTTGCTTAACTATTTGTTTTTTTCTATTCCCGAAATATAAATAGTGAACCTCGTATAATATCTAAATATAATTCAGCAAAAATAATAATATATAAATTTCTTAACAGTATAGAATGCGGAAAATGTTTCTGTAATAAAACATTATACATAACAAGAGTTTTTGATATCTCTCAATCTGATATATAAGATTTGTTATCGACATCATTATCTTCGCATTTTTTAATAAAACATTTACGACAAAATATTGATGCTATCTTAACAAACACACTTATTTCGCAACTGTAACATTCACACTGCGTAGAAGAACATGGCCACCACTCAATATCAACAATTGCTTAAATGCTAAATATCTTGGTATGCATCTGGACCGACATCTAAACTGAAAGAAGCACATAGTTGCTAAACGGAAACAACTTGGACTTAAACTCTACCAAATGCATTGGCTTATCGGGCGCAAATCCAAGTTATGACTAGAGAACAATCATCATGTAAGAATAAGTGGTGAACAGATTATAGATAAGAAAAATTGTTGTTGCTTAAGAACTAATAGTAATTCATATCGTTCTGGACACGTATATCAAATTACTAGAGGTAATTCTACAGGTTATTAATATTATTCTGTAAATTTTAGTGGTATTAACATGTGATTTCAAGTTTCTTTAGCAAATGCATTTCTTAACAAAGCACTAACCAGATATTGCAAGTAGTAAATAAGTTAATTTGTGCATCAAAAGTTAAAATGAATGTTGCAAGGAATATTAACAATTATAAAATAGCTTCAAAGAATTTGAATTCCCCATTGGTTAGTGAGTTAGTTCCTACCAAGGCCGTAAGAGACAAAGTAGGAGACAGTAGACAACAAAAAAAAGATGAGCTGTCTGCAAGGGGAGATCAAAGAGTGGGATAAATAAGCAAAGAACGAAAATGAATTATTTAAAAATTTAGGTAAAAAATTATACTTTTAATCAGCCTGATGTATTTTATGTTTTTGAAATATATATCTTAGGTGAGAAAAATGGATAAGACTATGTGAATACATAAATGAATAATGAAAATATGTGGTAGTTAAAATGAAACTAACTACATAATTTACATAGATGGAACACATGAGACAAATACAGCAATCATTAAGATTATAAAACTTGTAAACAGTTAAAGCATTTGTAGCGACCTTGAGGCATGTCGAATTTTACATCGTGGAATAACGGTCTACAAAATACACAGAAATATAATCCCAGATGTTGAACACGGGCGGGGTGCCAGCAGCGCCAACTAGGACCCGACAACGAATAGCTGGCGGCAACCCCGAGACGTTTATCTGGGATGTTATTGAAGGGTATTTTGGTATTTCAGTGCTGAACCCTCGTTTGGTTTAGACGTGCCACCATCGACTGCCCAAGCCTCGTCTCCAGGTAACACTGCTGCCATCCGTTTTATCATTTGTATTTTTCACATTTTTATATAGCCAATAAATAACGGTCACATAATGTAAACGCCACTGTTTCATTTCGTTCTACCTCCATTCACCAAGCCATATCATTTACCCTAAACATTGATAAATATTATGATGTTTAACGATTAATGTAATAAGATATGTGACTATATGACATTTTAATCTTTGAACTTTGCATCAATTATTTTGATTATTTACACTATAGACCTAAGTTGAAAAATCAATAGTTAATTTAATGATTGTAACTGTATTCCTTTAATATACATTTCTAAATTGTAAAAAATAAATTACCTGATTGTATTATATTCTCTATTTTATTAAAATCATGTGTTACTTTATTTATTATTCCACATTTGTTTAAAACATACAAGTAAAGAAAGATCATGTGTACTTATATTTGACGCTCTGAAGTTGTTACAGTTCTGAAAATAATCTTACTTTGTTGATTATTGAAACTTAACGGAAATTAAATTTAATCATTTAATATTGTTATAATTTGAAAAAGGTTAGTTAGTGTTGGTTCATGAAATAATTATTTTAATATGTTTCATACAGACATAACAAGTCAATTGAAAAGTCCCCGGCCTGACACATAGATGGCGCTACTAGAATTAAATACATATGCTTTTTTAATTAGCCCTAACCCTCAAAAGATGTGTGTATAAATTTGACAGCTGTCGGTTCATTAGTTTGTGAATTATAGCACTTTGAGTGAAGCAACTTTTGCTATTGTGAAAAACAAATGCATAAAAAAGGAATTTTGCGTGTTGATAAAATATTGCTTTTTGAAGGGAAAAATACAGTTGAAGCAAAAACTTGACTTGATGCCGAGTTTCCGGACACTGCCCCAGGAAAATCAGCCATCAAAAATATGCATGCTAAGTTTAGACGTGGTGAAATGAGCACCGAAGACGAATTTTGAATGACCGTAAATTGAAATTGAATGAAACAGCAGACACTCTAAAGATATCAACCGAACGTGTACATCATATCATTCACGAATATTAGGGTATGAGAAAGCTCTGTGTAAAGTGGGGGCCGCGCGAGCTCACTTTTGACCAAAAACAACGACGAGTTGGTGATTCGGAGCAGTATTTGAAGATGAGCAAACGTAATAAACCCGAATTTTTCCGTCGATATCTTACAATGGATGAAACATGCCTCCATCATTTCACTCCGAAGTCCAATCTGGTGGACTGCACACGATGAACCCGCTCCAAAGCGTGGGACAACGCAACAGTCGTCTGGCAAGGTTATGGCGTCTGTATTTTGGGATGCGCATGGAATAATTTTCCTTGACTACATTGAAAAAGGAAGGACTATCAACAGCGACTATTACATAGCGTTATTGGACCTTGAAAAAGGAAGCGTTATTGGACCGATTTAAGGACGAAATCGCCGAAACACGGCCGCATTTGAAGAAAAGGAAAGTGCTGCTTCACCAAGACAATGCGCCGTGTCACAAGTCAGTGAACACGATGGCAAAAATCCATGAATTGGGCTTCGAATTGCTTCCTCAGATCTGGTATTGTCCAGGTCTGGCTCCCAGCGACTATTTCCTGTTCTCAGGTCTCAAAAGAATGCTCGCTGGGAAGAAACTGACGCCTATTTCGAAGCAAAGGACAAATCGTACTACAAAAATGGTATTGAAAAGTTGGAGGGTTGCTATAATCAGTGTATCAACCTTGAAAGGAATTATGTTGAATAAAAAAAACTATTTTTGCCAAAAAAACATATTTTACTAGGGTAGGCCAGGGACTTTTCAATTGACCTGTTATTTATATTTGATGCTCTAAAGTTTTAAGGTTTTGAAAATAATTTTATTTATGATACTTTGTTGATTATTGAAACGTAATAGAAACTAGATGTAATGATTTAATATTATTATAATTTGAAGATGTTTAGTGAGTGTTAGTTCTTAGGATAGTTATTTTAATATTTTTCATACAGACAAATATTGAAAATACTGTGAAAAAAAGTTTTATTAACACATCATTTTTAAATTATCCCCTTTATTCGGTCTCTTTATTCACGAGACGAACACCAGTATATTATAATCATAATAAATGCTTATTACCCACTAGGCAGATTGTTAAACCACTATGAGTAATAATTTTAAAAAATCGTGGCTGGCTGTGGAATAAATATTATACAATAGAAAGAATCAACTTACGTCTGACACAACACTGGGCATCAAACACAACGCTAGAACTACAGAAAGTCTCTTCTCGCAAGGCGATCACAAACACGTCCAAAAACAAAGGTTCCGTTCGCGATTTAAAATAGCATGCTGCGATTTTCGAATGGCGTTCCTTATCAACTCGCGTTGCCAGAAATAATCGGCTCGGAACTGATCTACGACGCCGGTGAACTGGGAATGAGTGCAGCCAGCGATCACGTCGTACGCGTAACTCCAATTGCACGACTACTAGGTGGAGGAATGAATGACGACAAGATCTCAGCTAGCTCCCTGCTGCTATTGGTCAATCTACGAAGGTGAATGATGGTATCAGCTGATTCGAAAGGAGTGGGAAAACGTACCATGTTTCATTTTATTGATAGTGATTTGATAAAAAAAGAATTGTTGTTGTTGCTACGTACGTACATACATTTATTTACGTAAAAGTGAGTTTTATTTGTTTATATTTTTTCGATATTTTTTTCTTAAAACACAAGAACATGTAACATTCAAGGAAATCATAAATCGTTCCTAACAGATTAATTGAAAACTCCCCGGCCTACCATAGTAAAACAGATTTTTTTGGCAAAATTAGTTTTTTTATTCAACATAAATCCCTTCAAGAGTGATATACTGATTATAGCGACCCTCCAACTTCTCGATACCTTTTTTGTAGTACGATTTGTCCTTTGCTTCAAAATAGGCCTCAGTTTCGGCGATCACCCATTCATTGAACGAAAATTTATTTTCAGCGAGCATTCTTTTGAGATCTGAGAACAGGAAATAGTTGGTGTGGGCCAGATCTGGAGAATACGGTGGATGAGGAAGCAATTCGAAGTCCAATTTGTGGATTTTTGCCATAGTTTTCACTGCCTTGTGACACGGTGCATGGTCTTCGTGAAGTAGTTTCTTTTTGTTCAAATGCGGCCGTTTTTCGCGATTTCGTCCTTCAAACGGTCCAATAACGCTATGTAATAGTCGCTGTTGATGGTCCTTCCTTTTTCAAGGTAGTCAATGAAAATTATTCCATGCGCATCCCAAAATACAGACGCCATAACCTTGCCAGCCGACTGTTGTGTTTTCCCACGCTTTGGAGCAGGATCATCGTGTGCAGTCCACTCGGAGGACTGTCGATTGGACTTCGAAGTGAAATGATGGAGCCATGTTTCATCCATTGTCATATATCGACACAATGACTCGGGTTTATTACGCTTGATCATCTTCAAACACTGTTCCGAATCTATAATTAGTGTATCACTCTTGAAAATATCTATCGAATTATATTATTTCCTTCCCTTTATATTATACTGTTTACATGCTACTTAAATAAACAAACTCGCCTTTACGTTTTAATTAACGCAAAGAAGAGAGAAAATAACTTGTATTTTATTTACAACATTGTTTTTTCTCCTTAACAACTCAACAGGATCCACGATTGGACCGTTGTCGAACCAGCATTATTCTTTCGACAGATAGATAAAGATAAAATAATTCAACATATTTTGATTAATACATGTTGTACCATTACTTCTAAATAAATTCCTTTTTAAAATGAAAAAAAAAAACAAAATGCATTCAAGCGTTTGACTTATCTTTTTAATAACTCAAAATCATATCACATTCGTGTCGTGTTTCACAATCCTAACATTGTAGAGTAGGAAAGTTTTTACATCACGCTGAACGCCGAATATGATGCAACTTCTTCAATTAAATAGGCGTTATTCGACAAACAGTTTTACGATGGTGAAAACGGACTTTTTTTAATTGTTTAATTATGCAAGAAGCTCAAGTTCACTGAACGTTGTGATATTTTACATCTTCCATTTTTTAATTATTCGTTCAACATTGTAAAAACTAACGAGGTAAAGGTCTACCATCAAAGGTCGGAAAGGTAACAGATCAATTGAAAAGTCCCCGGCCAACCATAGTAAAACACATTTTTTGGCAAAATTAGTTTTCTTTATTCAACATAATTCCCTTCAAGGGTGATACACTGATTATAGCGACCCTCCAACTTTTTGATACCTTTTTTGTAGTACGATTTGCCCTTTGCTTCAAAATATGCCTCAGTTTCGGCGATCACCTCTTCATTCGACGAGAATTTCTTCCCAGCGAGTATTGTTTTGAGATCTGAGAACAGGAAATAGTCGCTGGGGGCCAGATCTGGAGAATACGGTGAATGAGGAAGCAATTTTCCATCCAGCCATCGTTTTCACTGACTTATGATGCGGTGTATTGTCTTGGTGAAGTAGCAGTTTCTTTTTCTTCAAATGTGGCCGTTTTTCGGCGATTTCTTCCTTCAAACGGTCCAATAATGCTATGTAATAGTCGCTGCTGATGGTCCATAATGGATGGAAAATCATTCCATGCGCATCCCAAAATATAGACGCCATAACCTTACCAGGCGACTGTTGCGTTTTCCTACGATTTGGAGCGGGTTCATCGTGTGCAGTCCACTAGGATGGTTGTCAATTGGACTTCGGAATGAACTCGTTATTGTTTTTGATCAAAAGTGCGCTCGTGCGATACTCACTTTGCACAGAGCTTTCTTATACCAAAATAATCGCGAATGATATGATGCACACGTTCAGTTGATATCTTTAGAATGTCTGCTATTTCATTTAATTTCAATTTACGGTCATTCAAAATCATTTTGTGGATTTTTTAAATGCTTTCGTCGGTAACATCCTTTTTTAGGCCTCCACTGCGTTCACCATCTTCGGTGCTCATTTCACCACGTCTAAACTTAGCATACCAATCATTGATGGTTGATTTTCCTGGGGCAGTGTCCGGAAACTCGGCATTAAGCCAAGTTTTTGCTTCAACTATATTTTTTCCCTTCAAAAAGCAATATTTTATGAGCACGCGAAATTCCTTTTTATCGATTTTTTTCACAATGACAAAAGTTGCTTCACTCAAAATGTTATAATTCACAAACCAATGATCCGACAGCTGTCAAATTTATATACGCATCTTTTGAGGGTTAGAGCTAACTGAAAAACATATGGATTTAATTTTAATAGCACCATCTATGTGTCAGGCCGGCGACTTTTCAATTGACCCGTTAGCTGCTGTACACTGCTGATATCCCAACAACGCAAGAAACAGTACTTGTAATATTTGGCGACATAATTATTAGGGAAAAAGATATATCTCTGCTTAAGGCTGTAGAAAAAGTACCAGTAGCAGTCAACAAGATCTACAAATGGACTAGAGACTGGAAAATACAACTTAATAGCTTCAAATCTGTCCATTTTAATTTTGCGTTACGATGAAATGACAAAATTTTAATTATATCACTTGATGGATGCCCAAGTAGAGTCAACTAAATACCTCGGCATTCATCTTGATGGTAGGTTAAATTAGAAAAATCGTGTTAGATAAAAAGCAAAGCAGATCAGACTGAAAATCAAGCAACTGCACTGGTTAGTCGGAAGATACTCTCAATTTAACCTAGAGACCTAGAGAATCAAAGAGATCGGTTTGTCAGTCAATCATAAAGCTAATTGGGATTCTATAGAGTGCACTTATGGGGTTGAAGTAAAACATCAAACCAACTAGTAATCCAACGTTGTCAAAACAAAGTGCTAAAATTAATTACTAATGCTTATAGCTACGTAACCAAGAGCTGCACGATGACCTCGAAATCAAATGGATTTACGAAGTTATCCAAGATTTCGACTTAACAAAATAAAGTTACAAAAACCACAGCAATGTGGAAGCAATACAACTATAGCTACAGGACAACGCGCAAGAAACCCTTAAGTACGTAGTTTAATTTTATTTTAATTTGTAAAATATTGATGTATTTATCCCGTACTCGTCTTGCATGTGGATAGGTCCAAGGACAACAGAACAGTAACAATACATTGATTTGTAAATTAAATTGTACTAACCATATCTAACGTAAGATGTAATTAATAAAAAAAGTGCACAGTTGTGGAACAAACGCGTCTCTGGAATGAAAAGTGAACGGATTTCTCTCTTAATTTGTTTAGCCATCGCATTGTAACAAAGCGTTCAATTAAACAATTAAATGGACGAAAATTGGCTCGATTCGTATCAATAAAAAAATGACGTGACGTACCCGTCACACTTGACCTTTAGCAGAGTTAATTAGTAGTTAATGTCCAACAAGCCGATGTTCTAACAATAAAATATCGCAAATATAGAACATTTAGGACCAGTTCGAGTTAATGTAAATTATGTTAATTACGTGGTGTTAGTATAAGTGGACAATTTTCTGTCTAATAAAATTGCATATGCATGGTTTATTTGTTAGGTATTTAAAATACCAAATTCGTCAGTCGTCAAGATGACATAGTTTTCTATTATATAGGTTTTCTGGTATACAATTTTGCCACAATAAGTGTTTCGAAAAATTATTTTGATCAGGTATATTGACCGACTGATCCAGAGAACATAACATCTAACTATATGGAGTTCGAAGAAAACTTTGTCCTAAATTCATATTAAACACCAGTGGTTCTGACAGTGAGTGAACACATAATAAGAAAAGAACAAAATCCAACGATAACAAACAAGAGGATTTGTTGAAGAACCGAACGATCATTGTAATAATTTATTGAAATCATTGTAGGTATCCAACAAGCTGCTTGCAATAACACTCCAGAAATTAAGAGTACAATTAAAGAAATTAAGGACAGCTAAATAATTAAACTGTGAAAAAAAACGGTAAGAAAATACAACGCCTGAAAATAAAAATATTTTTAACAATATAACCCAAAGGTAGAAAAGGAAAATACTGTAAATTAAAAACAAACGCATAAATAATTATTTGAATTGGACACGCAACAATAAAAAAAAAGTGGAAGCATTTGCTGACCATCTAGAAGAAACCTTCACACCAACCGAAACTGACATCGACAGGAAATGTGAACAATCGAGGATTTAATTAGTCACGCCGAAAGAAGAAACCAAAGTTGTTAAAGTTGACATTAATCCAAAGAAATAACCAGGTTATGATTTAACAACAGGGCAATGGTGCCTGGGCTAGGCATGATAAAGATAATGCTGAAGTTTTCTCTAAACACTTAAGTATTTAAACCCGTCTGAAATATCCCCAACAGAAGAAAATAACATAGTTGACTTTCTTAACACTCCGTTTCAAATAGATTAGCCACATGAGAAATTTACTGTTAAGGAAGTTAAACAAACAATAGTTACAAAGAAATTTTGACTTAATTACTGGAAGAATCCTAAAAGAGCTCTCAGAAAAGTGCATGAAGTTAATAGCGTTTATATTTAACGCTATGCTAAGGCTTAATTACTTTCCTAGCACTTGGAAAGTGACTCAAATCATCTTAATTCTTCAGCCAGGGAAAAAATCAGAATATTAGATTAAATACATTAAAAACCCAAAATAATCATAGGCGAGAGAAATATTATTCCACGACCATCACCGTACCTCACAGACAGACATTTATAGGACCAAAGCTTTTTCAATTTAACATGCCCTACAGTGTCCCACACCTTGTCAAAGGCCTGAGAAATATCGAGAATTACAATATTTTATATTCTGTTATTCCGTGTTTCTTACGGAAGCCAAATTGATGGTCTGGAATAATACTACTCTCCTCTGCGGTTATCAGGAGTCTCTTAATGTATAGTTTTTCGAAAAGTTTACAGACCACAGGTAACAGGCTTATAGGACGATAAGAGCAGACGTCTTCTGATTTTTCCCAGATTTAACAATCATAATGATTTGAGCCACTTTCCAAATTTTATGCATATAGCACTCGTAGATATAAAACAAAAACGCACAAATTAATTTAAAATTCATAGCCTCGCATTTATTAACAATAAGGAAGTATTACGATTTGTTTCATATAATTAAAACAAAATGCCGAATTAATTGACATGGTACTCAAAACTGTTACGGATTAGAAGTCATAATCAATCTGGCTTATAAATATAGGCCGTCGTGAAGAACGAAGATCGAAGTACCGTTGAAATGATAAAACATTAAAATAAACGTTGACAGGAGAAATAGATAAAATGCAGAAATATTACAGTAACTTATAAATACTGCAAATATATCTGATATAATTGCATAAACATTTGGTAGGCTAACGGTGAATATCCTGTTTCAAACTGTATGATAATATAATAAGGAAAATGTGGTCATTTTTCATATGGAAGCCAATTTCCATCAGGTTATATTTTAGACAAACTTTTTAACGGTAATGATTTTATTCAAATACGTTTATTCCCCATTTATATGCCAATTCAATTAACTAAATAAGACTCAGATTATCTCCACATTATATTTTCTATAAAATAAATTCAATGGCTACTTTCATTTTTGGAATAAAGATAGGGACAAACGCTGTAGATGGCGCGCATGTATGTTTTGAAGCTCATGGCTTGAGTATGTGATAGCTGGGTCCCTTACGAACAGTGCATAGAGAAATAGAGATTTAACTTCATAGGAAATTTTGGCGAAATGTTTCGCGACGTCCAACATGTAGATGTCGCTCCGTTTAACATATTACTTGTTTTATCCGCTTGTTGAACCGTCGAATTTACACAGTCTATGCCCGGCAAAATTTACAAATATATGTTAAATTGTTGTACATTGAGTGAAAGAAATGTCCAAAAATCCTTTGGAAATGACGTAACTTAACTAATAAGTCTATTGATGAACATCAGAAGGTTACAATAACAATCAAAGTTTATCTTTACCAATTTTAAGGGTCTAGAGTCGAGATACTGATTCACAGTATTGCTTAGAATACAGAATACCGCATTTGACAGCAACAATCCGACTCACACTGTCTAATCAGATGCGTAAGATTTCTACTAATTTTTTCTCCATCATAAACGATCTGATACAGATATATAACACAAATATTTATTTTTACACATTTCAAAGTCAGAACCCCTTTTATAAATAGTATTAAATAATCTTGGGTGCCTCGTATTTAAATTAAATATATAAAATGACACTATCAAGTATTTACATTGTACTTTCATTATCTTTATTGGTTCAACATTTACGGTATGAATCACTAACAATACAAAGGTAACATTATTTGATTTATTAGAATTAAATTCGTCACGAACTAAATTACAGCTACAATATTAAGGTCGTAGCTTTCCTTGATCTATTAAGTCTTGATTTCTTTTAGAAAATGTATATTTAATGTATTTTGAAGTTGTCGTATCATATTTACGATTCCCTACAATTATGTGGTAAACAATGCAAGTTACAACAGCAGTAACTATAAGCACTGGGTATATTTTTCATATTTCCTTGCGACAGGAGATATTTTCACTTAATGACAGTGTTTTATTCAAAATTGTAGTTTTCTACATTAATTACATTTTTACTTGTTTTAAAGACATCCACTGCAGCCAACCATATATTTTTGGAATCGCTATCATATCTCCGCTATTCAACTTGGTTTCAATTGTTTTCCTATAAGGGATATAGGAAGTATGATGAGAAACACTAGTAAATCAAATGAGAACATGAACATGTCTCCAAAATTGTCTATAACGCTAAATCTGTATTTTCACTATGACAACACTAAAGTTATTATGTAGCACAGCTCGCATAATACTCTGCTTCAACACTAGCACATGAGGACCTCTTACGAGTTTTATCACTAAATAACCTTTGTTCGTAGTCACTGGCAAATTTGGCGACCAACCCGGTCAACAGTACTCATGTGAGGATCCTGATAGATGTATCTGATTCGGTAATACAAACAGGTCAACTGAAAAGTCCCCGGCCTGACACATAGATGGAGCTAACAGAATTAATTCCATATGTTTTTTAGTTAGCCTTAAGAGAAAGATGCGTGTATAAATTTAACAGCTGTCGGATCATTAGTTTGTGAATTATAGCATTTTGAGTGAAGCAACTTTTGTTATTGTGGAAAAAATGGATAAAAAGGAATTTCGCGTGTTGTTAAAATAATGCTTTTAGAAGGGAAAAAATACTATTGAAGCAAAACCTTGGCTTGATGTTTTTGTTTAACCCCATATTTGCACCACATAGGTCCAAATTGGCTTTATGATTGACTGATAAACCAATCTCTTTGATTTTAGGTCAAGTTGAGAGAATCTTCCGACTAACTAGTATACTTGCTTGATTTTTGAGTTTGATCGCCTCTGCTTTTTGTCTAACACGGTTTTTCTGGCCTGCTTGAGGAATAGGTCCACCGTCAAGTGATATAATTAGGTTCACCGTAACACAAAATTAACATGGATATATTTGGAGCTATTAAGTTGTGTTTTCCGGTCTCTAGTCCATTTTTAAATCTTGTTGACTGATACTTGTGTTTTCTCTACAGCCAGGCAGAGATATATTTTTTTCCATGACTACTGTGTCGTCAGCAAATGTTCTGAATACTGTTTCTTTTGTTGTTGGGATATTAGCAGTGTAGAATAGATATATGTAGAGTGGTCCCAAGACATTGCCCTGGAGAACTCCAGCTGAAATAGATTTTAAGTGTTGAAAATGCCCCTTTGTGAGAGACCCTAAATTTCCTGTCGAAAAGATATGATATCCAGCAGTAGCGTAGTAATTCCGCGGTAGCAATTTGCTCATTTTGTAGATTAATCCCTTGCTTGTGAGACGTCCAGGAATATTGCAGGGTAGTATTTATTTTCTTCGAATGCCTTTTCAACAACCACTATTATAGTCATGATTTGGGATAATGACGAAAAATTTTGAGAAAAATTGCTGGACGCCATCCACAGTAAAATGTTAACGGTAATAAAAATGACGTGAAACATTTTTCGATACTGTAATGTTATTCAACCGAACACAGTTTGATATCCAACAATTTAAATAATGAGTTGTTTCGATATGTAGCAATTAAATTAATTAATGCCAATTTCCAGCAAGCTAACGCATTAATTGAAGTACCATGAAATAATGCCGCTGCGAAATTTGCTCGTATTTTATTTGATATATATATATATATATATATATATATATATATATATATATATATATATATATATATATATATATATTCTTTGCGATCTACTATGCACAATTTATTTTTGAAATTCCACAGTTATTATAACTGTTTCCTGAACTAATATTTATCAGCCTGTTTGATTATAATTTCTACTCCATAACTGTGCGATAACAACATTATAATGAGATCGGCCTGATTACAAGCGGCAATAAGACTGTTTTTTTGCTAATAGCTCTTGTTGTCCCCATCTATAAGGTAAAATTACCGTGTTTGCTTCATAGTAACGCTGGTATACGTGCTGTTTGCATCGTTCTGATACTATTCCTTTTTTCGTTTTATGAGGAATGATGTGTTTTCTTTTCAGAGCTCATATAGGTTGGTTGCATTATTTATGACAAGATTACTGTTCAGGATGTCAGAGAGGAAATAAGAAACATTGTTAATTCTTATTTTCTTATAATATCTGCCTTTTTATAGCATTATGACGGTATTTTGGGTCTCGCTGGCTGAATATTTTATTGGCACTGCCTGGCTGCTGGTTTACTTGGGACAGGAAAAAACCCTTAAAAAAATTTTTCACTCTTATGAGCTTTTTAAACATGTAGGAGCAGTATTCATAGGAATAGCCTTGGCTTCCATAACGAAAACATCGCTCAACCACAAACATCTGTAGTGGCTCGACAAAAAGTGACGTTGTATAAGACGACAATAAATATTGGCAGGGAAGTTTTGATGCATCCATCGTATAACCCAGACCTCGCTCTATCCAACTAACACTTGATCCGATCTCTGAATTTTTTTATAATGATATAAATCCGTTTTAAAAATGAGTTTGTGAATGTTATTTGGCTCAGTTTTTCGTCCAGATATTATTGACTAGTATTAATGAATTTTGAGTTTTCCTTTGATTTTATGTATATTTTTTTATTAAAAATCTCTTAGAACGTCAACAATCTGCACGTGGGAAATAAGTATTGTTGTATGATTTCCGTTATATAATATAACCATCCTAACATGTAGAAGGTCACTTCAGCAAGTGATCTACTGTATAACTTATAATCAAAATCTTATTTTAGATACTATTCTAACTTATTTCAAAGTCTATCCTAACTTATTCTAATAACTATTCTAACTTATTCTAGGAATTATTAAATCTCACTCTATGTGTCTATTAATCAGTTCGTATGGTAGTTTGCGTTTGAGCCTACGCACTTCACCGTCATCGCGCACATTTAACTGTTTGGCGAGTGGTATGCACTAATAAGCTTTCAGAGTACTTCGCACTAGCACTTCGAACCATACTCGTTGTGGGTTCCAGATTATAGGTCCAGATGGGCCTAAGTATTGACTTATACAGCAAAACCTTGTTGTCTAATGATAATTTAGATTTACGCCCTATCAGCCAATATATTTGGATTAGTTTAAGCCCAAGCTGTTTGCGTTTTGTCACTATATGTTTTTTCATGACAGACGTCGATCAAAATGATTTCCCAGATATTTAACGTTGTCTGCTTGCGGAAGTTCATGATTATTCAATTTTACTGAGGTACATGTTCTTCTACAAAGGATGAATGTCACGTGGGTAGATTTTGTCTCATTGGCTTTGATACGACATGTTTTCAACAACAATTCGGCTTTGTTAAGATGAAGTTGGAGGTTTCTTGCGTCTGATATTGGATCCTCGTGTGATGATAAAACCGCTGTATCGTCAGCATAGCTTACAACAGTATTTCTTGAGGTCGGTGGGCCAGGAACACTATCCTGCGGCAAACCCGAATATATTGGGTGTAGGTCAGTGTATTCGTCACCCTGTCTGACAGCTTTTTCAGTTTAACGTGCAGTCCAGTGTGCCGCACCTTGTCAAAGGCCTGAGAAATATCGAGAAATGCAGTGGAGCAATATTTTTTATCGTTTAAGTTGCAGTTAATTTGGTTGACTAATCTATGTATTTGTTCTGTTGTTCTGTCTTTATTACGAAAACTGAATTGATGGCCTGGAATAATATTTCTCCCCTCTGCGATTAATTTGAGTCCCTTAATGTATAGTTTTTCGAAAAGTTTTTAGATGACAGGTAACGGACTTATAGGACGATAAGAGGAGCCGTGTTCTGATTTTTTCCCAGGTTTAACAATCATAATGATTTGAGCCACTTTCCAAATTTTATGTATATAGCACTCGGAGATATAAAACAAAAACGCACAAATTAATTTAATATTCATAGGCTCGCATTCATTAACAATAAGGAAGTATTACGATTTGTTTCATATAATTAAAACAAAATGTAGAATTAATTGACATGGTACTCAAAACTGTTACGGATTAGAATTCATAATCAATCTGACTGATAAATATAGGCCGCTGTGAACCACGAACATCGAAGTACCGTTGAAATGATAAAACATTAAAATAAACGTTGACAGAAGCAATAGATAAAATGCAGAAATATTACAGTAACTTATAAATACTGCAAATATATCTGATATAATTGCATAAACATTTGGTAGGCTAACGGTAAATATCCTGTTTCAAACTGTATGATAATATAATAATGAAAATGTGGTCATTTTCCATATGGAAACATCAGGTTATGTTTTAGACAAACTTTCTAACGGTAATGATTTTCTTGAAATACGTTTATTCCCCATTTATATACCAATTTAATTAACTAAATAAGACTCAGATTATCTTACCACATTATATATTCTATAAAATAAATTCAATGGCTAGTTTCATTTTTCTAATAAAAATAATTTAATACGAGGGTGATTCTAATATGATGGAGACAAACGCCGTAGATGGCGCGCATGTATGTTTTGAAGGTCATGGCTTGAATATGTGATAGCTAGGTCCATTACGAACAGTGCATACAGAAATAGAGAATTTAACTTCATAGGAAATTTTGGCGAAATGTTTCGCGACGTCCAACATGTAGAAGTCGCTACGTTTAACATATTACTTGTCTTATTCGCTATGCTAAGAGCCGCGACGGAATCTGATTGGTACATTTCGTTCTATGGTTTGTTTATTTCTCACGTCATTTTCAATGTGCCCTATATTGAGAATAGTGTGGTTAGTTTTCTATAACGTTTATTAAATTAAATTTTAGTTTATTAACTTAAAAGGACGGAAATTTTTCTGAGTTTGCGAAATCAGTTCGGTAATGAGTTCCTGAGTAGGGCGGCCGTGTTTAGATGGGCCAAAGCATTCAAGGATGACCGCGAAACTGTCGAGAATGAGCGGCATAATCGTCGACCGCGAGCCAGCATCACACCAGGCAACATTCGCCGCGTAATCACTACATAGTATAAAACAAAGTCGCCTTTTCTGTCCCTATATCCCTATGTGCGCTTAAATCTTTAAAACTACGCAACGGATTTTGATGCGGTTTTTTTCAGTAGATCGAGTAATTCAAGAGGAAGGTTTATATGTATAATACATGCATAATATACTAAGGCAACATTGCTAATTTTAGAGGTTTCTAACGTGATGTCGTAAATTAACCTATTTTTTTAGGCTTATTTAGCAATTAGCAAAAACGCTGCCTAACCCTACGAGTTAGATCAAATTAATGTACTACAGTATTGTACACCATAAAAAGGTCTACAAAAAAGTCCGCGATGGTATATGTTTATCTTTTAGGGATAACCCACATTAACCATTTTTATTGTTTACTTTTTACGTGAGAACATGGCTTATTTACGAAGCTATTTTAAGCAATACGGCATTAATCCTTATCGAATTAAGTACCTTAAGTACAGTGTGCAATTAATATAGATCAATATGGTTCCTTACAGCATGTAAATTAAACAAATATTTTCGGAGATATTACAAATTTAAAATTTGCGTTTAAAAATGTGTAATGTAATAAAAATTGTATGAATTTAGATATTCCAAAGATAGCAGGAAATCTTCATAGTAAGTATAGGGGAAGAGGAATTGTTTTACTCCAAATTTAATGCGTGCAGGCCAAGGGCAGTAATGAATGAACCAAAAATACTGGATCGATTTTAATCATGTTTTCATTGAGTGACATAGGCATATATATTTTATGCCCGTGCAAAGTCGGAGCGGGCCGCTATGTTTTTATATACAACGTTCATATTTTTTCTGTAGTGTATTTAATTTAGTATCAGCATTGCACCCGTGCGAAGCCGGGGCGGGTCGCTAGTAATAAATAAAATAGGCTTGCCCACATTCAATGAAAATGTTGTTGGTACCTTTGCAGATGACACTGCAATCCTAGCCATTGAAGATAACAACAATTGAAGAATCAAGCATAAGTCAGTATATATCAATCAACAAGTAATCCCTACAGCCAATCCGGAAATACAGCCAAATATCTAGGCATGTCCCTTCGTGTTAAACTAAGAAGATCTCATGTTAAAAAAAATGTGAAGAACTCAGGCTCAGGCTATAAAAATTATTGGTTATTGGTTACTAAATATTCAGCCTTGTCAGTATATAATAATCTATTGCTTTATCAACAAGTCTTGACACCAATCTGGACTTGTTGATAAATGGTGTTTAACTCTGGTATTGTACTAGCCAAAATAATAAGAATATCACAAAAATATTCCAGAAGTAGGTGTTGCGAGATATTGTTGATGCTCCACGGTACATTCGAACGACAATCTGCATACCGTTATCACTGTCGATACCGCTATCAAGGAGTATGTGCAAAGACACAAACAGAGCTTCCATCAATGCATCAATGCTAAGATTCTCGAGCTCCTACATAATGATGGCTTAGTCAGAAGATTAAAGATAGTAAAACCATTTGATTATTTCAGTGAAGATATAAGTAAAACTTAGTGAACATTGAAAACAGTGCCAAAGTATATGTAGACTAAAAACAGGTACTTTGAAATTTTAAAACTGTAGAAAATTACAATAAAAACAAATTGCTTAATAGTATTAGTTTACTATATCGCCATAATATATAAAAATGATCTGAATAGATGCAAGCACCTAATATTTCAAAACTAATCGAGATATACGTAAAATGTTGGGACCGTAACGAAAACAATTTCGAATGAGACGAAATGGCCTGATATTTCCACCGCTAATTATTTTATTTTCGATAAAAACAGTCGAGACAAGCTTTCTCCCAGTTACGATTACAGTTTCGAATCTGTAAATCCGACGAGATGCAACAAATTATGCAGGTATTGAGAATTTGTGAAAACGGCGATAAAGAACCGCGCACACGACGTTGACAAGTTATGGTCATTTCTCTCCCTGTTTACTATTGGTGTTAATTAACCAATTCAGGATTATTACTCTATCAGAGATTTATTTTCGTTCTTAGTTACTGCACATCTGGGACAGTTATTTAGATTCATTTGTTTGATAAAGGAATTTTTCCGTTTTTGTTGTGAATATAATAATTGTTGAATTACTTGGTTTAATTCACTAAATAATATTCGAAAAGCTGGTTCAATAGAGTCAAAAAATAAGCCGTCCTGAAGGATATTAGTGATTCACGAAATTGGTATCAATTAGTTCCTTGGGTATTCACTATTATACTTGAAATAAAGTAAACTGTATTTTCATTACGTACATTGTAACAGGTTAATTGAAAAGTCCCCGGCCTGGCACACAGATGGCGCTAATATAATTAAATCCGCATGGTTTTTAGTTCGCCCTAACACTCAAAAGATGCGTATATTGACAGCTGTCGGCGTCTATATTTTGGGATGCGCATGGAATAATTTTTATTGGCTGCCTTGAAAAAGGAAGGACCATCAACAGCGACTATTACATAGTGTTATTGGTCCGTTTGAAGTACGAAATCGGAGAAAAACAGCCGCATTTGAAGGAAAATAAAGTGCTGCTTCACCAAGACAATCCACCGTGTACAAGTCAGTGAAAACGATGGCAAAAATCCATGAATTGGGCTTCTAAATGCTTCCTCATCCACTGTATTCTTCAGATCTTGTCCCAAGCGACTATTTCCTATTCTCAGATCTCAAAAGAATGCTCGCTGGGAAGAAATTTTCGTCGAATGAAGAGGTGATCGACGAAACTGAGGCCTATTTTGAAGCAAAGAACAAATCGTACTACAAAAATGGTATCCAAAAGTTGGCGGGTTGCTATAATCAGTGTATCACTCTTGAAGGGAATTATATTGAATAAAAAAAACTAATTTTGTCAAAAAAATGTGTTTTGCTACGGTAGGCCGGGGACTTTTCAATTGACCTGTTACAAAAAAGTAATCAAAGTTTATCCTAAAAATTTTATGGTGAAAATTTATGATTTCCACGAGTAGTTTTTTGCTAGTAGGAGCTCGTGTCAATGACAAAACATGTCCCATGTATGTGAAATAAAAATCTAAAATTTACGGCCGGCGATGGAAATGTTATCTATCTATATACGAAGCAATTATTATGAAAACGACAAAAAATAACCGATGTTCTATGATGAAATTGCTGTTTAAAATGTGGGACGATGCATTTTGTGCAAGCTCCAACACCAATAGCTGAGTTAGAGGTCATAGTAGTAAATCATTCCGTCGAGAAATAGTACGAAGTACTGGGATACCACTGTATTTGTTAAGTATATACGAATAAATCAGTCTGATATTCAACAAAAAAATGCCACAAATTAAGTAACATAATGTAAAACTGACTTATTTAAATGTCAAGTTGAAGAAATCTGCAGATGTTTATGTAGATGCCAATGTTTTGATAGTTTTTAGAATCGCAATATGTAGTCGTGAAAATTTGAGATTTTTTGCCATTTTCAAGTTTTTTATCATAAATTCCGTTGAAAAAAACCGCAGATTAATGAAAATTATAGGGATTATAAAGAATTCTAATTTTAAGACGAATCGGATGGTAGTACAATAACTTTCATACAACATATTTTATGAGTTATACAATGAATACTGCATTTTCAAGACATGGGTGGCTCTTTGTACATAAAAAAGTGTATAAACAACACACATACAAAAAACTAAAACAAATATTACCCGACATTATATTATTAAATTTCTCTCGATTAATATTCATACTTTTTTGTTCAATGTTTCGAACTGCAAAGGTCAAGATCCTTCAGTTTCCATTCAGCCGACTTTCGCTTCTCTCCCAGCGGGCATTAAATAATGCAAAACGGCATGTAATAGATTACGGCACCTATCAATGCACAAAAGTAAACGGGACCTGCTGAAGGAAACGGCCACTGCAACTTTCCATTTCTCACCATCTCTAATCTCTAGCCGTATAACAAGTTACGTTTCTGACCAGCTCAACACGAAATGTACGCGGCAGCTTTCTTTTAGTAGTTAAACGAGCGAGCACCACGTTGTGTAACAACTTTCTCTGACGACTGAGATGTTTATCTAACAGGTTACTTAACACGAAAAATTACGATTTTCATAAATATTACATAATTATCTAACATTTCCCACGCAATTTATGTATACCAGAAGCGTATTTAAACAACAGTTTCCTTATTTATAATTACAACTGAAAAATTCTGTATTTTAAATGTATTCCAAATGAAATAAAATAATACAACAAAATCAAACCACCTAAATGTGACATTCCAGAATCTGTTTTTAAACTGCAAACATTCATATTTATACAAAACAATAATATTAGCATTTAATAGTAAATTATTACTCAATTAACTAAATGATATGTAGATACATTCAGTTATAACATGGGTATGAAACAGGTTATATTATTTCCAACTATAATTCATAAACAATAAAGGTAAATCATTGATTATATCTAAAGAAAGTATTTCTTATCTGACACATACTTAATTTCGCGGTAAAATTATAGTTATATAATTAATAACTCCCTAATTAATACGATAAAATTCATATAAGATTATGGAAATAAACATTCACTTCAAAAATATATAAAAGCTCAATTGACTGTAATTTTCACCCAGCCAGAAGAAGCTTAAATAACATTTAACAGTAAATATTTGGGTTAATTATTTATTAATATCGTTACAGGCACGTTTTAAAAACCACACTGCATAGTAAAGATCATTAAACTATATTTAAAAATAATCCCATGCGCCGGTAATAAATACTATTATGTTCAAATACTTACCTATCAAAATGATTTTTACCAAAGTTGACGCCTTCATAATTAACACAAATCACAGTCGATTAATATGTAAGACAATAAAATATAATCATTTCAATAAACCCCTAATATAAAAATAAACAATATTACTTCAGAAACAGCTGATTTTGTTATTCTTTGCGAATTTCAACGGACAGACAAAGAAGGAACTATTCTATTTCTAGGTTAAGTTAAAAAGTATTGGTCATAATATTCTCAGAATTATCAAAATTGCTGTTCTATTTTACACATTTTGTATTGAGTTTTATTAAGCTTGCAATATCTTTATTTAATAGAGTTAAATATTACAGAAATATATATCTTCTGTAGTAGTTCAAATGAAATGACACTAAAATTCGGCTTGGTTAAAAACTCGTCGGTTTATCTGCATGCGCGCTTTTGAAATTTGTTTAACTCTGCTCATACTGAAAATACTATGGAAAATGTATGAAAACAAATTTCTGTAATATATCAGTTTTAAATTACTCTCTTTATTATAAGAGAAACATAATTTAATACATTATGGTCGAACTTCGGCAACAGGTCCGTCATTTTTGTTCGAATATTCAACATGTAAACTAGATTTAGCAGCAAAGTAGACTTGTTTTTCTTAACATAAATGTTATCTGATGACTACTCAAAACTTAATGAATTTACTTTTAAACTCTGTCCTATAATCATCAAGTTGGCATTTATGTATGTATGCTATTAATAAGGTTCGTCCATCGATCGATGGACGAACCTAGTATAAATAAATAGGATATCAAGAATAAATATAATACAAGGACAAATAGATATTGTTACAGACATTAAAGAATGTGACCAGTGAAATTTACATCTAATGAAGATTAATTGATATTAATATGATTGATTAAAAGTAGGTAACAATGACAGAGGAAAGTCAACACAATTGACAACTCTTTGATGAAAATGGTAATCAAGTATTCTTTTGTCTTTTATTGGTTGAAAAATATTTTTACTTTTCCATTTTACCTTTGGTTTTCTGATCTTGCAGCATTTTTGTAAAATGTTCTGAAACTATCTTGTGTAAAAGGCTAAGATTCTCATCATTAAGAAGCAAAAGACATTATTAAAACATCTTAAATCCTTTTCATGACCAGCATGTGTCTTCCAATAGTGCACAGTTACACCTCCCTGCTCATGAAAACGACATATTAAACGTGATGGGCACATCCCATTGATTTTTATGCTTTCACCGGATTTCTCTGCCCTTTTTTCATATTTTGGAGTGTATCCTAAAAACAAATCGCGCCCATCATTTTGCACTATGCAGACTTTTAGAGAATTTGAATTTTTCAAGAACATATTAACATTTTTACATTCCAGGATGATATTTGGTACTTGATTTTATATACTGAGCTCCAATTCCTTCATTTTCATTCCATATATTATATTCCTGAACGTTAGGAAAATCTACTAGCACAATTTCAACGTTTATAGAGTGCTTTTCAGAAATATGTGTTCTAAACATTTGGTGTGTTTTGGATATAAATAACGACATATATGAGGTTGATGGTTTGTTTTCCATGTCCCTCTCCATTCTACAATATACTACACAATATGAATAATCAAAATTACAATATACTAACAATAAAACTGTAAATACTAGTAGAGACATACCTGAAATATTATTATAAACTAGATATAGATAGCTATAAGTGTAATGGAACTACATAGCTATGAGTACCGGATTTTGGTAGCTGCTATAAATATACTAGAAAAAACTAAACTTATATTCAGAAGTATTAGGTAGGACTTTATATATAGCTAACGACTTCTACAAGAGAAAAACTATAACAAAAAACAAATAATGAAACAGAGGTTAACTCCTAAACGAACCCTTGAAAAAGTTCTTGAAGAAAAATATTTTAAGGGGCAATTTCGAAATAAGGGGGCGTGCGCAGTGTAGACCAATAATAGTAAATGAATCTTGAATTGACCATATGATTATTCCAATCACGTGACTACCTATTCCAACCACGTGGCTGTTCTGTCAATCGTTGGCGCTCTCACAGATTTAAACAATTTTTCCAAGGTACGCATGTGCAGATAGACCAATAAGAATCCTGCTAAGCCGAACTTTATTGTGGACTCTTCAAATGTACTAAACTAGGGCTGTCGACCACCAAACAAAATATCGATATATCTTTATATATATGGAAGAAAAGAATATCCATAATTTTTTGCAATATATGTTTGATATTTTTAACAAACCCTTACAATTAAGTACTGAAATATACCAAACTTTTAAAATAAAAAGACATGCTTTATTTAAAATATTAAATGGTTTTTTATAATATTTAAAAAATATATTTAATTTAAAAAAATTATCGATAAATCTTTTTTTCTCTACATTCCTATACTAAATATAACTGTATTTGACATTTTATCTTGTATTTGGCCAGAAAATTGTTTGTTGTTCAGGGATTATGAGAAGTTATTTTTCTAAAAATATTTATATATAAAGACAAACAATCAAATTTCAATGTCTGATTTAGTTTCTAAATGCGTTTTACGCGTTGAAGTAAATGATTCAGATCAAAACAATGGTAGTAATCACTTTCTATATTATTTATTTTTTAACAATTGTTTTACTTCAGGATCGCAAGGTGCAGAGGCACTTTCTCAGGACACAGATGTAAGGCAGAAGAATAGAGGACAACGTAAAGCCCGAGATATTAGCGTGGAGACGTTTCCGAGTCGTTTAGAAGGTCATAGAGAAGATTGGGGTCTTTTACCAATATCGTCTCGCGAACAAACACCATTGACTGAAAAGACTGCTATAGAACTAGCAGAAGATAAGGGCGAAATAGGTTTTTTTAGCGGAAATCCATTTGTTGAGGTTACCAAAGGAATATTGCATTTATATAAAGAAGAGTATGGGCAATTTTTTATGTTTTACTAAGGATTTATATTTACATGTTTTGTAGCACCCTAAGTAGTAGAAAAGAAGCTCTGACACTATGTCTTGTTGGTGTTCCTTGCTCTATGACTTGCCATGATATTTTGGCTTTTACTGCACCATGTCATGCTGATATTTCCCACATAAGGGTTTTAAAAGATTCTCTTCCTAATCAATATATGTGTCTTTTAACGTAAGTATTAATTATTCCGTTTTACTTGATTTTTCATACTTTTGTGGGATTTTTAGTTTTCGAAATCACGATGCTGCTATTGAATTTTACTACACATATAATGGAGCGCCATTTAGTACTCTTGAACCTGATATCTTATGTCGCATAGTGTGGGTTTCTAGGGTTGAATGGGCCCATGATGGTGTTGCACCTCCAGGCCACACAGAATTGCCTATATGCCCTGTATGTCTAGGTAATCAGTTGATAACTAGTAAGTGAATTTATACTCAAGCATGTTATTTTAGAAAGGATGGATGAGTCAGTTGATGGTGTATTAACAATATTATGTAATCATGCATTCCATGCAAGCTGTTTAGAAAAATGGGGAGACTCAACTTGTCCTGTATGCAGGTAAACATTACAAGATATAGATCATTTTGATATTTAATTGTTGTGATTGTTGTTTGCATAGATGTGTTCAAAGTCCCGAACAAACGGAAACATCAGAATGTGAGAGATGTGGCAAAACTGCTTTTTCACCAGAAGCATTATGGATATGTTTGATATGTGGGCATGTAGGATGTGGAAGGTAATAAATGGTATTGTTAATATTAATTAATAATATGCGTGCTTTTAAAGATACCTAGGAGGTCATGCGGCATCCCATTATAGAGAAACCGGACACACTTATGCATTACAACTAGGGTCACACAGAGTTTGGGATTATAAAGGTAAGTCAAAACTATTCCCTTTCATTTATTGATCTAGTTACTTATCACTTATAATTATCAGTCCAATTTCCTTTTCACAATGACCAATTAATTACAGATTAATGATAAATTGGAGCACTATTAAATCATAAAGGTCTGGGTTTTTGTAGGTGATAATTTTGTTCATCGTCTGCTACAAAACAAAGCCGACGGCAAATTAGTAGCGTCAGAAGGCCCTCCATCAGAGGCCGAATGTGCCCAGGAAAAAGTAGACTCTGTACAGTTAGAATTCACGTATTTATTGACGTCTCAATTGGATGAACAAAGAATGTATTTTGAAGATAAAATGAGTTTGTATGGATCTAGTCTTTCACTAAAACCTATGTGTACAATAGGACTGTATTTTTCAGGTTAGAAAATCAACTTCTAGAGGAAACAGACCATTTGAGACGTACTGTCACCAATTTGTCAGATGAAGGCAAACAACTGAGGGAAAAGCTTCATAATGTCACCAGGGAGAAGCAGGCTTTGGAAAAAAAGTTGCAGCAACAAAGTGTAAAGTAAGTACATTTATTTGTTCAGCATTATCACCAATTCTGTGTCTGAAAGATTATTTGATTCAACATGAATATGCTGTCCTGATGTTGTTGCAAGACTTCAAATATCCTTCACCAAACTCTGCAATTCCAGTTCAGACTACCTAGTTTCAGAGGCGTTTATTCTTTTTTAATCTTAATTCTCATCATGGTTGTTGCAAAGAAAAGCACATAATTTACCCCAAGCATAGCATCTTCGATTTTGTTATCTGACCGAACAGTGTCCTAGTCCCTTTTGAGAATTATGTCTGTTAATAACCTCTGTATCTGGTTATAATTTTATCATTTAACATCTAGTTCTTTGTCTATCTAACATTAGTTTACATTTATCAAAATTGATGAGTTTTGCTCGTTTTAATTCTACGATTTGCTCAAGAAGTCTTATTTCAGTCAGATATTAACAATTGTGTTCTGAAATTAACTGATGGTTTTTTGGCACATTCAACACTTGTTGGGATACTTATTTTTCTACTCTGTCAAAATTAATATTAGCGTTTCAAATATTTAAAATGTATTCCTTACTGTATATCATTGCGCTTCGATAAATAATGCCAGTTGCGTTTGATAGTAAGAGACTTTTTCCTTTTTGCCCTTTATAGCCATAGTGGCACTGTTTCATGAATGAGATAGTGGTAATATTTAAAGTCAGATCATCACATAAAATTGTCGAAGAATTGTTTAATATCACAACCAGCTGTAATTAATTGATGTCATTTTACTCTTCCATAGCCAACTTTCTTAGTTCTTCTCAAGATTTCAATTCTCTGTTTAAAAATATATGCGTGTTGAAATCTGCAGCAGAAATAATGTTCGGTATGTTTCATTCGGAAAATATATATAGGTTTGTCGCGGAAAGTGTTTATTTTCAATATGATCCAATACATTTTTATTAGTGCCGCAGCACTACTAGTTTACAGATGTCATACTGTAACAGTATCCAAATACCGTTTTTAACGTAACGTAACAACTTTCGAAGCTGAAGTAAAGTGACAGTCACTTCATACATTGGAAAGCTATTTTTTTCGGGTTGTTCTTTGTGAGCGTTTTGAAGAATCATTTATAGAATTCTCATGGTCGCTTTTCGAACAGGTAATATATACTTGTTCTTACTTACTACTTATTCCTCGGTGATTTTACAATCTCAGCCATTTCCTTTTTTAATATTGGAACTATTGTATCTCATTTTGACGGTACTATTTCCCAATAATGTTTCCCCATCGGTCATTTTTTCCAGTTGGTGTTACCTCCAGTATCAGTTAGTCCACTCCAGAAGTTTTACTAAACTTTTATTGTTATCCTTAAAATATCAATTGTTGGCTTGCCATCAAGAAAATCATTCTCTACAACGTCAATTATTGGCCGAGTAGCTAATCTTTGCATTATGGCAATCACTTAGGAGATTGGAACAATATAGCCACTACCAAATCAGCAGCCACGCTATTCTAATAGATCTCCCTTTTTAATTATAACTGGAACATTTTTTAAAATTAAAGAGTATGAGATTAATACATCAGTATAAATTTCCCAATTTAAAATAAAACTACTTAGGTTTCTGATTAGTCTTATGATTTCCTGCGTGTTGTCCAGTAGCTGTATTGTTT
The DNA here is from genome assembly GCF_030347505.1 of Rhynchophorus ferrugineus. Taxonomy (NCBI): domain Eukaryota; kingdom Metazoa; phylum Arthropoda; class Insecta; order Coleoptera; family Curculionidae; genus Rhynchophorus; species Rhynchophorus ferrugineus. The sequence continues at coordinate 4,655,267 of NW_027472582.1, read as the reverse complement.
CCGCTTGCTGTGATTTAATGACCTTATTTCTTGGATCACTTGTCATTGTGCAGTTCTTCGTTGGTTACGTAGCGATAAGCATTGGTAATTAATCGTAGAACTTTGTTTTGGCTGCCTTTGATTACTAGTTGCTTTGATGTGTTAGTGTCCCATATTTGTAAAAAAGTATAGAATTTATTATTTAAGTCGAGCAACTAACGACTTTGAGTCTAATCTGCTCTGCTTTTTATCTTACATTATGTTTTCAATTTAATCTACAATCGAGATGTATGTCGAGGTATATAGCTCATTGTGCTTGAGGAATCTGGCATCCATCAAGTGATATAAGCAGATTTTTGTCATTTCGTCGCAACGCAACACTAGCATGGATATATTTGGAGCTACTAAGCTATATTTTCTAGTCTCAAGTCCATTTGTAGATACTTTTGCCATTATATCTCAGGTTGGCTGGTCAAGATCTGCTCAAGTAAGTAATTTTTAGTCGTACATTTAAACTAATTTGTTCCTGCATTATAAGTCTAAATGTGTCTTAGTAAAATTGTTAGTAAGATTGAAACAAATGAATACAATTAAATTGAAGATTTTTTATTGAATAATAAAATATGAATAGAGTATAATTAATGTTTGACTAATGTTTTTGTTTAGATTATCCACCACATTACACGAACTTAATGAGGAGAGACAATTAGGCAAGGCACTGCGAAACAATCAGCAACAGTGGCAGACCAAACTAAACAACTTAGAAGAGAAATTCGACGAACTCAAAACATCCAAAGATAAAGAGATAAACGACCTGAAAGAACAAGTTCGAGATCTGATGTTCTTCATTAACGCCCAACAAGTAAGACATCGCTAAACCCGAGAAATTTCTTATTTTAATGAATTCACTTCTATTAAGGTTATCGAAAAATCTGAAAATAAGGACGAAATCGTCGAAGGATCGGTCACCATTGGCGAGGCACCCCCTCAGTCGTCAAAGAACAAGCATCGCAGAAGAAGAAAATAAATATGATTAATTACAATTCTAGCTGTTTAAGTCTATTTATATTTCAAGTGGTTTATTGGCAAAATATTATAAATCATCATTCATTGAAGTTAATGTGATATATATAGTAGATAAAAATAAAGTATTTGTGGATTTTTTCAGGAAATATTTTATTTCGTGTGTACATACAAAATCGTCTTCTCCTTGGATTTTTTTGTAATATTTAAATTGATTATAACTAATTTTATTAAGACGAAACTTTTATTATAAAAATATATGAAATCTATATACACAACTGCACCTCAGAAAATACAACAAAACGACGTCACAGTGAATATGATACATATATAGTAATAGTCGTTAAACCTTTGTAAATACGACATAATCATTGGCATTGTTCTCTAACCTTTTGTTTCTGCCTAATTATCAATATAATAATATTACGAGAAAATTACGTCTAGTAATTGAATGTATAGATTAATAGTAGTGATTAACGTTAATTCTCTTAATAGATGGTTTTAGAGTTGCATATCTATAATCGTACTTATTCAATGGAGCCATGTTATAGCGCGTTTGAAAGCTAACAGTCCATGAGATATTCTAGTTTAAAGCCAGTGCCATCTGTTTCAAACATCGATTATAAAACAGTTTTGAATCCATACCGAAAAAAGATCGTTTTAAGCTTCATGAAATAGAGCTATTCTTGAAAGAAATGATTAGCAATGAAGAATGTAACAATTTCCATAATAATATGCGAAACAAATTGTGGTCCAAGAATCTTCACAAATGGTAGCAAAAGCCGGTTTGGTTGGCGCAATGGTAAAGGCGAAAGGATGTTCCTCCTACTGCTGCGATAGTCGCGGGTTCGAACCCTGCTGAGGCATGGTCGTAAATATATAATTGTGTTTGTCCTTAGGCAAGAGTGTAAAAACCGATAACGAAAATGATCCCAATCAGGCTGGGTAAGACCGGTTGAATGATTTCTTTTCTTAGTCACTCACCTGTGAAGCAGTTAAAGCCAAGGACCGTGGTTCATAGCCCACGTCAGATAAGCACTTGTTCGTAAAAAAGAGACTAAAATTTATATAGAAAAAAGTGGTGAAAAGTCGACATTAACGACAAGGAAGGCGAAGTTAGTTAAACTAAGCTGTAAAAATTGATCACTAGGACATTTTTTCTATGCTAGGAATGGAGTTGTCTTCCATCATCATCACACACATCATGACTATTTCAGAAAAATTGAGAAAAATTACCTTTAACTGTCTTAATGGTGAAAATTTGGTTTTAAAAGAAGCTTGAGAATATCACTCACTTTTGTTGGAAAATTGGCAAAAAGTCATCATAGAAAAAAATGGCAGACCAATCAAAGCAAAGTATTTTCCTTACAGGTTTCTACATAACTATTTTAAACTAACCAATCAAACTCACGTTGTAAGCGCCGCCAATAATTGGACTAAGCGAAACTTTGCCCCACTACTTACCATTGCAGTTGCACACCCCTGAAAGTCATCAATCAAAACGAAATATGTCATTATAAATATATAACCTTTGAAAAACATTTTTCCTAATCCATCATTATCTCACCATTTTTTTCTAATTAGGCGTTAATTAGTAATTAGTTGTTAGTACAGTGCATAATATTGAGAACAAATATACTTAATATTTGAATATGAATTAACACTACTTTATGAATATTTTTGAAGACTATTACAATCAGTGTGAATAATTAGTGTGCCAGTTTAAAATGAATAGTCCTAAATATATTTGATACGAAAGTTGTCAAAAGAAAACTACTTTTTAAAATATTCTTTTTATTTTAAGTAAAATTTGTGCTGCTTTATATGGAAAATCAATCAGTGCAGAACTATGGTATTAATTATTTCGTCATTAATTTGTAAATAATACCGTGTAGATATAACAGTAAAATTACAATGGTGAACAAGGAAGTGACGTCAAAAGCTGATCTTGTTCTTTTCATTGTCAATACGATGTTTACGGATTGCCTAAACACTGTTAATTTATGTCGTATATGAAATATTTAATTATGTGTCAAGGAAACATTTAATACGCATCATAAAGATATAATTCCCCATAAACTGATGTATCTAACGGAAACAAACATAATCAAGTTAATTGACGTGCGTCGAATTTTTTAAATCGCCCGTTTTGTTTCTTTTTAAAAACTTCATAAATATCGAGCATACTTAATTTGTTTTTTTTGTATTTTTAGAAATTGTATTAATAGGAATATTTAGAAATACGAAGCTGAAATATCACTACTCATTTGGAATAATAAGTCATGTCATATAAACAATTACAAACATAAAACATATGTCGCGCGACATCCACAAGAGAAAGCAGTCTTAACATCCGTATTTAAAGAACAAATACAAGGGATTTTTAATATACTATTGGTCAGAATATTTAAAAAAAAACAATGATCTTAATTATATTTTTTACTCATAATTTAATTATATACAAAATATTTTGTCATGCTTACGTATTTCCTGATTTGAGAAATATGTAGAACTGATTTTATCTATCATAGTTTTTTTAATAGAATGGAATACCATTTAGAAATAACCTTTAAACATCCTTGTTATTTTAATGTAAGTATGCGTATTTAGGTGTGCTTTAAATATTACCTCCTTGATTTATATCTAAAATCAATGATACATAATTCTTGTTCGTTAATGTTTTTGTTACAGTGTTTTATTATATGAACAATATTTTCACATTTTTGCTTTTAAATTGTAATGCAAATTGATATAATAAATACCTACCCCTTTATGCTTTTATTAATTTTAACAAATGGACCAATTTATACATCGGTTGGATTTTACAAAAAAAAAAAACAAACATTTATGATCGTGTATAACGAACGCAGATTTTAAAAATTCTGTTGACAATGTCAGCTTCGTGGTTCTATTAATTTTTTCCTCTATGTTTGAACAAGTCTGACATTAAAGGATTTTTATATTTAAAGTCAATGATACTTAATGTTTGTTCGTTATTGTTACAAATTATTTTTTGTTTATTATATGGATAAAATTTTAACGTTTTTTTTAAATGTAAATTGAAACATTAAACACGTACCTCGTCGTGTCTATAAATTCTACAAATGAAACAAATCATTTTCGGTTAGATTTTACAAGTACTCTTTAAGATTATTCATAGAACGGTTATTTATTTTAAAACCGTATTAATGTTATTTATTTCACCACTTTAATTAATTCTTCTCCATCTTTGTCTATATAAACGTCATATTAAATGATATTTGTACGTCAGCTATATATTGTTTGGGACGTTTAAGGTGTAAACTTTTGTTTTAGCCCTGGTAATATGAAGGCGGTAGTTCAATTGTAGTCACATGATCAACTGTCAACAAATACCAACCAAAACAACGCGCAGTAGAGGATCAGCTGCTGTGAGTGTGGTTCGCGTCGCCTGTACTGGTTCTGCGTGTGGGCATTTCGGCCTCAACATGGGAAATCTTCATAGTCATAGCCTCTCGAAGTCGGGCGATAGCACCCCGAATTCCATGACTTCATCCCACAATGGGTCCCGAAAGAGCATTCGCCGAATCAGTTCTGCTGCCGAAATTCAAGAAAAACCGTTGAGCCAAATGCTACCCGTCGAAAGGCTGGCCATGGTGACGCATTTTTGTTCTTATCTTATCTAATATTTTCTTCGTCATTTTTACGTAAATTTCGATTTTCGTGCCACTTTCTCTGGGAAAGTCGCCAACAGAAAACTACATTATTTCGAGATAGCTATTTGGAAAGTTGGTATTAGTGTTTATGTCAACAATATTTTATTTATTGACTCTCGAGCGCGATTTTTAAAAACAGAAAACATAAAAATGCTAAAAAATTACCGGAATGTTTCTTATCCAGTCTGTTATATTATTTGTTATTTTTTAGATATTAACAGACAAGTCACAAACAGAAGAGCATATAAATGGTGTAACAAAAAATGTTTTTTATGTAAGATCATTTTAATCATGTCGAGAGACCAAACAAAAAATTAAATCGCCCTTTTTTAGAAATATTTATTTCCTAGATATCCATTGCTAGCTGATAAATTATACAGCTACTTCTTAACTAATTCCAAAGTGAAAACTGATTTTTTACCAATCGATGTGTTTCGTAGTCAGTGTGATAAATACCTATCCGTAAGTGTTACCTAGCCTTATGGAGTAGTCTCTAAAATCTATTTGACAGATTTTAGATGATGATGTGATTCGAAACACGTTCGTCCAAATGTGGAGCACATTTGACGAAGACAAAAGTGTATATATTATAACACCGGATTCGTTTAATTCGCTACTGATGTGTGCTTATCATGTTAGCATGGATCATTATTCTGGCGGGCCCCAGATGTGCCTGTCCATCAGTAAGACATTGAAGGTAAGTAGACAGCCTGGTGTAGCTTTTTTTTTTAATATAAGCACATAATGTGTAATTATAACTAGTTCCTTCTAACAATAAACTCATTTCTAAATTGAAATTAAAAATCTAACTATCCTGTTCCTGCCAGTAGAAATACACACAAATTTACTCAGAGTGAAACAATGTGTAGACAATCGATATATATAATTTTAATTGTTTTATTTCATTACTCGTTAAGCAATTTTCTTTCCTTAGTTTAAATTGATGATATTTTTATATAAATGTTATTATTAAAAAGTATTTATAGTTGTTATAGATAGAAATTAGTTTCCCATAACATTCTGTTGTATCTAAAATTAATAAAGAAAATAAAGTGTATATATGTACATAGAAAAAATTCCATTTCATACAAACCATTTGATTATCTCATTAACGTATGATTTGTTTCATCGTCTATAGCTAGGTAGTGGTGTAATTTTATATTGTAATATATACGTATTGTATTGTTTGTATGTTAAAATCTTGTAAGGTTTCCGCTAGCTTTAATGAATTCAAGCAGAAATAGTCCAGTCTCCTAACACTTAACTGGAAAAAAAGGGCAGTAGATGAATTAAAGCTTAACTATATCCAGCACTTTTATTTCTATTGTCCGTGAATGTTTTTTTGCCTTTTTTTAATACGTTTATACTTTTGATATTTTGTTTGCGTAAAATATGTGATTTGTTTTTATATTTTTATCTATTATTCACTTGTTTTTATCTTTTATCTTCACTGTCTTCTATTTAAACTCTTTTGTTTTCTCTTTGTTAATTCGTATTTCCAGGTTTTGTTCGCTTATTAATTCCTTTCTAATGCCCCCTAATTTCTTATTAACTATATTAAAATTTATCTTGTGTATCATGGGCTTAATGAAGGTTGGAGTGGAAATATGGGTGATAAATAGCGTAGATGAATGAACATGTTTTTTTTGTTTTATTGCATTTGATGTGAAATAACTAATGTTATATATTGTATGAATATGTTGATATGGTGAATTAATGGGATTAAATTGTTATAGTTTTATGACATCTCATCGATTTAATATTTTTAATGAAATGTTTTTCTTCAAAATCAAACTATTGTTTTAGACAACCCCTTTTTTAATAATAAATGCTTTGCTGGCAGGCGGTTGTTGACGGATGCTTCTATCAAAAACCCAGTCTTTCTACGCAGTATGTATCCCATTGGTTGGCAGACAACGCTGCTCGTTTGTTATTACCGCTGCACAGGTACGCAGTACACTCGATCGCAACATCATGGCGGACCATAGACCAGAACGAGCAACCAGAATCCACAGGTAAATAGAGTTGACTATAGATCATTATGAAATCGGTTCCATACTCACCGAATGGAAGTCTGTCTGTCAGGAAGTTACCTCGTGTTGAAATATTGCTCAGTTATTTTGGACTTTTTTCATTATCCTGATTTAATTATATCCAGAACAATTTTGTTTTAGGGGAATCTGAACGTATGGTTATACCATCAGGTAAATTTGAGATCTGATTAATGTAATTGTTGCTTTTTTATGTTGTGACGTGACGTTTCCTTGTTAATTTTTTCCGATGTTGCTATTTCTTATTGCTAATAACATATATTTTCCATTCATTCGAAACGCTGACTAGGATTATGCAGTAAACAATACCATGAGATTTTTTCTTGTATAGAGTGTTAGTAATTTTAATCTACTAAATATTATGGAATTTACTTCGGTATTTCCATGATAAAATACTTTTAACATAGTTGAATTATTTTAGTAACAATTTAATGAACAGCTAATATGATAAAAACTGCTTGTTGATTGTGTTGTTAAATTGTTAGACCAGAAATTAATTTTTATCATGTATTTTTTTCATTTCAAGAGGCAATTATGGAGGCATGATCACTAATTTTGAAAAATAGTCTAGTGTATTTATTATTTCTGTGGGAAATACAGAAAAAGGCTCGCAGTTGTCATGCGACGTCACGTCTATGTAAATAAATCTGAAACACTAAAAATCAAAGTTAATGATTTTGCTGTGTGTTAATTATGAATTCCAAAGTGCATTGTATACGATAATATGTAAAAGTACTCCTAACAAATTATTTGTTTACGTCCAACATAAGATAAGGCAATTTTTACGGCCTCATTCACTTCATTGGATATTAAAAAAGAAACTTCATATAAATATCAGCTATATTTTAGATTTTACTGTATCCCAGGTTTTCATCGCTTTTAAGATTAATGAACTTACAGCGTCATCGTCATAAGATGTCCTGACGAAACTAAAATAAACGATTGAAATATCATAGCGTCTGTTATAGTTAATAAAAACAACGTTTAAGTAACATATAGCTTCTAATGCTAAACTACCAAGAATGACTGATTTTATGATGTCAATGTCAATGATTCCTTAACTCAAAATCATCAATTTTTTTCTTTCGAATTGATATTATAAACTTTTTTGCCCGACGAGCAAAGAAGCTTCTATTGTGAATTACGTTTACATCGTTTTGGATCTCTCTCAAGTCATGCAATTGTTTTTCATTTGTTTTTTTTATTAAACTCCTAGCCAACTAGCAAGTTTGTCAATTTATTTTTTTCTAATTTTAATATTTGACGAAATTTGACCAGATGAAGAGAAAATTCTCTCTGATTCTTCACTAGTTAAAAAAATACTTTTTAAATTCTATTGCATTGACAGCTGGTACATGATGCAGCAGTACACAAGTTTTTGGCGGATTTACTAGCTGATTTCTTCAAATCAGGCGGAAAATAAATACATGTTGAAAACATATTTTTTATGCTCCATGGAGACATTAAAACTACTTAGGCATTGACAAAAATTAATATCTGGTCGCAATTGTTAGTTAAATAACATAGTTTAGTTACTTATTGACGTCCTTAGGTTTAGAATTAGCTACCCCAGTACTAGAACAGTCTGGACCCTTCGGACAAGGCAAAACGCCCCATCCACACCTTTTGACCATGAGTATGTCCTGGCTTTTAGCTGGCGCTTTGCCACCCATTTATTCTAGGCCTAAGAGGGCTCACTCGCCCAACAGCAGCGGAACAGGTAATGCGTTTTTTTCTTATATGGATGTAATTAATTTGCAGTTGTATTTGTTTTTATTTAAATCCAAGGCTATTTCCATCTTTTTGCCTTTTTTTCGATAAATATCGTACTCAAATATTTCCTTTTGTGTCTGAGTGGGTTATTTTTTTTGTTTCTCGCCTTTAAACTGACGGATACAAGTGCCGAAACTAATTAATGAATTAATTAACTTTGAGAAGTTGGCGTCGCGGCATTTTCGTTATAATTTTGTTTTAAACGATGTGGGATCAATTAGTAATAATAATGTTTTAATGATGATGGCATTTCTAACGATATATATAGTTAAGTTGTTTTTATTAATTATGAAATAATGGTTTTCTAGTGGCACAAAGAAGGAAGTGCTATTTTATACCATAGCATTTTTCCGGATGATCAACGTGGTGGTCATCGGATGGGAAAGTCCCCATACAGGACGGGCTATTATTGGTTTCTCTTTGTGGTGGGTATTTCTATGATTCTTGGAGTTTACGCAAACGAACAGCGGTCAGGTTTGAGGTCCCGCAAATCCACATCTAGGTTAATGGTAAAATAACCACTGTATATTCGGTCACAGAAGTACGAGGAATTGGCCAATACAAGTAAAACAAGTTTACTGCGTATTCGAATTGATTGTATCGCTTTCAGAGTAGCCGAAATGCCAACGAAGAACCCAATTATCAATACATTTTAAAAGGCTTTCTCGGCAGTATGTTGTGTGTTCTCTCGTGTAATCCAAGAAGTGTCGCTCAATTGAAAGTAATATAGAAGAGATATAAGACTTCATCCCTGACAACTTTTTGTACTCTAAAATCTAACCGCTATTACATAGCCCCTCTAATGAAACAGTCAATGCACGCCATAAAATTTTTTGTCAGTATGTTGCAGTGTTGTCCCATCAAATTTGATTTTTAGTTTAATCTAATTATTATCACTAATGTTTTGAAGAATTTTTCAGACATTTGGCAACATCAACCCGACGCATCAGACATTCTTTCAGATAAATTGGGAAGGAAAAATCCGCTCCGGGTTTATAAAGAGTATTACATTTTTACAAACTGCGATTGGCAATATATTTGACGGACATCATATATGATGTGTTGCCAACGAAATGACTGCAATTTAAACAATGAACTTTCTATTTTAACAGTTCCAGCAAATTGGACATCCTTTTCTTTTCGACCAAAGTAATTAGGTCGTTTTGACACATCTTGTATAAATGTATAATTAAAAACGCCAGTGAATCAAAATGAAAAAAAAAAAAAAGAAAATGATTATATAACAGGTTAATTAAAAAGTCTCTGGCCTGAAACATAGATGGCGCTATTAGAATTAAGAGTAAATTGAAATTGAATGAAATAGCAGACACTCTAAAGGTATCAACCGAACGTGTACTTCATATCATTCCCGAGTAATTGGGTATGAGAGAGCTCTGTGCAAAGTGGGTGCCGCGCGAGCTCACTTTTGACCAAAAACAACGACGAGTTGATGATTCGGAGCAGTGTTTGAAGATGATCCAGCGTAATAAACTTGAGTTTTTGCGTCAATATGTGACAGTGGATGAAATATGGCTCCATCTTTTCACTCCGAAGTCCAATCGACAGTCATCCGAGTGGACTGCACACGATGACTCCGCTCCAAAGCGTGGGAACACGCAACAGTCGGCTGGCAAGTTTATGACGTCTATATTTTGGGATGCGTATGGAATAATTTTCATTGACTGCCTTGAAAAAGGAAGGACCATCAACAGCGACTATTACATAGTATTATTGGACCGTTTGAAGGACGAATTCGTCGAAAAACGGCCGCATTTGAAGAAAAAGAAAGTGCTGCTTCACGTCAGTGAAAACGATGGCAAAAATCCATGAATTGGGCTTCGAATTGCTTTCTCAGCCACCGTATTCTCCAGATCTGCTCCCCAGCGACTATTTCCTGTTCTCAGATCTCAAAAGAATGCTCGCTAGGAAGAAATTTTTGTCGAATGAAGAGGTGATCGCCGAAACTGAGGTCTATTTTGAAGCAAAGGACAAATTGTACCATAACAATGGTATCGAAAAGTTGGAGGGTCGCTATAATCAGCGTATCACCCTTGAACGGAATTATGTTGAATAAAAAAACTAATTTTGCAAAAAAAAAGTGTTTTACTATGGTAGGCCGGGGACTTTTCAATTTCCCTGTTAAAATGTCAACCATAGAGTACTTTGTAATTGTAAAACTGTAGCAAATTGGTATAAAATATAGCTTATTTAGTGTTAATTTACTAGATTACTATAATGAATAATTTTAAAAAATATAGTTACACGAGACAAGCAAAATGAACAAAAAATACACAGATGCTATGTTTTCTGATGCCAATAGTTATTTTTGTTTATGATATGTCGTGGGATTCGTATACTGCTTGGAAAATGACAAATTGTATTGGCCGACGACAAACAATACCTTGTGCCATAAGCGTTCAGTTCTTTAACATATTTTGCGACGAATTTCGAGAAAAAAAAAACGCGGGAATCGAAAGTTTTGTACGCCGATTCAAAAACATAGATTATTTTTTGCGCATTTAATATAAAAGGAAAACTATAAAATACTCTTCTGTTTATTTTTGGGCTTTATTATTTCAAGATGCATATAGTGAGTGAAGTCTATCCTCATTCACTGTTGGTGCTTTATTTTTATAGCTTTAGCCAGTATGGCCTTCCTGTCCAAGATCGCTTGCGCCATACCATCGCATTGGGTCCTTATTTACGATTCGGACGAACAAGGCTTGGGCGCGAACAGATTCCTCCACCACGTCCTGGGTTACAAGGGCCCGACCATCATCATTTTCAAGGTGGAGAACGACCAGAAATTCTGCATCGCCGCGCCGTCGGAATGGAAAGAGTCCCATCATTATTGGGGTGGCGAGGGTTCGGCCATCTTCCAACTGTTACCAAAGTAATCCGGAAATACACATTTCAACATATCGTATAACATTCTACTCCTAGGTTCCAGTTGTTAGAACGAGGCTCTAAGTTGCTTTATTTAAATACCATGGTTCGAGGATACGCCCAAGGTCTGAGAGCCGGTTCCGATCCAAGGGCGCCGATAATAACCGTGGATGCCGGCTTCGAAAAAGTAAAACCCTCAGATATCATTCAGGCTATCCGCAATTTTATTTAAATTTTTCGGATTATATAGATCGAGTGGAAGAAGATCCCCTTTTATATCGAAACCATCGAGGTCTGGGGTTGCGGCGACCAGGTGGAGCGAGAGAAGCAACTGGAGGTCAAGAAATGGGAGGTGAAGGAGGCTGAGAAGCAGCGGGTGGTTAAATTGAGCGCGGCCGACTGGTTGGATCATCCCGACAGGTTAGGGTGGTGATTTTCTTTGACTAGACGACGACCAACGGTTTCTTTATTTCAGATATCTATTGGAACTAGCCGGTAGGCCTCAGTACCATCAAAACCAGACTTAGTGCCATGGAGATTGTTCCATAGAAAACCTTCAATATATATTTAAGTAGATCGCCCAATATAAAGTAGACCTAATAACTATTCCTCTGTCGCTACTTAAACTATATTGCTGTTTCAGTGATTGATATTATGGTATAACATGGACATCTAGAAGTAGAGAATCTTACCATGTTATACATTCTTTAAGTGATAGTAGTTGCTCAATTTCTTTGTAATTTTGTTGCACTTAATTGGTGAAATACTTATACATTTTTTTAAACTGTTTTATGCACTTGTTTTTTGTTATAGTAGATTTATGCAAATTTTTTTAATAGATAAAATCTCAACTATTTTTAGAATGTTTTAACGATTTCAAATATATTTTCCAGCCAGCATGGTTTAGAGCTTTGGAGGTTTTAACGCGTTAACTATGTTTTTATACAAACTAATAGCTTGTGCCTTAAAACGCGAGTTAAAATTTTTATAAGTGTACATAGAACTTGGAAATTGGAGATGTTCTCCACATACTCCTTTTCTTTCGTGAAAACTGACATTAGAAACAAAACAGTATTCCACTCTTGTAAATTCCATAATTTTTTTTATTTTAGAATGTTTTATTGGCATTTTGAAGTGTTTTTATTTGGAATCACATGGTACTACCTTATCCGAACATATTTTTTGGTAAGGTGTTTAATAAACATTTCAGGCCGATTTCGTTTTTCGGATCTTATCTTATTTTTATCGCAATGTGCAGGGTGTATTTTACTTAAGTTATACATTTATATTGTTCAAGATCATGTAACGTGTATATTACTTAAAATTTTATTTTTTAATAAAATATTTGTTAACCATTTTTTGAGATATATCTTCATTGTTCATTAAATCCTACTATTTGGGATATAAAACACCTTAAGTGTTTTTAAAGGCTGTATATTCCATTGTTATAGGTTGACTTACAACTTGTTACAGTTACGTTGTCATGGTAACTGTCAATTAACTATCGTTATGGAACAGTTGATAAAGCATTTTCATTTTTAGACGGATTTAGTCTAATTTTGTGTTCGCGAAATACGAATAGGCGATGGTTTGACTTAAAATTAGAATATCCGTTATGTTCTAAACGATTTTGCAGGGTCTGGGTTGAAACCATTTGAAAAAAAAAACAAAATGTTTCATTTGAAGGATTAAGAAGAAATAAATCGGATTAAATGTCAAATTATATTTGACAAATGACTTCATGTATGCTATTTTCACTCACTCGTTTCCAAATGTCATAATGTAAAGTTTTAAGCGATTATATTGTTTTTGAAAAGGAGCCCAATTGATCATGTTATAAAAGTTATATAATTTGTAAAATTTTTGTTCACTATACTAGAAAAACACTTGATTTGTATTTAAATTTTTCAAAATATAGATTTAAAAAAATTTAAAAATAGATGGATTAAAATTACTTCCTATACTTAATACTAATGAAAGGTAAGTTTTTAAAAATTTTGAAGTTTAAAAACCAAGTTATACCTGACGAATGACTATGTATGACTGCTCAATAATATGATTAAATAATACAATATGCTTGTATTTTTCATTATTGATAAATTAAGAAATTGCTTGAACTAGTTTTCTATGAGAGTTCTGGTTTATGAGTTCACAAATATATACAGTTTTTTAATGGGGCTAGCGAATCTTCGATAATAAAAATGGGCATTTCATTAAAAAAAACAATTGAAACAAAGTTAATAATAAATAATCATAAAAACTATTGTCTAAATATATTAATTTGAATTATGTTTACAATAAATTTTCTGAATCGCATCTAATGCGGCAGTATCTTTGGCTATCTTCACACTTTCTCCCCAACCTATAGTGAAATATGTAATATTTATAGTTAATGCTACTTTTGTTACTATATCACTTACCTATTCCAAGTAGCTTTTTGTCAGCTTTATTATATAAACCTACTTGGTAGTTGGCTAATATAGTATTTACTGCACTCTGATTACACAACCTTGGCTCAACTTCTTTTATTCCTTTTTCCTCCAGCAATTTCATGAGATAGTCAAAAGGCCTTTCTGGTGTCCAAATATCATAGACATCCTTCCCATTCATCTGTGCAATCACAAAATCTTTCACAAATAATTGTGCCCTTTCTAGACCACTGGATGATTCCAATGCCGCTACTATAGCTTTGAAAGCATCAGCTAATGTTTTTGTTTCTGGTGGATATTCCTACATATTAATCAAATATAACTAAGAATTACTAATGCATAAATTAAAACAATTACTTACCACAGATTTAACAAGATCTGTAAGACCTAAGTATTTAGCAACATGCCCCAATAATTTATCACTTGTTAAGTAATTTTGAATGGCACTTGTTACATCTTGGGGATATGATTTCAAGTAAACCTCTCCTATATAATTATATATTATTTTATGGCCCTCTGAAGCCAATTGTGTATTGCTTTCCTCCGGAACATATGATTCATTTCCTAAAAAAACATTTTATTGCTATCTTTAAAAATAATATTAATATTACAGCTTACCTTCTTTCTCAGCTCTAAATTCCTCAACATTAGCATATTCTCTTTGTACTAACGCTTCACGTAAGAAATTATCCTTAAATGTTTCTCCTACTCTTTTTCCAAAACAATATAGTTCAACATCATAATTCCATTCTAGGTATGAATACCTTGGTTTAATTGGGTCTGGGCCAACCTTCTTGCGACGTCTGTTGATTTCCTTAATAGTTGGTGATACCCATCTTTTGATATTTCTTGAATCTTCAAAATCAAATATTGACATATAAAGGCTTTAAAGTAAATTTACTTACTTATAAGTTGAATTGGTATTAAATTCTGATTTATTATGCGGCTAGTAAGATTTAAAGTCTGTCGACAAAGCATAATTTCTTGGATACTTGTTTTAATACCTATTTAATTAATATCATAGATTAATATTAAATATCCCTAACCTAACAAGGTTTATTGACTAACCTCAATCTTCCTCTTTTTAGCATGCGCGCTGTTTTGTTAGTTGCCTGGATTATCTGTGTGTTGTTCCGTGCCAATGCAACGCAACTTTTTTAAAATTTATTTTCTGTGAACAAAATACTTAAACACGTCATTTTAGGGTACTAATTTAACTTTTTAATATTAGATTTATTGGGTGACAATACCAAAATTTTTATACACGTCATTTGTCAAATGTGATTTGATTTCAATCAATTTTTTAAATCAATTATTTGTATAGCTTTGAATTAAATAGATGCGATATATTTGCAAGTTAATTTTATACAGTTATTAGAAAGGTAAATATAATAGAATATATAAATATATAAGAATTATATAAATAAAATGTTATCACTTTTGACCAGCAATATCAGCGCCAGATTCTGACTCAGTACTGAGTTCATCTTTCACGATTGCCTTGATAATTTCTGTTTGCATCTCCTCATTGGTTTGAGAACTTTCTCGAAGTACTGTCATCATTTGGGGGCTGTACTCTTCCACCTTATCCAACAGTGTTTCTGGATAACCTATATATCGAAATATAATTTAAATAAATTAGGACTTTTTTATTCTGTCACTAGATGTCACTTAATGACATTGACAATTGATCATTCAATAAGTCCCAGGGTAATGTAATAAAATAACATTTAGACATCATTTAACTTTTATCAAGTTACTTGCCTTCAAAGTGACACATTCAATACTAGACACATCTTATTTTTATATCTTGTTATGTATGATCTGGTACTTAAAAAAAATATTTATATATTGCTAAGAGAGGAAAATATGATAAAGCTTGATTTTTATAGTTGGATGTTTTAAAAATCTTGTACGTTTTACCGGGCTAGTGTTGATTTACCACTAGAATTCCGGAATATTAAACAGTAATATCTTAATAATAAATCAGTTAAAGTCAGTAAGCAAAATATTGATATTTCGGATTTATGTTATTCGTTAATTGTGATTAAAGTTGGCATTGGTTGGCGTTGTTTGCCAATGCCAGAATTTATAGCAGAAATATTGTTAGCCAGTTTTAACGATAAATCTCTTTCATTAACGGTGTAACACAATAACCCTATGGTTTTGTTTACGGCCACTTAACAGGTTGATTTTTTCTTTACGCCGGTTTTTATTGGATAATTTAGTAGATATTTTTTACCTGGAGAATAGAATCGAACAATTTCTTCTGGAAAGCAAGAATTTATTACGTTGATGTACTCCATTAACGTTGTGCCCGGTTTTGCTTCTAACTGTTGTACCTTTTTTAACGCTCCTGACGTAACGAACAGCCTCCTCGCCTTTGCGTCGTGTGGTAAAACCTGTTTAATACAAATGACTTTAATTAAAATTACGAACGAAAGACATAAAATGTGTAAATAAACGAAATAAACTCGATGTTTGACGTATAACCATTGTAAGTTCGTATTACGTAAATAAATTAAATTACTAAAAACTTTATACGTATTTTAATTGATATTGACAGGACAGTAACAGTAGTTCCTGTATAACCGGAAATATATAAGTTATTATATTATCCTTTTTATTTGATTAATTTTGGATATAAAAAATATGTTTATAGATAGTTATAATATCTAAAAGAGACATTTAAGAGACTTTGTGTATGTGGGCTTTTTATATAAAATATTGGGTAAAAATATAAAATAAACTTGACGTTTGCTTTAAATGATATTGACATTGACAGTAATTTGATATATAACGTATCTAACGTAATCGTACGATGAATAATAGTATAAATATTATGCTTTTTATTTGAATAATTTTCAATTTCAAAAATTTGTTTATAGTTGTGTTAGTTAAAATTGATATCTAAAAGATTTTTGGCGTATGCGGCCATTTTTACATAAAAAATAAATTCAGATTAGGTAAAACTATTATAAAATAAACTTAATGTTTGTCTTAATTAATGATAAAGGCAGTCACAGTGACGTGAAGTTTGACGTATACTTGGAAACAAAAAATAAAAACAAAAAATGCTCACCGGATAGAAATTTCGCTCGAATGAAGAGGTTATCGCTGAAACTGATGCCTATTTTGAAGCAAAAGATAAATAGTTCTGCAAAAGTGGTATTGAAATGTTAGAGCGGTTTCCCTTGATGGAAATTACGTTGATGAATAAAGCCAATTTTGAACAAAAAAATCGGGTTTCTTTGTTACGTCCGGAACTTTTCAGTCCAAGTGTTATGTTATTAGTTTATTTTTGGATTAAACATTTTCATAGTTATATTAGTTATATTCATATACAGGATACTTATGAATATTTTTTTACTATAAATTCATACTGCACACAGTTATATAAATATTGAAGGTCAACTCAGTTTCTAATATGTTGTCTCCACAAAATATAATAGTTTAATATCACGTAACAAGTTATTGGTTATTGATATTCGATATACTCGCCATACGGCTAATGTGTAGTTTTCACTAATTTGCTATAGTGTAAAATGACATCCACGATAGGAATTTTATAGTTGTCTTTGTTGTATCTGTTTTATATTTAATGAGTTTTCTAAATATGTAAATAATTTATGACAATAGGTATCTTGTAATGGTTACATGTATAATTTTCTTTATCGAAGGGTATTGGAGATAAGTATATAACGAATATATATATCAAATATGTATTTTAAAATGATACATAATGTTAGGACTGTTATTTTTTTATTGCTCTTAGTGGCTCCACAATCTGTCCAATAGGCAATAAGTATTTCTTATTTTTATATTATATATTATATTATATATATTTTATATTATGGCATGTAGAATATCGAATATCACTTCATTAAGTGATCTATACTATCTTAATTAATTAGTTTTTTTCTAAAGTATATATATATATATATATATATATATATATATATATATATATATATATAACAATAATCAGATCAGATGGTGTTACAGGTTTTAGTTTACGCACTTCACTATCACGTCGCATATTTAGTTGATTAGAGTACATTGGGATGCAATGACACTCTTTCGAAGTACTTCACACAAATACGTTGAATTACACTCGTGATGGGTTCTAGTGGAATATCGCTTGACTTCATAGTACGTATTCTTCATAGTATTCTTACTTCATTTGAAACATAGTACGGAGCATCAACAATAGCACGCAACACTTTATTTTGGAACCGTTGAATGATGGATATATTAGATTTGCTAGCGGTACCCCATAGTTGGATTTTATATGACCAAATAGGCTTGAGTATAGACTCATACAGACAGCAATACCTTGTTATCTAATGATAAATTGAATTTGCGCCCGATGAGCTAATACATTTGATATAATTTTAGTCCCAGTTGTTTTCGTTTAGCGAGTATGTGCTTCTTCCAGGTTAGGCGTCGATCTAAGTGCATACCAAGATATTTAACATCTTGTGCTTGGGGAAGTTGACAATTATTGATATTCACTGGTGGTCATGTTCTTCTACGCAGGGTAAAAGTTAAGGGTGGATTTTGTTTCATTGGCTCTAATGCGCCATGTCTTCAACCACAGTTGTATTTACTCCAGGTGGGTTTCTAGGTTCATTGAAGCTGTAACTGAATCGTTATGAGAATGCTCTGTCGTCTGCGTATGTTGCCACAATAGTTATTTTTGTGGCGGGTAGAAGGACTGTTAATAACAGGTCAATTGAAAAGTCCTCGGCCTGACACATAGATGGTGCTACAAGCATCATTTCAAGATCTGGCCCCCAGCGACTATTTCCTGTTCTCAGATCTCAAGAGAATGCTCGCTGAGAAGAAATTTTCGTCGAACGAAGAGGTGATCTCCGAAACTGAGGTCTATTTTGAAGTAAAGGACAAATCGTACTACAAAAATGGTATCAAAAATTTGGAGGGTCGCTATAATCAGTGTGTCACCCTTGACGGGAATTATGTTGAATCAAAAAAACTAATTTTGGCAAAAAATGTGTTTTACTATGATAGGCCGTGGACTTTTCAATTGAGCTGTCAAGGTCGCGGCTAGGACGACAGAGCCAGAATATTAAAAATCAATCGAATAAAACTAATAGAACCAAAAATAGTAATTAACAGTACACGACTGAAATAGTTGATAGTAAATAGTAACAAAATCAATCGAACCGAAAATAGCGACTGAAACAGTCACTGCTAAAAAGTAGAATATCTGTTGAAGCAAAAATAGCGACTGAAACAGTCGATAGTAAAAAGTAGTCGTTTACTAAACAGTCGATAGTCGTTTTTAGCCGATAGTTCCCAACGCTAATAGTTACACTTCTTCCCAATTCAATCTATTATTTTTCTTCATTGTTATACTTCTCCATGGTGTTACAGACACAAGTACCTACGCATCGCTTGCAACATAACCTAAATATATCAAATTAAACATCACAAGGAAACATCGTCCCGGCATTTTTATAATACGATTAAAGTCCTAGCCATTTTAAACTCGCAATTAGCAGGATTTAACTTCTGCATCCTGCTTTTTCGATTATAAAAACGGGAGCCCATGCTCCTGGCGCATCTAATTACAGATGTTGCGAATTTATGCAAATAGTCTTTGTTCGCCGCTTCCACGAAAAAAAAAAAGAGAACAACAACAAAACAAAATCGGAACTTTATTTGCGATAAAACATTCTTCGAATTCCGACGGGGTGGGTTCGTTTGTGTTTTATTAAAATTCCGCCGGCGCGTAAATGGAATTAAAAGCCGTTCATTGGGCTCGCTCTTGTTTTATTTTTCGTTTTACTGCAACCCGTCCCGTTGCGAGATAATGGTGGATGCGCGCTGGGATGATCGATGCCGTACTTAGCGGTCCTCGTATCTCAGACGAGATTAAACGATTTTATTAAGGACCTAGCCCTCTAGCTTCGCGATGTTTTCATATAATGAATATATGGAAACGACAAGTTTACCAGCTCAAAGCTTTTAGGTGCTTAGGAAGATTAAATAGAGCACACAATTTAGATGTAAAGTGTTAGTAACATAGTTACATATTTCTATATGAAGTTCTTTACAAGACTGAATCAACTTAAGAAGATTTTTATTACCAATTTCATTATTGTGTTGTTTTGATATAATGGTGAATGCGTTTCCAGCTTAATTTACCATTACGAAGAAGACGATTTAACGATAATGAGATGCTAGCCATCATTTCAATCTGTTATTAGAGGAGGCTTTTTTATATTGTCCTAGACCAAGAAGAGGATATTTATCAATTATCAAGAATTAGTTGGCTAGATTGGCATATAATGGTGAATGCGCCAATGCGAAAATTTTTTTTATAGAGGACGTGGTTTTATCGTTGCAAGTAACTGCTGCAACTTATTCTTTTAAATAGCTTCATTATATTGTCAAAATTTAAGATTTTTTCTAAATATTATGTAGAGCTGGCACTGTTTTGATATAATGGCGAACGCGCGTAGAAATTCAGTTTATTTATGGAAATGGCAATTCGATCGGAGATAATTGAATGTCATTTATAACACGCTCGCCTATTTTAATTTGTGATTTATGATGGAGATTTTCATTTCTAAATCAGAACGGGTCACTTCTCTTTCGATAAAATGGCGAATGCGACACCAATGATCTATGGAGTCCTTATCCATCGTCGCATTTCTTGATGGGATTACGTGCTTATATTATAAGGGTCAGCTTTACTTTGTTTCAAGGTAAACGTATGGTAAACGTCAAGTTTATTAGGTCAAGGGCAGGGCTTCTGGATACTTATGGAGATTACACAGAATTATTAAAGATGCGGGCCGCTACGGTATACAAGCAGATGCTAGGTGTTTGAGGTGGCTTAACCTTACGTGGACCGGATAATTTTATACACTGGCAGTGTTGTAAACTTCTGTACAGGGATTTCTTTCGGGTATTGGACATTTTAATTTCGACTCAGGCTAAATTTAAGACGTTGGACTCTATTAGTGCGTGAGAGAAGTATTTGTAACTGCGTAATTATTATTGCATCATAAATTTAATGAAATATTTCCAAAATGTCTCGAATAAGTTGCTCTCATGTTCTTTTACGTGCATGTGTGTATTTTGATCAGCGATATCTATTGGCGAAATTGAGTAATATCAATGAAAATAACTGTTAAACAACTAAACCTAGTTGTTAGTCTTACTGGTCTTGATATATATCTTCATAAAATAATAGCTTTCAATCTATATGATACATAACACCATCATGGAAAGCTCAATATCGCATTTTCGACATTTATGACTTTTGTTATTTGATGTAATGAAATCAGATGCCGAAGCTTATCAAACGGTTTTTGGAAACTTATGGTGACGTTGCTCCATCATAGCCCAACCGTCAGTTTTGGTTTAAAAATGGAGAACAATTCGGAGGACCGAAATGGTTCGAAGACTTGAATCAATTGCTGGGCTTATCGGGCAAAAACCAGTTTAAACTTTCAAAGAACTTCCAGACAGCTTAGCGGTTGATGAATAATAACTATTTCCAAATGTTTACGTGTGATGGGAAATAACCAAATGGATTAAAATGCTGCCAGATAAGTCAAATTTGTGTCAGTAAACTTTGTTTCTTGATAAGAAAAATATCATTTGATAATTTGAATACTTTATTATTTTTTTTTATTATCTTATTATTAGATACGCTTAGTACAATCTTAATTATTATTACAATTAATTTATTACTACTTTTCCTATGTGCTTGATTTCCTATGATCAAAATAAATTGACAATTGTTGTGACTAGTTGATTGTTTGACTAAGTATTTGTTTGTTTAAAGTAATTTTATTATACTGTTTATTTTATGTGGTATTGTGGTATTATACATTTTTCAGAATTTTTTTTCTCGAAAAATGGTCATAATGGTGTCGGAAGAACGATATTGGTTTGGCACTCAGCCAGTCATGGATCCATTTTTGCACTTCTTCAGCATATCGAAATTAACGTTCTCTGATTTAAATGGCATACGTTCTTAGAAGTACTTTCAAAATAAGAGAGTGAATTTAGCGGTTGATGAATAATAACTATTTCCAAATGTTTACATGTGATGGGAAATAACCAAATGGATTAAAATGCTGCCAGATAAGTCAAATTTGTGTCAGTAAACTTTGTTTCTTGATAAGAAAAATATCATTTGATAATTTGAATACTTTATTATTTTTTTTTATTATCTTATTATTAGATACGCTTAGTACAATCTTAATTATTATTACAATTAATTTATTACTACTTTTCCTATGTGCTTGGATTAATTAACAAGCAAGACGAGTGCGAGAAAATACATCAGTATGTATTCCTCAATTATAAAATTATAATTATTAACTTATAGCTATAGTTTACACTAATAACACACTATAAATGTTCACACAAGTTCGTATGGTTTTGTTCGCCTCAATCTCCTGACATCCTGCGCGCTGTCCAGCAGTTGTGTTGCTTCCACGTTAGTATGATTTAGTAATCTTTCTTCGTGTTTCAAGGCGAAATCCTGCACAACTTCGCAAATCCATTTGATCTCCAGGTCATCGTGCAGTTCTTTGTTGGTTACGTAGCGATAGGCATTGGTAATCAATCGAAAAACCTTGTTTTGACAGCGTTGTATAACTAGTTGATTTGAATTTTTAGTGCAACCCCATACTTGCACCCCATAGGTCCAAATTGGCTTTATAATTGTTTTATAGATCATCCTCTTTGATTTTAGATCAAGTTGAGAGTATCTTCCGACTAACCAGTATAGTTGTTTTATTTTGGTTCTAATGTGTTTTGCTTTTTGTCTAACGTGGTGCATACTTTATTATGCATTTTTTATATTATTTAGTTAATACATTGTTACTAGTCGTTTCCGTCTAATCTACAATTTGTCTTTATGATAACTTCAATCTAGGTATATAACTAGGAGGACCCATCGGCCCTATCTCAGTCTCTGGTAAAATAATGTTTATACATGTCACTGTTGTATTTTTTAATATATGCATCTCAATAGACAATACTACACAAGATCAGATGGTTTGATTCTTTTCAGTCATAAATATATGATCTCAGCAGTCGACAGTAATTCCGCAGTAGTAATTAGCCCATTTTGTAAACTAATCTCAAATGCCATATCCGGTCAAAAGCTTCTGAGACGTCTTAAAAGGTATGAATAACAATCATCAACACCTTCAGTCTATATCCAATGTCTCGGAAGAGTACTTTTTAACGTACTGCTGAAAGTTTGCTGTCGATATCACAGGACCTTGAATATTCTTCACCAAACGCCGTTTCTGTTCGTTCATAAAGGACAACACAAACTAAAAACTTTCAGTCGATTTCTTCACCATAATTATCTTCAAAGCAGAAACAGTATGTTCCAATAGACCATTCGTCTTGTTTCAATTTAGGAGCATAGTGTAGATCAAAGTCTCGTCCATTAAGTCGAAATGATACACAAAATCCTTTTAATAATTTTAAAAGTAGACTTCGAATTTGCTTTCGTTCGTTATTAGTACAGACCTCCAAAACCACACTGCTAGAGACATTCAATTAGATACCAGATACTTCTATTAATTTTTGTTATATAACATATTTATTACATACGCTTAGTACAATCTTAATTTACAATTAATTTATTAACTACTTTTCTTTTGTACTTGGATTAATTCACAAAGAAGAGGAGTACGAGAAAATACACTAATATGTATTCCTCAATTATAAAATTATAATAACTCATAGCTATAGTTTACACTAAAGGTATACACTTTATAAAAGTTCGTATGGTTTGGTTTGCTTCAATCTCCTGACATCCTGCAGTTGTCCAGCAGTTGTATTGCTTCCACGTTAGTATAATTTAGTAATCATCTTTCGTGTTTCAAGGCGAAATCTTGGATAACTTCGCAAATCCATTTGATTTCCAGGTCATCCTGCAGTTCTTTGTTGGTTACGTAGCGATAGGCATTGGTAATCAATCGAAAAACCTTGTTTTGACAGCGTTGTGTAACTAGTTGATTTGAATTTTTAGTGCAACCCCATACTTGCACCCCATAGGTCCATATTGGCTTTATAATTGTTTTATAGATCATCCTCTTTGATTTTAGATCAAGTTGAGAGTATCTTCCAACTGACCAGAATAGTTGTTTTATATTGGTTCTAATATATTTTGCTTTTTGTCCAACATGTTGTTACTTCTATTAAATGTCAATATTGATATAAAAGCTTTTAAAATGTTTAAAATAAGGTATCGGTTTTTACAAGAAAACAAGAACACGCGTAACTAAAGTATAGATCGAACCTTAGTAAATATGATATAAAACGGATTAAAATTTGCGGAAATAAAATAGGTATTGCATCCTTTATATAATAGGATTTGCTGGGATTATGTTAAATGTCTATAAATAAATTTGCGTTTTCAAAGGGAGAAACTGGCTCACTCAATAATTTGATTATAACAAGATCCGATTATAACTGACGTATAGACCGGCATATTTTTTCCATGACGATTTTCATGCTCCTACTGTTTCTTTAATTTAAAATTGATAATATGGATGATGGAAAGGTCCCCCGTTGTGACCAATATGTGGCGTCACTAACAAAAAATCGATGGGATGTTTCGGCTGAACCAGTCCTCAGGGTATTTAAAACATGTCAATTTAGTGTCATTTTGATGATTAGATATCGAATTATTTGGTTTTACATGATCAAAATACACTGAAACTGTTTGTGAGTAGTTGATTGGGACAAAGAATTTGTTTATTCTTAATTATTTTACTATACTGTTTATTTTATGGCATTATATATTTTTCAGGAAACTTAATTTGTATAAAAAATTAATGAAATTAGTCTTAAAATAGGCATTTATTGAGAAACATTGATACAATATCAATAACATATTTCTAGTCACTCTCTACAACTACTTTTTTGGCCTCTATGTGGAGTTACTAACAAAAAATTTATATGATGTTTCAGCTGAACCACGGTATACCTCTCAATTTGGTGCCATTTTGATGATTAGACATCAAATTATTGGGTATTACATGATCAAAATACATTGAAAATTTTTGTGACCAGTTGATTGTTTGACTAAGTATTTGTTTGTTTAAAGTAATTTTATTATACTGTTTATTTTATGGCATTATATATTTTTCAGGAAACTTAATTTGTATAAAAAATCAATGAAATTAGTCTTGGAAATATTTCCATTGTTTTCTATTAGATTCTTGTACGTATTCTGATCATATTTCCGCTCAAAAAGGCATTTATTGAGAAACATTGATACAATATCAATAACATATTTCTAGTCACTCTCTACAACTATTTTTTTGGCCTCTATGGAGTTACTAACAAAAAATCGATATGATGTTTCAGCTGAACCAAGCTGATGATTAGACATCGAATTATTGGGTATTACATGATCAAAATAAATTAACAATTTTTGTGACTAGTTGATTGTTTGACTAAGTATTTGTTTGCTTAAAGTAATTTTATATTACTGTTTATTTTATGGCATTATATATTTTTCAGAATTTTTTTTTCTCGAAAAATGGTTGTAGTGGTGTCGGAAGAATGATATTGGTTTGGCAGTCAGCCAATCATGGATCCATTTTCGCACTTCTTCAGCATATCGAAACTAACGTTCTCTGATTTAAATGGCATACGTTCTTAGAAGTACTTTCAAAATAAGAGAGTGAATTTGATGGCAAATTTCGAGGGCCAAAAATGTAGTGGAAAACTAAATGATGTTTGAAGATGTTGAGTTGTAAGTTCAAATGCGACTAAATCGTGTTAATGAAGCATTGAATATGAACTGTCATTATCTAAGTATTTTGTAAAAATCTATGAAAATCTACATGGAAATGATAAAAAAGCCCTATTCCATGCGATGTCCCTCACCAGATATTGTTTCTACAGACAGCTATCAACCAGTGACAATAGACAATGATCATTGCATAACTTTTGCAGAATTATGTCTCAGTTACAAAGAATACTAAACATATATTTGTATAATCAATGATAAAACATAATACTACTAGTAAAAAATCCTGACAGACAAAATATTACGAAATATAGTAATTGTTGCGTGAAAGTGATAGGAGAATTATGTAAAACAATACGGTTGGAGCTTCACAAAGGTATCATTCATGGAAAAAGCTTCGATTGCCAAATACTTTATAACGGAAACCAACATTATGCTGCGAAAGAAGTGGTATAACGATCATAAAACTTGCACAGATGATTGGAGCAATGTGGCATGGTCAGAGGAATCATCATTTTCATTGTTTCCTACAAACGGTCGGGTTTATATATGGAAAACCTCAAAAGAAACCGACCCGGACTGCCTGCTTCTTATAGTAAAGCATGGGGAAGGTTCCGTTACGTCACGTCGGGTGTTCATATTATTTTGGTCACCTTCTGTTGGTTTTATATGAAATAATAAACATAAGTTACGCCAGGATACCTCGACATTCTTATACTAATTGCTTTCTGAAAAGGTTTAAAATATGCTTGTATAATTTTCTTAAAATATTTAAAAGTTCGCAAAAAATGCGACTGTAAAGTTCTTTTAAAAAAATAAATGATAACAGACCTTTCCTGTTTACCAATCAACAATGTTAATAAAAATAAATATGACGTTATTAGAACTAAATTCCTTAAATACTCTAAACGAAAATGATTATCAGGACTGCGAAACGGGCAAGACAGTCCTGCAATTACGAATAATAATCTTGCCTTTGTATAGTGCAGCGTAGGTGTTGTCTCTAGGTTATCCAGAACAAAAGTAAAATCATTTTTATTGTGTCAACGCCAACTGCTGGTTACCATTGATTTATTAGTGGTGATAAAGCGACAGTGACACGTATATGATAAAAATAAGCCGGTATTACTTTTAAGTAATCTTCAAGTATAGAATCAGTTCTAAAAATAAATCGGCTTTTCACGGATATTCCTTAAACTAGCGACCCGCCCCAGCTTCGCACGGGTGCAATGCTGATACTAAATTAAATATACTACAGAAAAAATATGAACGTTGTATATAAAAACATAGCGGCCCGAACGGACTTTGCACGGGCATAAAATATATATGCCTATGTCACTCAATGAAAACATGATTAAAATCGATCCAGTATTTTTGGTTCATTCATTACTGCCCTTGGCCTGCACGCATTAAATTTGGAGTAAAACAATTCCTCTTCCCCTATACTTACTATGAAGATTTCCTGCTATCTTTGGAATATCTAAATTCCTACAATTTTTATTACATTACACATTTTTAAACGCAAATTTTAAATTTGTAATATCTCTGAAAGTATTTGTTTAATTTACATGCTGTAAGGAACCATATTGATCTATATTAATTGCACACTGTATTTAAGGTACTTAATTCGATAAGGATTAATGCCGTATTGCTTAAAATAGCTTCGTAAATAAGCCATTTTCTCACGTAAAAAGTAAACAATAAAAATGGTTAATGTGGGTTATCCCTAAAAGATAAACATATACCATCGTGGACTTTTTTGTAGACCTTTTTATGGTGTACAATACTGTAGTACATTAATTTGATCTAACTCGTAGGGTTAGGCAGCGTTTTTGCTAATTGCACATAAGCTTAAAAAAATAGGTTAATTTACGACATCACGTTAGAAACCTCTAAAATTAGCAATGTTGCCTTAGTATATTATGCATGTATTATACATATAAACGTTCCTCTTGAATCACTCTATCTATTGAAAAAAACCGCATCAAAATCCGTTGCGTAGTTTTAAAGATTTAAGCGCACATAGGGATATAGGGACAGAAAAGGCGACTTTGTTTTATACTATGTAGTGATATTGAGACGGCTATCCTTATTAGGTGGGTGAACAGGGCTTCAGAGTTACAAAATAACTTTAAATATTATTTTATTATTTTATCCTTAAAAAAAAAACCAATCATAGAGGAAAATCATATTATTCCGGATCCCATATCTGGTTGCAGAAAACAATATTCCATAATTGATCAGGTGGAGAAAATTACCAATATCATAGTAATACCAACAAGAAGGGTCAAACAAGAAGATGCCTATTCTGACTTGAGGAAAATACAAGCAGGTGTGTGCCACAGGGATGTGTCTTTTATTGAGTGAATTGAACAGTATCCGGCCTGGCACATAGATGGCGCTATTAGAATTAAATCCATATGATTTTTAGTTAGCCCCAACCCTCAAAAGATGCGTGTATCAATTTGACAGCTGTCTAATCACTTGTTTGTGAATTATAGTATTTCGAGTGAAGCAACTTTTGTTATTGTGGAAAAAATGTATAAAAAGGACTTTCGCGTATTTATAAAATATTGCTTTTTGATGGAAAAAAATACAGTTGAAGCAAAAACTTGGCTTGATGCCGAGTTTCCGGACATTAACTCTGGAAAATCAACCATCAAGGATTGGTATGCTAAGTTTAGACGTGGTGAAATGAGTACCGAAGACGGTGAACGCAGTGGACGTCCAAAAGAGGTTGTTAGCGACGAAGGCATTAAAAAATCCACAAAATGATTTTGAATGACCGTAGATCGAAATTGAATGAAATAGCAGACACTCTAAAGATATCAACTGAACGTATTTTAGTAATTTAATATAGTTGAAAGTAAAAATTAGAAATTAATAAAAAAACCAATGATTTTTTCAAAAAATTTCCAATTTTTTAAGATCCTATTATAAGGTATAGTCGATGTTATAATTGTGAAGGAATTGTGGATAAACTGTTTTCACACCTTTAGTTCAGTAGAAACAATTTTGAAGCTTTCATGATTTCCTACGTTATTCCCAATATTGAAATGGAAAAATATACAAATAGTTTCCGTTTTTTACAGAAACTACGTCTCGCGGAACCCTAATATCCCCAACACCAAAAAAAAAACCGAATTTATTTATATATTTCAACATGCACGTAAGAACTACAAAGATGTTTCGCGAGACTATTAAAGTGCGAAAGAGGAAAAAACATATCAAAGGAAACATTAAAATTCCTCCAGTGGTTTTGAAGTAACAACGTTTCAGCGCTAATGATGAACTAATGCGAGTTTCTTATTAGAAAACGAATATTCTCCCAACTAGACTACATCATATTTAATTTATAAACAACAAGGTCTTGTTGTTTCTCTCCAAAATAAACTACAATAGTAATTATGCCTAAACGTTAAAAGTAACTGCTTTTAGTTGGAATTCCATTGATATTTCTTATTGTTATATATTTACATTTTAGGTGTGTCACTTAATCTTAAAGGATATCTGAGTCTTCAAAAATTATATACATACATACCACTCCAACTTAGAAAATGTAAAAACCTATAGCAAACAGTGCAGAATTGGGTCTGTATAACAATCTTGGCTGATTTTTTTTCTGAAATGTGATTTTGTAGGAATGAAAATTAACAACAACCTGTAACTAGTACCACCAAAAATCCTGTGTGTAGTAGACCCAGCAAAACTTCTGGTTCTGTCTCTAATATCTCAAATAACAACGTTTGAAAACTATGGCGTGAGCTTTGAAGGAGGGTATAGACAGATTTGAGAAGAAATCTGGCTTAATCTGAAGAAGTTTGTTGTCCCTGAGGTTTGGTTTGGTGAGACTATTTATGCATAGCTTTCAAATTTGTATCTGATAGTGCCACAAATATGTGAAATAAATCAGAAAATGGCATCTAGGCATGAGGAATGAACGTTCATATGAGTATGAACAATTATACGAGTAATTTTTCTGTAGAGTCCATGATGGCAAGTTCGAAAAGATGATAGATAAAAATGGAAGAGTTTGCTAGTGAGAAGTATTAGTTATGAAAGCTCTAAGCAGAGGAGAAATAAGAGGATGTTGATGGAAAGGCTAATGATATGATTTGAATAGGCATACCTAAGTGATGATTTTGACACAGAAGAAAAAGTGCGTTCTGTGCAGCCAAAACAATTTGAAGGCATGCTCAATGATGATCCGTATAAAACGTAAAAGGAATATACAGAATTGTTAGGAAACCATTATTAATCGCTTGATGAACATGGAGATAATCTAAAAGCTTGAATATTTTGTGCTGTATGGGTTGTATGATGCCAAGACATTGAAAAGCGTTGGGATATGTGTGAATTGATGCTACAACGGCAAAATCGGAAAGGTTTTATGCATAATATTGCTTCTGGTGATGAAAAGTGGATCCATTATGATAATCCAAAGCGAAAAAACCATGAGAACTACTTAGTCATCCATCAACATCAACATCAACAATAAAGCCGAATATAGCTTAACTAAAGCTCAAAGTTAATGCTCTGTATTTAGTGGGATTAGCTTGGTGTGGGTATCATATAACAATGCAAAAATGTAACAAATAACAATGTTTTTCTTCAGCATGACAACGCTCGTTGCAAATAAGGTGAAAACATACTTAGTAAAGTTAAAATAGAAAGTGCTATCCCGTCCGTCGTATTCTGCAAACTTTGCTCTTTCTGATTACTACTTGTCTCGATATATGATTCGTGACCTGTCGCCGCAACGCTTTATTTCTTTTGAAGATAGCCAAATATGAGTTGATTCGTGGATAGCCTCAAAATATATATCGTTACTTCGATATGGGAAAGTAGCGGCTATTGATGGACAATAGTTGGAATAAAATATATTGTACCGGTTTTCAACAATAATGCTTCTATTAAAAAAATGCTATGAAACTAATTTATAGGTCTAATAATTATGCAGGCGATTATAATTAAACTTTTTGCAGGAGTAGACAGTTATAGATTTGGAAGGAGAGGTCTGAAAACCGGTAGAAAAAGACGAAGGTGAGATATGAGGTTATGAGTAAACATTATTAATTTTTCATAAAGCTACTTTTGAGGTAGACTATGACCAAGAATTCTCTCGTACTGCAAATAAAACTGACGCTAAAACGCTAACTTTGAAACTGAATTTCAATGTTAACCTCTTTGGGTTTATGTTAAGCGTTTTTGGTGTTCGCGACACCAATAATGAATTAGTAAACAAATATGTCCTCGTACATACACTAACTCCTCTCCGAAGAACCAACATTCTTACCAAAAAAAAAACATACGAGTTTTGATTAAGAAAATGCTTCACCAAAACCAGCGAATAAAATGATCGTAACTGCAGATATATTCAAGCAATTCTGACTCAGTGTGTTTGGTTTCAAGAGGATTATTTTCACTGGCCTCAAAAAGTTATATTCGGCGTTTAATTGTATGAATCAGTGAGATACTGAAATACATTTTATTTTAATAAAATGCGCCATGTTATTCGTCTTTTTTTTTCGGTGCAGGCACAGAATAATTGAATTAACATCAATATGACTAAGACCAATATAAAAATAAAAAACAAACCTGCTTGGATTTGTGCATTTTTACAACTTTCTTTCTTTGTTTTTCTATGGCAGGAGGTTTTGGTTTTTATGTCTAAAATAACATATTTTATGGTTTCTGGCGTGCATTCGATATATAATATTATTTTTGACATCACTGGTCTAGCCATGATTGTTAGCTGAATTATTCTATCGTTCTTGAATAGTATCTTCTGTGAGTTGAAAGATTTAGTTTATGAAATAGGGTAGGGTAATGTAGCTGTTTAGTGAATTGGTTTGGTCTTTGGTAGTAAAAATAATATTGCCAAGAAACAAATTTGAATTTGTGCCTTTTTATTACTTTTTTTTGTTTTTCTATGACAAAAGGTTTTGGTTTTTATGTGTAAAATAACCTATTGCAATAAGAAAAATAGCAGTTAAGCGTTAAAAATGCTATTTTTCCACTAATTGATAAATAAAGGGGATATAATTTTTATACATTATATTTAATATCTTAAAGAATAAAACTTTCAGTATATTCCCATTTAAAATTGTATTATTGGGTTAATGACAAATTTTTCATGTTTGTTAAAGATAATAATTGTCAGATTAGATATTGTTTTTTTGTGCTTTGAAAATGTTTCATATGAGTATTAACCAATATATAAATACAATATTATTTTAAAACAACTTTTTGTTAATTTTTGTTAATAACTGATTACTACTTTATATATGGTAGAGCGCATTCTATGTTTTTTTATTTTGTGATCGATACTTTTGGCACATTTAAGAAAAATGGCGTATGAAAAGTAAAAATTCGTAAAACATTATATTGGCGGTATTTACCAAACATTGACCCATCTGATCATTGTCTCTCTATTACTCTACGTAGTTTAGTTGGCACCGACTAGTAACAATAACAGGTCAATTGAAAAGTCCCCGGCCTGACAGCTAAATTTCGTTACTAGAATTAAATCCATATGTATTTTAGTTAGCCCTACCCTCAAAAGATGCGTGTACAAATTTGACAGCTGTCGGATCATTACTTTGTCAATTATAGCATTTTGAGTGAAGCAACTTTTGTTATTGTCAAAAAAAATTGATAAAAATGAATTTCGCTTGTTGATAAAATATTGCTTTTTGAAGGGAAAAACTACAGTTGAAGCAAAACTTAGCTTGATGCCGAGTTTCCGGACACTGCCTCAGTAAAATCAACTATCAAGGATTGGTATGCTAAGTTTAGACGTGGTAAAATGAGCACCGAAAACGGTGAACGCAGTGGACGCCCAAAAGAGGTTGTTACCGACGAAAACATTAAAAAAATCTGCAAAATGATTTTAAAAATATCAACTGAACGTGTACATCATATCATTCACGAATGTTTGGGTATGAGAAAGCTCTGTGTAAAGTGGGTGCCGCACGAGCTCACTTCTGGCCAAAAACAACGACGGATTGATGATTCGGAGCAGTATTTGAAGATGATTAAGCGTAATAAACCCGAGTTTTTGCGTCAATATGTGACAATGAATGAAACATGGTTCCATCATTTCACTCCGAAGTCCAATCGACAGTTATTCAAGTGGACTGCACACAGTCCAGGCTGGCAAGGTTATGGCGTCTGTATTTTGGAATGCGTATGGACTAATTTTCATTGACTACCATCGAAAAAGGAAGGACCATCAACAGCGACTATTAGATATCGTTATTGGATCGTTTGAAAAAGAAAATGCTGCTTTACCAAGACAGTGCACCGTGTCACAAGTCAGTGAGAACAGGTCGGTTCCTCATCCACCGTATTCTCCAGATTTGGCGCCCAGTGGCCATTTCCTGTTCTCAAATATCAAAAGAATACTTGCTGGGAAGAAATTCTCGTCGAATGAAGAGGTGATCGCCGAAACTGAGGCCTATTTTGAAGCAAAGGACAAATCGTATTACAAAAATGGTATCGAAAATTAGGAGGGTCACTATATTCAGTGTATCACCCTTGAAGGCAATTATGTTGAATCAAAAAAACTAATTTTGTCAAAAAATGTGTTTTATTATGGTAGGCCGGGGACTTTTCAATTGACCTGTTATAATAAGTGATTTAAAAAAACGTTATTTCGATAAGGCTTATGCTCCTAGTCTAAAAGTTGGATGAAATCGCTGCAAGAACGACAATAAATTGTTATAGACAATATTTTGGATACAACAGAAGATTCTCTGTTTTATAATAAATGCCTAGTTTATGATATATACAGTAAGAGCGATGAGATTGGAATTTTGAATATTTTTCAATTTCAATTTCCAAATAATCTGAATGAAATCTAAAAAATGTAGCGTGAACATAAGAAGACAGGTATTACAGTGTACTTTATAACGGTATTATTTACGGTGAATAATCGCAGCTACGTCTATCTCTGTGTGGAGTGCTATTTTCAAATATTTAATCTAGCTTGGGTCCACATGACAATATCGACGTCACGATACCAACAAATCCCCAAATGTTTACACGACAAATTTTTCATAAAAATTTAATGATAGCGCCGATAGGCTTGGCTCCAATGAAAACCAATTTCTGCGATGAATGTTAAAGGGGTCCGGGAGGGACAAGCGCGAATATTTCGTATAGTCGCAGTGGAATACTTTTCCAAAT
Source organism: Rhynchophorus ferrugineus (assembly GCF_030347505.1). NCBI lineage: Eukaryota > Metazoa > Arthropoda > Insecta > Coleoptera > Curculionidae > Rhynchophorus > Rhynchophorus ferrugineus. Next base: position 4,621,474 of record NW_027472582.1, on the reverse strand, counting down.
GGAACCGGCAGTTGTAATTTTTTTTTAACACGAAAAAGCTTTTTATTTCTGTTGATTCTCAATAAATTTTTAAAAATATCACGGAACGTGCAAGGCTACTCACTATTAATATGAATTTTGTTATTCATTAAAAGCAAAATTATTAATTCTTCATAAAGCTACGTTTGAGATAAACTATGACCAATAATTCTCTTGTACTGTAAAAAAACTGATACTAAAGCACCCACTTGATTGATTTTTAAACACTATAGTTAATGTCCAAAGTTAGTCCGTGTTAGTTAGTGTTCAAAGCTAGTTTGAAGCTGAATTTCAATGTTAATCTCTTTGGATTTATGTTAACCGTTTTTAGCGTTCGCGACAGCAATATTGAACTGCTAAACCAATATGTCGTCGTACATATACCAATTCACCTCGGAAGAACCAAAATTCATGCCAAAAAACATATGAGTTTTGATTAAGAAAATTCTTCACCAAAACTAGCGAATAAAATATTCGTAACTGCAGATATATTGAAACAATTCTGACTCAGTGTGTTTGGTTTCAAGAGGATTATTTTCACTGGCCTCAAAAAGTTATATTCGGCGTTTAATTGTATGAATCAGTGAGATACTGAAATAAATTTTATTTTAATAAAATACGCCATATTATTCTTTTTTTTTTCGGTACAGAAATTAGGGACATGCAGCTTTTTGAGGGATATAAGGCATCCTTTTATACACTCTTACAGGGCATAGGGTTTAAATGGTGTAAAGATAACCGTCGTACAGGTTTAATATAACTTCCAATCATTACCTTAAAAAGAATTAAATTTTTAAAGGCATAAAATAGGACCAAGGAAGAAACTATTTGAATTTGTGTATCTTGATGAAACTTGGATATTTCAAAATGGTTCATTGTGACACTCTTGGCAAGACGGTAACAAAAAAAACTGTAAAGACAACAAAAATTGATGGAAAAAGGTAAAAGTTACAATAACATTCGATTAGGTTTTGTTGATCATTATATTTATTAATAATTAATTGCAGATGTATTACTGGTCGAGAAGGATATTCCATCAAAAACTGCTTGGATATGTGGGAGGAAGCATTTTCAACCATAACACCTTGGGATGGACCCGATTAGATATACAAAGGAAGTAATTGATAAATGGGGGAATTCACAATGTCACATACAATTCACAAAATTAACAGTTTAGTTATTGAATTGAACAATGAGTGGGAAAGTGAAAGAGACTGAAGGAAATTTTCAGGATATGTGATAATGCTGTACAATGCTAGAAATTCCTGAGGCAGAGTGATGAGAATGGAAACAACTAAAGATATGAACATAATTAATTGAATAGAACTGTAGAAAATGGTATTGTAGGGCGTAAAAGATTTGTGTGCACAGATATGATTGTAATTGTTCTAAGTTATATGTAAAGTATTTTGTAGATATGGTAAATGTATTAGACAGAATTCAGTGATTAATTTTATGAAGATTGGTGTACACAGATAGTAGCAGAAGAAATTAAATATACAGTGATACCAAGATGACTTGACAAGTAAACACACCATTGAAGGAAATAAGAACTAAACGAAAAAAGTAAATTTGCTCTCGAATGAAAGTAAAATACGTTTATCAGATAAACAATTGTTAATTAGGTGGATTAGGCCTCCAGGGGGATACCACTACATAAAAAACGTGCCTAGAAACTCAAAGATAGTGCGGAAAAGAGTTCAATGTAAATAAACCAAATCTTACCTGCAAACTATTATAGATGCGTTCTTAATTGTAGTTTTAAGTCTTTCGAAAATATATGTATTAGATGTATTATAATGTTAAAATAAATTATATTTGATAACGTATTTGTTCAATTATTTAACTGAACTAAAACTCAGAGTTAATTCGGCAACATTGCAATATTTCGACGTCACAAATATCCATGATCCATTACTAAAAAAAACTTTGAATAGACTATAGTAGTGTGTTTTCATCCTTACCAAAACCAAAAATACGAATTAATTAATTTATTTAGAAGACGAAAAAGAAAAACACGTTAATAATTCTCCAGATCTGACCCCCAGCGACTATTTCCTGTTCTCAGATCTCAAAAGAATGCTCGCTGGGAAGAGATGTTCGTCGAATGAAGAGGTGAGTGACGAAACTGAGGCCTATTTTGAAGCAAAGGATAAATCGTACTACAAAAATGGTATCGAAAAGTTGGAGGGTGGCTCTATAAGTGTATCACCCTAGAAGGAAATTATGTTGAATAAAAAGGACTAATTTTGTCAAAAAAATGTGTTTTACTGTGGTAGGTTGGGGACTTTTTAATTGACTTGTTGGAAATTCCTTTCCCGTCTTCCTTATCAATTACTCTCAAGGGGAACTGCAATCTTTCCTTTATCAGCTTTGATTTAATTTATCTCTGAAGGCAGAATGCAAGAGCGGCATGATTATAGTGTACGAAAGCGACCACAAGCTATTTATTCCTTTTGAACTGATATGGCGCTGTACGATTAGTAATAATATAGTATGCTGAAATCAATGTTAATTAAAGCCTAAATTGTTTAATAACATCTACAAAGAATCTATTGTCATATCTCCGTGGAGCACTGTTTACCATAACACGGTTACTATTTTAATTTTGAATAATAATATCATCTGTTGTTCACAACATTCTATATTACAACATATCTGCCAAAAATTATATTTGATAACAAAGTTGTTCAATTATTTCATTTAGATTAGAATTTCGTTGTATGTCAAAGCCAAACTGAACTGAAACTCAGAGTTAATTCGATAACATTCCAATATCTCGACGTCACAAATATCCATGATTCATTACTAAAAAAACTTTGAATAGACTATAAAAGTGTGTTTTCGTCCTTACCAAAATCAAAAACACGAATTAATTAATTTATATAGAAGACGGAAAAGAAAAACACGTTAATAATTCATTTCTAAAAGTAAGTCGATATTTGCATATTCCAGTTTCAAAACTGCAACGGACAAAGAACAATATGCACGCCTAGTTCGCCTCGTGAATAATTCATTGGGGTTTCAATCAAGGCGCATAGTTTACCTAGACTGAGCGAAAATAAATTTCCAGCCAGTGTTTTTCTGCTCGATTATTACGCCGGTCCGGAATGACACGCAGCACTCCAACAAAAACAGACACCCACCAGAGGTTATAATCCCGCTGATGTATGGTAATAAATGCGTCGCATCCACTCGCCCCTTAAATTCATCTTCGTCAGCTTTCGTCTATAAGTTAAAGCACGTGTTATGTAGATTTTTCTCTCGGTGATAACGTTTTACCACTCTTTGGTATCTTCAACGGTATTAATTATAACAGAAACTGATGGCGGGCATTGCTCGATATACTATTTATCTCATTTGGGAGTCATTCCTTCAGAACAGTAAACCTTTTTACGATCAGCTATATTTTTAAACGTAGCGAAAGTATTTAATAAAAGGGACCATATATCTATAAACTCTTTAAAATGTTAAATTCAGAATAAAGTTCTGAGAAATATTGTGGATGCACCAGCCTGAGGAAATTAAGAGACTCGCAACAAGATACGCGGAAATACTCTATTCCCATGTAAACATCGTGTGCAACAAGTGCTGTAACTCTTAGACAACCAAACGGTGTGATCTTGCGTAGTTTTGTAATGAAGTGAACTAAATGATAAAAACACTGAAAAGTGCTATTAAGTAATTATTTTATTAGATACTAAATAATATATTCCTAGTCAACTATCTGGTTTTCAGTCACTGCAGAGACAAATTTGAAGTTGTAAGTTAGTATGATACGTCCGAGCATGTAACCTAATCAGCCCATAAAATTTATCGGATTATTAGATGTCTCTAAAATTCTTCAAAAAATTAGTGATAATAATTAAGCAAAAAGTTTAGAATTTAACAGGTCAATTGAAAAGACCCCGGCCTGACACATAGATGGCGTTACTAGAATTAAATCCATATATTTTTTAGTTAGCCCTAAACTTCGAAAGATGCTTGTATACATTTAGACAAAAAGGAATTTCGCGTGTTGATAAAATATTGCTTTCTGAAGGGAAAAATACGGTTGAAGCAAAAACTAGGCTTGATGCCTAGTTTCCGGACACTGCCCGAGGAAAGTCAACCATGAAGGATTGGTATGCTAAGTTTAGACGTTGTGAAATGAGCACCGAAGACGGTGAATGCAGTGGACGCCCAAAAGAGGTTCTTACCGATGAAAATCTACAAAATGATTTTGAATGACCGTAAATTGAAATTGAATGAAATAGCAGACACTCTAAAGATAGCAACTGAACGTGTACACCATATCATTCACGAATATATGGGTATGAGAAAGCTCTGTGTAAAGTGGGTGCCGCGCGAGCTCACTTTTGACCAAAAACAATGACGAGTTGACGATTCGGAGCAGTGTTTGAAGATGATCAAGAGTAATAAACCCAAGTTTTTGCGTCGCTGTGTGACAATGGGTGAAACATGGCTCCATCATTTCACTCCGAAGTCCAATCGACAGTTATCCGAGTATACTGCACACGAGGAACCCGCTCTAAAGCGTGGGAAAACACAATAGTCGGCTGGCAAGGTTATAGCATCAGTATTTTAGGATGCGCATGACAGAATATTAATTACTTTCAAGGGGAACTGGAGTTTTTCCTTTATCAGCTTTGATTTTATTTATCTCTGAAGACAGAAATCAAGAGCGGCATTATTATAGTATACGAAAGCGACCCCGAACTATTTATTCCCTTTGAGCTGATATGGCGCTGTACGATTAGTAATAATATAATATGCTGAAACCAATGTTAATTAAAGCCTAAATTGCTTAATAACATCTGCAAAGAATCAATTGTTATATCTCCGTGGAGCACTATTTACCATAACACGGTTACTATTTTAATCTTGAATAATAATATCATCTGTTATTCACAACATTCTCTATTACAACATATCTGCCAAAAACATTTCAAAATTAAATTAATAAAAGACCCATTTATGTATTATTATAGCTTACTTTGATAGTATTTATTAAGTCAGTTCAATAAAACTTTTGATAATGTGTTTAACAGTTAAACAGTCTCGAAAAAAGTATTTTCGAGAAAAACGCGTTTGAAATGTTGCCTTTGGACGCTGAGTTAGATAGTTAGAAAACAGCTATATCTCCGAAAATAATTTAATTTTTGAAAAATCCTCTTAAGGGCATATTCTTACCTTTTTTTTTAAAGTTTTTTCAAATTTCTTGACCAGAATATCCCCTTAAAAGACAATAGGACGTCGGTAACAACTATAAACACAACAAATTGATAATTAGGAAGCCCACACAATCAATTACATGACGTAATGGCAAATTAGCAAGTTTTATCCACAACAGAGCAATTTCAACGTCAGTTACAAGCCTATATTAATCGAAAACATGAGACAATACACTTCCAATTCAGCGAACGACAGATATTGAACATGTCAATTAGCCGTTAATGAAACTCCGACCGGGCAATTAAACGAATGCATCTCCAGTAAAGTAAAGGCAGCCCTGTTTGTATTTAATAAAATGCATCCGGTATTGTCGAATACCTGGTAAACCATTTCACCATTTCCTCGTTTTAACCGGAATAAATCATTGAAGTCAAGGTAAGTAGAAAGTTACGAGGTGATAGAAGATTAAGGTTAACTGGTATTTTATTTGTTATATCAAGGAAAAATAGTACGGATTTTTCTCTAACAATGTCAGTCTCGTATCCTCGGACCAAAGCATTCTAGGTAAAATACATTACATGGAAAATATAACGCTAAGATTTTTTTCTAAGAGTTGTTTAGGTTTTGTGACGTTATCTTTAAATTTTTGGGGTGCTGAATCCTAAAATGATTTCGTTTTTGTCATAGGACTATACGTTTCTTGACAATTTGAGACATTACAGTTGAAATAAAAGAGAATACACTTTACAAATATTATTTACAAACCATTATCGATACACATATTTTTTAATCTTATATACGTTCACGAAAACCTTTTATTTTTCCCAGTGAGGTTTCTGTTTTTATTTGTTTTGTCCCCCTGAAACGTTTAACAGTAGTCTTATATCATTGAGCTACTCCATTTACTTTGTATTTTTCCTCCATGCTCTTCATTCTCATCTCCAAATTATTCGGAAAGTAGTTGGAGAATGAAGAAGGCATGAATGAAAAAATATAAGACTCATTAAGCAACGTAAAGCTAAAATATTTTTAGCATTATTTTGACGTTTTGTTTATAGCTAGGATTTTTGTGTTTGTCTTCAAATTTTTCTATAGCCTTTTAAATGCAATCCATCCTTCTTTTTGATGACCGTGATGAATTATGGGTAAGTCGTCTAATGTCTGACCTGACGAAAACACTTTCCTTCACCTTTGGTTCTTAGAGACATGGAAAAGTATATGTATTTGAAGTAATTTGTAACTTTGGGAAGTGATTTTATAAATTGCTTTATCAATCTCAACTTTATATACAGCGGTGGTAAAAGAACTTTATGTTCCAATACGGTAGGGATGCCAATGCTTCTTGAAGTACGTTCTTCTCGCTAACATTAAGACGGCCAATGCTTTTTGTTCATATATAACATAATATGTCGCAAAATATAACTTTTTGAACCACCATTGTTCAGATTATAGATTTTAGTAATATTATTGAGATATTGGCAGATGTAACAGATTAACCTTAAAAATATATGAGGCGTGGTTTCAAAAATTCAAGTGGTCTTTTCGATGCGCAAGACAAAGAATATTCTGGTTGAGAGAAAAAGTTTGAAAATTCGAAACTACAAAAGTTATTGAAGTTAGAGGCTGATTTAGAGTTAAGAGGCCCAAGAAACGATTAGCGACTGATTACGGGCAATGGGCAATACGACCACATCAATTGAATTACAGGCAAATGGAAAATCGAAAAATCGTCTGTGAAATATTTCTTCAAGGGTATAATCGAAAGTTATTTCTGTATCGAGTAGTAATGAGTGATGAAAAGTGGAATTATTGTGAAAACCCTAAGGGCCAAAAATCATGGCTATAACCTGGAGAAGCCGGCTGATCGACTCCAGGACCAAATCGTTTTGCTCAAGGGACAAAAAAGTGTGCAAAATGTATAGAATCAAATGGCTAATACTTTGAATAAATAAATTATTTCATTTTCTTGAAAATTATGTAGATTTTTTCGAAAAAAAGCGGTACACCTGATATTAGTAATTAAGAAAAATTATCTAAAAAACTATCCGGAAGCTTTTCCTGGAAATATTTTGGTTTATTTTTATTAAAATTCATTTTTAATCGTAAACAAGAAATATATTAAATTGTACAACTTTTCGAATATTCTTCAAGACCTCCATAGACAAATGGAAGGACATTTAATGATTTTATAAACAAGCGCAAACGTAGATCCTCATCACGTATCGATCATCACGTCCTCAATAAATATAACAGCCGACTCCTGTGCTGCATTTTGCACAGATAATAATATCGATTGGATGACACGTTTTATTTGCCTTTTCTCCCTCTGTTACTCCACGTTCCGCACATACCCTATCATAGGATCGATCGATATTTTATCTCTCGCTTTATAACGTTCCGTCTTAACCTCAACCTCAACCTCAACTATAAAAACGACCCCGTCTCGCAGGGGAATTGCGTTCGCTGTTTATTATTTTATTTGTTGGCTTGTTTTGCGTACGCTTAAAAATACACGTTCTAAACTCACTCACCACAAGGTCGATGCGGTCTTGGGGAGATGTATTGGGGTTTTGTGGGGCAGTAAATTTGTACCTTTTTTGCTTTTAAATTGATGATTTTATGGAAACAAACAAATTTTGTAACGAAATATCCGAAATATGTAGTTAATTGGAAGAAAATCTAAATTATCCGTATATAATAAGTTGCTGGGTCTATGTACGAGGGTGGTTCAAATATGATAGAGAAAAACGTGCTACCATCTACATGGCGCACACATGTATGTTTTGGAGGTCGTGGCTTGAGTATGTAATAGCTGGGTCCCTTACGAACAGTGTGGTATAGTTTTCGTCGGGCGTGCTATGACCATGAGTGAACGTCAAGTGCCGAGCGCCGTAGCGTAACGTATTGTCATTCGTTTTTTAGTGTGGAAAGGCGTTAAAACGACGGAATTTTTTCTGCGTTTGCGAAATCAGTTCGGTAGTGAGTGCCTGAGTAGGGCTGCCGTGTTTAAATGCGCCAAAACATTCAAGCATGATCCTCGACCGCGAACCAGCATCACACCAGACATCATTCGCCGCGTATAACAACTCATTTTGGAGGACAGTAGGATGAACGTTCAAGACATTTCGGCCGAAATCGGCATCAGTATTGGTAGCGTAGAGTCTATCATTCCACGAACACCTTCAATATCGCAAAATAACGGCGCGATAGGTTCCTAAACTGTTGAACGAGCAAAAATTTACGCGGTTAAATGTTTCTCGCCGCTTGCTGACCCGATACGAGGCGGAGGAGGACGGTTTTTTAACGCGAATCTTCAGTACAGACGAGACATGGGTACACTATTGCACTCTCGAAAGCAATATGTTGTGTAACGAGTGGAGGAAGAAGGAGAAAGAGGCGCCAGTCAAAACGAAGACAACCAGGTCCGCGGGTAAGGTTCTGTGTACGATGCTCTGGGACTGGCGACGCGTGTTTTACGTCGATATCCTGCGCACCCAACGTATCATTGATGCTGCATTCTACTCCAACCTTCTGAAGGTTACGAAGGTTACTTCACGAAGTGCGATTCTTCTCCAGGGTAACGCTCGCCCTCATACCGTGCGTCTCACGCTCGATACAATATCGGAATTAGGGTTGGCGGTATTGGAACACCCCCTCTATAGTCCGGATTTATCACCCTGCGACTACCACATGTTTGCACCACTGAGAAAATCCATTGGAGGCTAAAGATTCAACACCGACGACGAGGTAGAGAAGTTCGTCACATGGCTGTCCGAATTGTCCAAGGAATTCTTCGATACCGGCATCAAAAAACTTCTGGAAATATGGAAAAAATTCGTAACTGGTGAGGAGAAATACCTAGAAAAACTGTAAATCTTTGTAAATGTTTTCAACAGTAAATAAACGTGTCAGAGTATTTGTTCTATCCACCCTCGTATAATGGAATTCAGTTATTGGATGTTTTCTGAAAAGTAAAATCAATATTAAAAAAAAATCTATTTATTACATTTTTACTAGTCGTTGCCAACTAAACCTAGGTATATATCTAAGACGACCTATCAGCCCTATCTTACTGTCTGGTGTAATAACGTTTATGTATTCACACTGCTGTTTTTTTATTAAATGCATCTCACTATACTGCATTATACAAGATAAAATGGTTTGATTTTTTTGAGTCTGCGTCCTGTTCTGGTGTTATTCCAGAGTTGTATTAATTCGATATGAACATGAGAATGGAGTCTGTCCTTATGTCTCCTTGAGACTTTCTTTCTGAGCGACAGTCCGTATCTGAAGCTCTCTGTATAAGTACTCAGTCCTGTAGCATCTGGGTGCACCTACAATACTTTTCAGGGCTTTGTTCTGAAAAACTTGTTTTGTACAACGTAGGGCAAAAATCCAGCATTCATTTTGATTGCTTATAACTTTGCTCAAAGAAAAGATAAGTAAGTTTGGTTCTTATTAAAGTTTATTTGGCTAAACATTATCATAATTATATTAAATTTATCTGTCTATTTAAGGTATTTTTCATGACATCCTGCAACACCTGAGGCTAAATTTCTTCAATTTCATGACGAATATTGTCTTTAAGATGTTGAATCGTTTGGGGCTTATTCACATAATTTTTTAAGTTAAGAAAACCCATAAAAAAAGTCTGGTGCTGTTAAATCCAGAGATTTGGCTGGCCATGTTAAATCGCCACTTTGCGAAATTAGTTTTCGTGGAAAAACGTCATTCAATAATTTAATAGTTGAACGAACTATGTGCGCTGTGGCTCCATCTTGCTGAAACCACTGAAGGTTCTCGCTCTTCCATTTCAGGCACAAGAAAATTTCGAATCATGTCTTGGTACCGTTCAGCAGTAACAGTAACTGCAACACCTTGACCATTTTCACAAAAATAGGGACCAATGATGTTTCCAGCATGACTACCACACCATACAGTTATTTTTAGTGGATGTAATGATGTTTCACATGAATTAATTGAGGATTGTGTATTCCCCAAAACCGACGGTTCTGTTTGTTGATGTGGCCACTGAGAAGAAAATGAGCTTCATCGCTCAGTATCAATTTAGGCAAAAAATCTTCAATTTCACCAGACAGCCTTAGCATTACTGTGCTTAACTCGTTGATCAGGATCTTTCGGTAACAATTTTTGGACAAATTGAATTTTGTACGGGAACATTTTCAAATCAGTTTTCAAAATTCACCATAAATGGCCGTAGAAATATATAGAAACTGGGAATCACGTCTACGAATTGATGTTTCTGGAGATTCTGCAACATTGTCGCGCACCAGAGCCATATCTTCAGCGTTACGAGGCGTCCGTTGTTCTCCAGAACGAAGCCTGTCCGCTGTCGCCTCGTATTGTATTACGAAAATATGTAAACGATAAATTGTGGTTTTGTGAGGCACTGGACGATGAGGATTTTCGATGCACTGAGTGGCAATAATGGAACGATTATTTTCAATAAATATTGTCACTATTTCTGTTAGTTCTTGTGACATATATTTATCCATAATAAAATATGGACGTCGATACAACCCAATGGTTGAAGCAAAAATCTAATATCTCTAGAGATGTTGATATAAAGTTTTTAAAACACTGCAATTTCTGTTCATACTGTTTCTGTGTGATCTTAATTACGTACAAAACAAAACGACGAAAGCTTATTGAAACGAAATTTAACATTTTTATCGATTCGTATAAATGTGCGCCCGAACAATTTTATAAAACCCACACCACTGGAAGTCGGATCATCGATATTTCTACGTTTTACAACGAACATATCTTAGTCTCAACTATAAAACGCCTCCATCATAGCATAAATTGTGCTCGGTGTTTATTATTTTATTCTTTGTTATCTGCGCACATGGTATAATTGACCTCAGACGTTTGTTAAATATCATTTCGGACTGTGGAGCATATTTTAAATTTATTCGAAAATCACGATCGGTTTTTGTTGTTTCGGGTTAATCGTTCTTGTGAATTAAAAATAAAGAAAATTCGCTTTTTTCTTTGTATATTTATGATAAACGTAACGATCTTGATGCAAAAAATAAACCATCAACCTTTTGGATATTTTACTGACTGGATCTGAACATGAAATACAAACAAGCGTTGCGGGATTCGAACCCGCGACTATCGCAGCAGTAGGAGGACTGTCGTATTGCCTCAACTACTGCGGTACCAAGCCGATACCAACAAAAGACGCACATAATGGAAGTAATTTAGTTTTTTTTTTCAACTTTTTTTATTCAACATAATTTCCTTCAAGGGTGATACATTGATTATAGCGACCCTCCAACTTTTCGATACCATTTTGTAGTACGATTTGTCCTTTGCTTCAAAATAGGCCTCAGTTTCGGCGATCACCTCTTCATTCGACGAAAATTTCTTCTTAGCGAGCGTTCTTTTGAGATCTGAGAACAGGAAATAGTCGCTGGGGGGCAGATCTGGAGAATACGGTGGATGGATGGATTTTTGCCATCATTTTCACTGACTTGTGACATGGTGCATTGTCTTGGTGAAGCAGTACTTTCTTTTTATTTAAATGCCGCCGTTTTTCGGCGATTTCCTCCTTCAAACGGTCCAACAACGCTATGTAATAGCCGCTGTTGATGGTCCTTCCTTTTTTTAAGGTAGTCAATGAAAATTATTCCACGCGCATCCCAAAATACAGACCCAATAACCTTGCCAGCCTACTGTTGCGTTTTCCCACGCTTTGGAGTGAGTTCATCGTGTGCAGTCCTCTCGGAAGACTATCGATTGGACTTCGGTGTGAAATGATGTAGCCATGTCACATATCCATTGTCACATATCGACGCAAAAACACGGGTTTATTTCGCTTGATCATGGGATGGTAATTATGGTCTTGCAATACCTATTAATTTATATAATTTTTCCACAAAAATCATAATACCTAAACAGCATTTTCTATTCATCATGTTTCATGATTCACCGACTAATGAATGACTTTGATCATTACAATCTTGAAATGTTTGATTATTTCCATTTTAGAGAAACAAAAGACACTCTAAATTGTGGAAAAAGCAATGGAGTATTCATTAATATAATGCTCTTACTACATTATTTCGCAAGTCAAATCTGTCTCAATAGTATTACTCGCCTGATTTTATGTGACATGTATTTTTTCAATGCCTGTATCCAGATCTGTGTTCAATGGGTCAAGAGTATAGACCACTGAAGCTGTGACAGGGAATGCCACAAATTGAGAGAAAACTCTGAAGAAGATCATTTCTCATCCTTCACGACTTTAATCGTGTGGAAAAACGAATGAATTATTCATCAGCAAATGATTCCATAATGATTCCCATTATTTTACAGTCAGACCTCGTATAATGAAACAAAGGTCCATAAATCAAAGTTGCTTGTTGCTTTTAGCAACATATCTGTGGCGAGATCCGCTATAAATACACTTTAGTTGCTGTCTTTTGTAATCATTTACATAAATTACAATTTATCAGTACATACGCGATATTCGGTAAATAAATAACGAATATGGGAATATGCATATTACCGCTGCATTTTCGGAACACGCGGAATACATAAACCGAACTATTTAAAACACCGGGAAAACGATATTACCGTACTAATTGAAATAATAACCTGTTGCTTCGACGCCGTAATGAAAACAATACGGTTGACGTCAATTTGCGAGAGTCAAGGCTATTTTCAGAGGTCCAAAGGCGTTTTCACATCAAATTGGTTTTCGTGCAAAATATATAAATGCACAAAAATATAGTCCGGAAATTGAATACCGTTTCGTAGTTATTAGTATTGATTTTATGAATGAGTTTAAATGCAAGTTTGGTTCCGATGCAGAAAATACTCTTTAAAAATGTATGTACCCCACGGCTTTTTTATATATATATTAATGTCTCTCTTTTACCAACGAGGGTTTATTTTGACTGGACCTACTATTTAACGTGGGATCCGAACCACGGTCCTCGTTATTAAGCCTCGCCATGACCGACTGGCTAGTGACCAACATAGACGAAGACATTCGGTCTTACCCAGCCTGGTTATTGGCGTGACTGGGTTATTTCTCGCCGGATTTTCCACTGTTGCCTATAAACACATTTATAATTACATTCACTAACATAAAGTACATCCATGCCCCAGGAGGATTGGAACCCACGACTATCGCACCAGTAGGGGGCGACCCTGCTGCCTTTACCACTGCGCCAACCAAGCGGGGCCCCCCCACAGCTTTTAAGGCCTTTCAGAGCAGATGCCAAGACTAATTATACGGAGTGACTTAGAAACAATGATGCTAACATCTTAAAGAATGGAGGCTGGGGAGTTATCAGTGCCTAATACCCCACAAGGAAAAACAACGAGCGTTCTGTAGCCATTGTTATTATAATTATCTCCGATCTTATGATATTTTTCGGTATTTCTTCCATGTCATATTCGAACTAAGACCGAATACCCTAAGTTTCAGCGCATTAAGTCATTAAGTAACAGAGTTAGGCATTCAAGGGAACAGGATAGGCACAAAAGACGCGACTTCAAGATTGCAAAACGGTTATATACACTGAAAATCCTGCATAAACGTTACGTAAACGTTACTCTGCTTTAGATCCACGTTGCAGTAACTTTTCCAACTCTCTTTTCAACTGTATTTGTATAAGATTCAATTAGTTCGACTTCGAAATTGAATTAAATTTTCATCAAGAAGATGAAAACATGCATAAAAATCTTCAATAGCTTGTTTTCACACAATTTACGGGTTTGCTGGTATAAATTTGTTCACGTTACAAATGTATCAAATTAACAGGTCGATTAAAAAGTCCCCAGCCTGATACATAGATGGCGCTACTAGAATTAAATACATATGTTTTTTAGTTAGCCTTAACCGTCAACAGATGCGTGTATGATAGCTGTCGGATCATTAGTTTGTGAACTATAGCATTTTGAGTGAAGCAACTTTTGTTATTGTGAAAAAAATGGATAAAATAAAATTTCGCGTGTTGATAAAATATTGCTATTTGAAAGGAAAAAATACAGTTGAAGGAAAAACTTGGCTTGATGCAAATTTTCCTGACACTGCCCCAGGAAAATCAATCATCAAGGATTGGTATGCTAAGTTTAGACGTGGTGAAATGAGCACCAAAGACAGTGAATGCAGTGGATGCCCAAAAAGGTTGTTACCGAAGAAAACATTTAAAAAAACTACAAAATGATTTTGAATGACCGTAAATTGAAATTGAATGAAATAGCAGACACTCTAAAGATATCAGCTAAACGTGTACATCATATCATTCACGAATATTTGGGTATGAGAAAGCTCCGTGCAAAGTGGATACTGCGCGAGCTCACTTTTGACCAAAAACAACGACGAGTTGATGATTCGGAGCACTGTTTGAAGATGATCAAGCGTAACAAACCCGAGTTTTTGCGTCGATATGTGACAATAGATGAAACATGGCTCCATCATTTCACTCGGAAGTCCAATCGACAGTTATCTAAGTGGACTGCACACGATGAACCCGCTCCAAAGCGTGGGAAAACGCAACGGTCGGCTGGCAAGGTTATGACATCTGTATTTTGAGATGCACATGGAATAATTTTAAATAACTACCTTGAAAAAGGAAGGATCATCAACAGCAACTATTGCATAGCGTTATTGGACCGTTTGAAGGACGAAATCGCCGAAAAACCGCCGCATTTGAAGAAAAAGAAAGTGCTGCTTCACCAAGACAATGCACCGTTTCACAAGAAAGTGAAAACGACGGAAAAATTCCATGAATTGAGTTTCGAATTGCTTCGTGATCCACCGTATTCTCCAGATGTGGCCTCCAGCGACTATTTCCTGTTCTCAGATCTCAAAAGAATGCCCGTTGGGAAGAAATTTTCGTCGAATGAGGTAATCGCTAAAACTGAGGCCTATTTTGAAGCAAAGGCCAAAACCTTGGAGGGTTGCTATAATCAGTGTATCACCCTTGAAGGGAATTATGTTGAATAAAAACACTAATTTTGCCAAAAAATGTGTTTCACTATGGTAAGCCGGGGACTTTTCAATTAACCTATTATGTTGTTATAACAAAAAAAACAACACAGTAAACTTTAAAGCCCCTAAACTGTCGTCTTCATCAAATTTGTTATATAATAAGAATCTATATTAGGAACAATTTTTCATAATTCGCAAGATTTGAATGCATTAGAAAATCTTTCAAAAATAACCTATACTTTATACAATACTATTTTCAAATTATTTTTAAACGACCAGCTTGGTACTTATATCTCAACTGCTTGTTATGAGCCACGTAGTAAATAGTCACAGATGTTTAATTAATTAGCCAATCGAACCAATTGATCTGATCAAAATGGCGTTTGCTTTTTAATTTTATTCTAGGAATATTATCGATTGCCTGGATATAATAGTTCTATAAATAGAATTTAAAAACACTGCAATTAGCAGAAGGATTTAAAGGAGATTAGAAACTGATTGGTCGATCGTAAAATTGCACGCAAGTTAATTTGGTACGCTAATAATAGGTTAATGTTAATATTGAATAAATATCTCATTACCAGAAATAGGAATACAAGTAATAGTTTTTGTCGTAGGAAATGAAAGGGCATGATTTTATTGCTTCAAATATATTTCATATTTCAATATGGTATGTACAGGGGTTGAACAAAATAATATAAATACTTGACATGTACACAATATTTATTCATTAATATAATGTTGAGCTGCCATTTTCTTTTAAAACACCTGCAATTTTTGGCAGAATAGATTCTAGTAGACTGTCTGAATAGTTTTCAACGGAATTTTGTCACATTCTTGTATCAAAATATCCACCAAATCCTCCTCTAACACTCCTCAATTGTATTGAAGTCTGGCGATTGTGCTGGCCAAGGAAGATGCTTGATGAGTTAGGACAAAATAAAACTGGAATGAAGGTTTACATGAGGTGACCGTTGTTTATTGACAAATAAAAATATTGAACATACAGTAGATTAGAATTTTTTTGTATGTCAAAGCCAAACTGAACTAAAACTCAATTGCGCCGTTTTGACGTTACAAATCTCGATGACGCATATATAAATCAACTTTGAATAGACTATACTTTCGCTCCAACACAGGAAAATATTTCAAAGAGAGAACCATGGGTACATGTTTTGTTTATACATTATTTTAATAATTTTGTGTTATAGTTAGACATTTTATAGTATATTGATGGTGTCAGGGCCCCTATTGTAATTATACATCGGTAGAAACTCCCAACAAGTTGTGTATTTATCGGTAATTTATTCACTGAAATATCATTCTAATGTAAGTATTTACTATTTTAAGTACCTTTAATTATGTTCAAAGTCTAATTAACATAATATCGAGGTAAATAACACTGTTGATAACATTTGGGGTTAGGCTCAATTGTTTTGCTTATTGTGTATATGGCTCCCTAATAATTTTGTTCTTTTTTCAGTTACCAAATAATATACAAAATTATATTCAATATAATGCAACTGGTTTGGTTGTATAAGTGTGCATGAAGTTAGTATATGTCTCTACAAAATACGAATGGCAACTGGACAGAAGAAAATGGGCTTCTCCATGAATTCACATTGATGATTTAAACATGATGTCGATATATATATCGACCTTGCTGAGAATTTCGCCATCTAACCATGATGGAATTTGATTGTTGAATGGCTGAATTTAATTAATATTTTTTTAGAGACAGAGAGGGAGAGAGAGAAGAGAAAGAAAGGGAAGATCGACAAAATATTTAGCCAGTATTAAACCAGCTTGAGAGATTGTTAGTTAAATTACAAACCAACAGCTTATATGGAGTTCCTTATAAGCTCTCGCCATATAAGGTAACCGCAAAAGATAATCATCGCGTGGCGGAACTGAAGAAGACAACCCTAATAACCTACAAATACTTCCGCGACCTACGTGGCAAAGTTGTTTGCCTCACGCCGAAAGGAGGTAAGGCCGCAAATAATGGCATCGAACCGTTTTTTTACAACTCATTAAAAGTTTGTTATTGTTGCAATATCAGCCCACATGCCGATGGCATTGGTGGTTTATTTTTAATGGTGTTTATTTTACATAGGCCAATAATTTGTATTTTTAAGAGAGATCTAATTTTAAATATCGAATTTAGTATGAGATGAGACACTGTATCTAGTTTATAGTATGTCGCTGGTGGCATTTCGAGATATGAGCTCGAAATATTTTGTTAGGTTTTGGAGTCGGTTGCGGCCGCGACTGAAATTATCAGGCCTATCAATTAATTTTAAAGGATTTACAATAGCAGGCACTGTTACAGTATATTAAATCACATCGGGTACTTTTGTGTCCAACTTCATGGTGAAACCTCAATGATAGGCTTCATTTTTCGTGTCATTTCTTCGGAGTATGAACAAAAAATGTTTTCAGTCAGTTGAAAATGTCTGAATTTGTACTGAGTAAATTGAATTTGTGGGAGGTTTTATTTTTTTGACTTGAATTTGAAGATCGTCGAAAGCTTATGGCAAACATACTGCATGGGTTTCAACATGTGAATACTGGTTTCGCTGTTTTAAAAGTGGTAATTTTGACATCGACGACAAAGAGCATTCTGGAGAGCCAAACAAATGAATTAGAGGATTCGAAGGCATTATGATCGACAAAACCATCAGTGGGCATCGCTGTCGACTGCTATTCATGCACTTAAGCTGACCATTGCGGCAGTAATGAAGCAGCAGACACAACAGTGTTACTTCTTCAATTTGATAACACTCGACCATATGTTGTAAAACCGGTAAAAATATACTTGGAAACATTAAAATAGGAAGTGTTTTGTATAACTGACGTATTCTCCAGACTTTACTCCTCCTGTTTACTACTTGTTGCGACATTTGAGTCATTACCTATTTGAGAGGCGCTTCTCATGGAGATACCAAAAAATTGTCGATCCTTTCGTGATGCAATCCGTAAATTACCTGAAAGATGTGGAAAAATAGGTGCTATCGATGGATAATAATGTGAATAATATAAATTATACCGAATTTTCACAATAATGCTTCAAGTTAAAACAATTCTTTAAAGCTAATTTAAAGGCCTAATACTTAATCAAAGATATGTTGGATACTTTTACATTAAGTTAAGACAGAATAAATTAATTAAGTTAACACACAGGATTATTTAAGCTGCAATACTGAATAATAATCCAGTAGTTCATATATGAGAATATTGCTAATCACACAGTCATTATGACAAAATACAGATACTCTTCCTAGATCTATAGAAAAAGTTCAAATGGGAGTCAAGAAGATTCACACATAAAGCTTAGTGTAGTGAATAATAAAATAAAAAAGTTGGGTTAATAAAAAAGGGTGATACACTGATTATAGCGACCTTCCAACTTTTCGATACCATTTTTGTAGTTTGATTTTTCTTTTGCTTCAAAATAGGCCTCAGTTTTCGCCATCACCTCTTCATTTGATGAAAATTTCTTCCCAGCGAGCATTTTTTTGAGATCTGAGAACACGAAATGGTCACTGGGGGCCAGACGGTGCATTGTCTTGGTGAAACAGAACTCCCTTTTTGTTCAAATGCGGCCGTTTTCCGGCGATTTCGTCCTTCAAACGGTCCAATAACGCTATGTAATAGTTGCTGTTAATGGTCCTTCCTTCTTCAAAGTAGTCAATGAAAATTATTCCATGTGCATCTCAAAATACAGACGCCATAACCTTACCAGCAGACTGTTGCGTTTTCCCACGATTTGGAGCGGGTTTATTACGTGCAGTCCACTCGGATGACTGTCGCTTGGACTTCGAAGTGAAATGATGGAGCCATGTTTCATCCATTGTCACATATCGACGCAAAAACTTAGGTTTATTACGCTTGATCATCTTCAAACACTGCTCCGAATCCAAAATTGAGCTCGCGCGGCATCCAATTTGCACAAAGCTTTATGCTTTATGCACAGAGTGATATAATGTACACGTTCAGTTGATATCTTTAGAGTGTCTACTATTTCATTCAATTTCAATTTAGCGTCATTCAAAATCATTTTGTGGATTTTTTAAATGTTTTCGTGGGTAACAACCTCTTTTGGGCGTCCACTGCGTTCACCGCCTTTGGTGCTCATTTCACCACGTCTAAATTTAGCATACCAATCCTGATGGTTGATTTTCCTGGGGTAGTGTCCGGAAACTCGGCATCAAGCCAAGTTTTTACTTCAACTGCATTTTTCCCTTCAAAAAGCAATATTTTATCAACGCGCGAAATTCCTTTTTATATATTTACTAGCGACCCGCCCCGGCTTCGCACGGGTGCAATGCTGATACTAAATTAAATACACTACAGAAAAAATATGAACGTTGCATATAAAAACATAGCGGCCCGCTCCGACTTTGCACGGACATAAAATATATATGCCTATGTCACTCAATGAAAACATGATTAAAATCGATCCAGTATTTTTGGTTCATTCATTACTGCCCTTGGCCTGCACGCATTAAATTTGGAGTAAAACCATTCCTCTTCCCCTATACTTACTATGAAGATTTCCTGCTATCTTTGGAATATCTAAATTCATACAATTTTTATTACATTACACATTTTTAAACGCAAATTTTAAATTTGTAATATCTCCGAAAATATTTGTTTAATTTACATGCTGTAAGGAACCATATTGATCTATATTAATTGCACACTGTATTTAAGGTACTTAATTCGATAAGGATTAATGCCATATTGCTTAAAATAGCTTCGCAAATAAGCCATTTTCTCACGTAAAAAGTAAACAATAAAAATGGTTAATGTGGGTTATCCCTAAAAGATAAACATATACCATCGCGGACTTTTTTGTAGACCTTTTTATGGTGTACAATACTGTAGTACATTAATTTGATCTAACTCGTAGGGTTAGGCAGCGTTTTTGCTAATTGCTAAATAAGCCTAAAAAAGTAGGTTCATTTACGACATCACGTTAGAAACCTCTAAAATTAGCAATGTTGCCTTAGTATATTATGCATGTATTATACATATAAACCTTCCTCTTGAAACACTCTATCTATTGAAAAAAACCGCATCAAAATCCGTTGCGTAGTTTTAAAGATTTAAGCGCACATAGGGATATAGGGACAGAAAAGGCGACTTTGTTTTATACTATGTACTGATTTCACAATAACAAAAGTTGCTTCACTCAAAATGCTGTAATTCACAAACTAATGATCCGACAGCTATCAAATTTATACACGCATCTTTTGAGGGTTAGGGCTAACTAAAAAACATATGGACTTATTTCTAGTAGCGCCATCTATGTGTCAGGCCGGGGACATTTCAATTGACCTGTTAGTGGTGGTAAAAACCTTTTTGGAAAAAAGACGACATATTATAGAATATTAATAATAATAGTACATACATAATTTTTAGAAAGGAATAAAAATGCTTAAAGCAAATATACTAAAGTGCAATTTCAAATCCTTTTGTTCAATGGCGCAGGAAATAAATAATGGCGAAGAACGGCTACTCTTCATAAACAATATATGAAGAAAATATAGATTATAAATATATCAAGCGAAGCAAAAAAAAACTGGGACCATGGGAACCACAAGAAAGTCGCTAATTGAAGAAATATTTATTCTGTAACAGCCGAAAACAAGGCAATAAAAATTCCTTACTTTTTTCACTAACTCTTTTTCTCGGTTTATTTGAACAACATAACACACAATGTTGGAAGTCTGATAGTCAATTTTTAATGGTGTTTGTTTTTATAGGCAATAAACAATAAATGAATGAGTTTTCATGTTTTTTCTGTCATCATTAAATTTAATAATTTTTTTAAAAAATATATTTTCTCCTTTTACCAACTATGGGTTTATCTGGACAGGGCCTAAAGTTTAACGTGGGCTCTGAACCACGGTCCTCGGCATTATACTTACCGACTGGCGAGTGACCAACTTTAGAAATCATTCCAGAAGACATCCGGTCTTACCCAGCCTGGATAATGGCGTGACTGGGATCATTTTCCCTGTCGTATTTTACACTCTTGCCTAGGATCATCACAAATATTAAACAATCAGAAATATAAATTTACGACCATGCCCCAGCAGGATTCGAACCCGCGGCTATCGCAACAACAGGAGGACCATTCTGTCGCCTTTACCACTGCGCCATCAAGCCGGCTTAATATATTTTTAAAAATTTTTAAACCATCAATTCTTCTTTTTGAAGTTCGTAAATTTTGTTTAGTTTCAAAATTTTCCATCTGAATAATCCATTCATCTTTTATATGGTATCATCATTTCATTACCTAATACCTACCATCTGTATTTACCGGACACTATTTCTTTTCATTAAGCAACAGAAGAGAATTACTTAACCGCATAATTTTCGTTCAGCCCACAATAAAACTTTGTTTTCCTTTTTACTAATATATTAATAATCTTACTATATTTCCAGTTTTAATTCTGAACAAAATACCTTAACAATGATGTCGAAACATTAAATGTCAATGCCAGTGACCTTCTGAAGGTTTCTAGTTTATTATAATGATGTTGTTACAAACCTCTTCCGGATATAACGGGAAACCAGAATACGATCTATATAACAAAGATTCATTTTAGAAGTACATTGGAATATTTTTGGATGGTTTATTTATTACTTTACAATAAGCTATAAAGGATAAAATATGAAAACTTCTATATTTCTTGTATTTGTTTTTTGTGTTTATATATAATATATACAAATAAAATAAGAAATGTATTTTAATATAATCCAAATATACTTCTTATACGTCTGCCTTGCATATGTAAGTAAAATATATTGATTTTCAGCATAAAAGGTGGTTGTTATTTTATATCGTCGATAAAATAGTTGATATTTTTGTTTGGGTTTAAAGAACAACGTTAGTAAACATACAGATAGTAATAGTTAAAAAAAATGTATGCAATCCATATTAAAAAAAATATCATTTAAGGAAAAATCCAATTCAACTTTATCAAGATGCAATTTTTTATCAAAAGTTTTTATAAATTTTCATCTGCAGTGCCTGTAATTTGAGTTTAAATGTATGCTAAATGTTTACATGTCTATTAAAATAAAATAAATTAACTCACGGTGAAGGGAATAAAACAACTTATTTAAAAAAATAAAATAGATATATCAGAAAAAGTAATATTCAGTCCTATTTTATTTACCATATATAAAATTAATATTAATACAGCAGTTGCTGTATTAATATATAAGATAACAACTATTAATTAATTATACCACAAATCTATTCATAAAAAGTGTTAATAAACGGTGTGTGACTCTTTAGTAAACGGTTCTAAAAAAGAAATTTAATAATTTATATATCATATAAAGATAATTCAATTATATCATATATATTTTTTAAATTACAATATTTGAATTTCCCAGTAGGCCTTGAAACAAGTCCTATATTATTTATCATATAATATTTTTTCTTTAAAATATTATTATTTAAAAAATGGTCAAATTCATAAGAAATATAAGATATATGAAATGTTGGGTATTAATGAAATTTTTTATCAATAGTTTATATTAGGATTTCTTTTATTATCATATATAAAATTGATATTACTACAGTACTTAAGCTGTTAAATAACAACTATCAATCTATTATACCACACGTATTATTTAGGATAAATTATTTGAATTGTCTGGTAGATCTTAAAACCATCTAATACCAATTAATCAATCTAATGTGACTCTTCAATTAACGACTTTCAATATAGTTTTATCATAGAATATGTAATTTAATATAATATTCTGTTATTTTCTTTTAAATAATATTGATTAAAAAATTGAATTTATTAATATTAATATAGTAGTTAAGTTGTTAAATAACAATTATGATTATTAATGAATTACACCACATATATTATATAATATTTCTGGTGGACCTTAGAGCCATCGAATATCACTTAATCAATCGAAAATAGCTCTTTAGTCAAGGATTTTCAATAAAGCAATTATTAATCAACAACTAAATTAAGTTCGGTCCTGTGTTATTATGTCCGTATATTTTGTTTAAAAATTGTTATTTTGAAGTTTCGTTATTTTCATAGCAATCCTTATAATATATAAAAAGTATATGTTAATTGAAAATATCTATATCGGCATTAACTTGCAATCCTTTAGTTAAAGGTCTAGTTATATCAAATTACAATTGTGTCCTACGTTATTTATCATATATCGTGTAAAAGAAATTTATTTATATGGGTATTATATTGAAATAATTTAGTTAAGGATTTATGAAATAAAATCTTACTTAAAAATAAAATAATTTATATATGATATAAAAATAAATCCATTATGACATATATATTTTTGAATTACATTATTTAAATTGCCCAGTAGACCCCAAAACAATCTATTCAATATCACTTAATTAATCGAATGTCATTGAAATTAATACTACCTGTTCTTATTTTCTTTAAAAAAATATTGACTGAAAAATGGTCAAGTTTATTGATATTAACACAGTAGTCAATTTGTTGAATAATAATTATAGTAATCAGTCATTTATACCGCATATATTATACAAGTTGCATTATTTAAATTATCTGGTGGACTTTACAGCCATCCAATATCAATGGGAAATAGCTCTTTAGTCAACGATTTTCCATAAGGAAAACGATTATTAATCAATCAACAACAAAATTAAATTATACCTTGTATTATTATGTTCTTTTATTTTCTTTAAAAATTGTTATTTAGAGGTTTATTTATAGAAAAATATTTATATCGGCATTAATAAATTGCAATATTTCAGTTAGAGGTTTAGGGAATAAAAAACTTATATAAAAATTAGATAATTATATTAGAAAAAATTACATTATGTCCTACGTTATTTATCATATATCATGTATATATAAAATTGATATTAATACAGTAGGTAAGCTGTTGAATAACAACTATCAATCAAACATATTACATATATATATTTGGTATCTTACATTATTTAAATCACCTGGTCAAATGTAACACCATCTTCATCACTTTAATCGATATACATCGATATGTATCGCTCTTTGATCAATAATTTACAAGACGCACGCACACATAATACACTCGTGAACCACCGCGACTCATTCCTCCCTCGTCTCCACTTCGTCCCCGTGCTTGACCACGTTATAGTTCGATTTTTTGTTCTTCAACATCCTGAGGAAGGAACCCATGGCGAAGATCGACCTCCTGTGCCTCTGGATGATCTCCGAGTACAGCGTCTCCCTCAGCACCTTCCTGTCGACGTCCCGCGGCTTGATCTGGTACTGGTTGCTGGCCAGAGGAATCGCCCTGCACTCCATCATCGATGCTAGACTTGAAGGTTCGCGAGGAGACCGTCGAAGAATCTTTCGAAAGGAAGTTACGAAACTAGACTTCGCCCGTACGCACCACTGAGACGTTCTGCTCCTGGCGGCGATCGCTTTTCGAGTGCGCTTTGATTTCTGACAGGAGCGCGCCTCACTTGTCTCCGGCACACGCGATTATTATTTCGTCTAGGCCGTGTTGATTGTTTCGCGGTCGTGCCGTCGCCGCTTCCGGCAAAAACCGAACGTTCGATATACGTCGGTTTTCAAGAAAATTTTCAACGGGAACTGTTCGATGTGACGTAATAATAATATACATCATCGGTAGGTAGTTGTTTAGATATTCTTGGAATGAGGAAACGGAAGTGGATGTATGTAAAAAATTATTTTTGATTTTATATTATAGGGCCTGATATTATAATGTAGCGTTGGGAACTATCGACTGAAAACAGTCGAAACAGTCGATAGTTGCAAAAATGTCGAAACAGTTGATGGTCAAAAAACTAGCGAGTGAAAATAGTAATTACTATATATTCAGTCAAATGCGCGGGTTCAAGTGTTTTTCAGACGAAGATGTACGAATCCTTTCCTGTATAAATTTTATATGTGGTTACAGTTTCCAACGGTAGTATAAGCGAGTCGGACATGTATAAATTCCTTCACGAACTAACTTTAAAAAAGAAAAAGAAAACATAATTACTGAATACTTATAATTATAATAATAATACATAACATGCAATTTATAATTTAATGTTACACGAAGTAGAGTTACTTTTATATTTGAATGTTCTGTGTGTCTGTGAAAAGGAATGGAATTTTTCTATGAAATGGAATAATACCCCACAAATGTTTTATTGCATTTTAATGTGTTAATTATTATTTTTAAATAATATTCTATAATAAATATAGACAATACAATAGAACCTAAACAAAATCTAAAAACTAAAGATGTACAACAACCATAAATATTATATAAAAATTAAACATATACCTGATCTGTAGTACAAAAAAAAACTGATCCATGATATAATTAAAAATGATTTGAATGAAATGATCTGAAAGCAGTCGATAATAAATAGTAACAAAATCAGTCGAACCAAAAATAGCGAGTGAAACAGTCGATAGTAAAAAATAGTCAATTACTAAACAGTCGATAGTCAATTTCAGTCGATAGTTCCCAACACTAGCCTAAAGGTATCTAACACCTTAGAGTTTAAAGATTATGCGAATAAATTCGGTTTGAAGGACATGGAAAGAACAAATTACTTTTGCCACCTAACCCATCGTATCCATTTTTAATTAAAAACTTATTTTTTCCTTTTTAAACAGAATTTTGATAACACGTGGAGATACTTAAGATTAAAACGAATCAAATCGTAAATGGGGTGTACAAATAAGTTTGCCGTGCTTTTTTTCTAATTTTAAAGTTTTGTTTTAAAAATTAGTACTTTATATTTTAATTATAGTGTTATGTATAGCAATTAAGATTTTAATCAGAAAATCGAAAATATATGGGATAACTATATCAGAAACTATCGAGTCCATAAACTTCACTGTGGACAATCGGTCCAATGTATTTTATTTAAAGTTACTTTTTCTTTTCTTCAGGCAATTTAAGGGATCCATCTCGAAAGAACGACGTATCTTTTGAAGTTATCGACGAATCGAGCCATCTTTTTGGTATCTTCATAATGAGTGCGAGCTCAGGCAGGTTACGACTTTTATGTCGGAACAATTAATAGTCAAAAGGAACAAGGCCTGGTCAATATGACGGGTAGGGTAGCACTTCCCATTTGAATGTTTTTAAGGTATGTTTATGACGTTTTCGCTGTGTTTTCGGCTCAAACACATAAATTGTGGTCGTTGGCGATTAGTGATTTCATTAGGTTTTAGCAGCTCATAGTATATTGCACCAAGCTGATCCTGCCATATACAAAGTAGAATTTCATATATGATCAAAAGCCTTTCAATGTTTCTTGGAACAACATCACTATAGCTTTCAAAAAATCCCTCATGTGCTAAGTGAAAACTGTATAATTTCAAGTCAACCCACTACAAAAATGTATTAAAAAAAGAGTTAATTAAACATCTTAAAAATGAAAAATGATGACGAAACACAATGTCAATGCCTGTGGCACACCTCTTCCGGACATAACAGGAAATTAGAATAGGATAGAGATAACAAATCTATTTCAGCAATACATTGGAATATTTTTTGTGGTTACGTTTAATTTTTACAATAAATTATACAAGATATTAAATATTATTTTTGCATCTTATATAATATATCAAAACTTTTTGTATAGTGTTTACACCATATATACTACAATTAAAATAATAATACAAATGTTATATGTTTCATTATTATAATATTCTATGTGATACATTTGCCTTGCAATATAAAACCAATATATTGATTATCTTCTTTTTAATTTTCTAGGTTTTATGAAGTTTTATTGTGAAAAATCGGTACATTGCAACAGGTCAATTGAAAAGTCCCCGGTCTGACACATAAATGACGCTACTAGAATTAAATCCATATGTTTTTTAGTTAGCCCTAATTCTCAAAAGATGTGTGTATAAATTTGACAACTGTCGGATAATTAGTTTGTGAATTATAGCATTGTGAAGCAACTTTTGTTATTGTGAAATAAATATATAAAAAGGAATTTCGCGCGTTGATAAAATATTGTTTTTTGAAGGGAAAAAGTGCAGTTGAAGCAAAAACTTGGCTTGATGCCGAGTTTCCGGACACTGCCTCAGGAAAATCAAACATCAAGGATTGGTAAGCTAAGTTTGGATGTGGTGAAATGAGCATCGAAGACGGTGAAAAAGATTGTTACAGACGAAAACATTAAAAATACACGAAAGGATTTTGAATGACCTTGATGAACTTTTGAAATTGAATGAAATAGCATACACTCTAAAGATATCAACTGAATGTGTACATCATATCATTCAGGAATATTTAGGTATGAGAAAGCTCTGTGCAAAGTGGGTGTCACGCGAGCTCACTTTTGACCAAAAACAACGACGAGTTGATGATTCGGAGTAATGTTTGAAGATGATCAAGCGTAATAAATCCGAGTTTTTGCGTCGATATGTGACAATGGGTGAAACATGGCTCCATCATTTCACTCCGAAGTCCAATCGATAGTTATCCGAGTGGACTGCACACGAGGAACCCGCTCTAAAGCGTGGAAAAACGCAATAGTCGGCTGGCAAGGTTATAGCGTCAGTATTTTGGGATGCCCATGAAATAATTTTCATTGGCTACCTTGAAAAAGGAAGGCCCGTCTACAGCGACTATTACATAGCGTTATTGGACCGTTTGAAGGACGAAATCACCGAAAACCGGCCGCATTTGAAGAAAAAGAAAGTGCTGCTTCTCGAAAACAATGCACCGTGTCACAAGTCAGTGAAAACGATGGCAAAACTCCATGAATTGGGCTTTGAATTGCTTCCTCATCCAGCGTATTCTCCAGATCTGGTCCCCACCGACTACTTCCTGTTCTCAAATCTCAAAAGAATGCTCGCTGGGAAGAAATTCCCGTCGAGGTGAGAGGTGATCGCCGAAACTGAGGCCTATTTTGAAGCAAAGGACAAATCGTACTACAAAAATGGCATCGAAAAGCTGGAGGGTCGCTATAATTAGTGTATCACCCTTGAATAGAATTATGTTGAATAAAAAAAACTAATTTCGCCAAAAAAATATGTTTTACTATGGTAGGCCAGGGACTTTTCAATTGACCTGTTAATTTATTCAAAGTATTGTCCATCAATATGCGCTAGATTAGTGTACGAGTTAATTTTGAGGAGTGAAATATATTGATCAAAAGAGGAGTTCTTTTATAATTTTCTGTTGCCTATAACCAACCGTTAGTTGTATAATTAACAAACCAATAACAATAATAATCAAATGAAAAGCAGGAAACCTTCTGGCTTACTGTTTATTATGCTTCATTTTTAATTCAGATTTCATATAATTTCACTTCAGCCTAGTATGTTTTATTTATACATCTTTAATACTTTAAATTTTCTATCTATCAATTAGTCTACCCTTATTGACCGTCCTTCAGTATGATTTTTTAGATATTTTGTATACTGTATATTTTCTATACTATACAGACATAAGATTCAGATATAAACATAGCATTTGGACCCTAAAAAATCCATGAGACTGATGGGTCTATAATTATTTTAATACCGTTGCTGTAATACTTTTAGAGAATAAAAAGAAATTTCGTTTAAAACATAAAATTTAAGCTTCCAAAAAACATTCGATCAATATTTTCGTCTAATCTTATAATACTTAAGTAGTTTAGAAGCGTTTAATATTAAGTACAGTTGTGAATATAGGTGTATATGTTATAGAGTGAATGACTGGTATTTAATTTCAGATGTTTCAGTGGATAACTAATTGTTATAATTTCCCAGATGTTTGACAAAATTTGAAGTTTATAACTTCTGAAAACTCCGCTTGCTTCGAGCTTGAAATTGTTGCAAAACATTAGCAGAAAGACTTGTTTTAGATAATTAAGACTATAATTAATTTAATTATTATAATTGTCTAAATTTTTTAAAATTATATTTAGTTGTGGTAACTATAAATATGGTAATTACGTAAATTTTAACTCTATGAAGTTCTTTTCCATATAAACATTAACTAAGTTATATAACATACCCTTTCATGTATTCAATGTTCTTAAAAAGGGAAACAAAGTTCTGGCTGTTCCTTTTTTATATTTTAGGGTCTCAACTCCTTTATCAACTACGGTTTACCTGGACTGGACCTACTGCTTAACATGGGCTCCAAACCATGGTCTTCAGCATTAAACCTACTGGCCAGTGACCAACTTGGATGATCTTAGTCGGCCTGGTTACTAGCGTGACTAGGATCACTTTCTTTGTCGGATTTTACGCTCTTTCCTTTCGTATAAAATGACCGTAGCTCGGCAAAATTCGAGCCCGCGACTAGCTGTTATATTGTTAGGTTGTCGGAGTTGCCATTTGAAATTGCAATGTTTTCATTTTTGCATAACAACTTTTATTGTAAATATTACACGACGAATTTCGGTATACCTCCGACAAAATAGTTAATCTACCGTAAAAAAAGTAGAAATGACAACACCGCCTGGTTTTGTGAACGTACCTATTTGTAGCACATATTATATAAATTTGAACTATGTGCACTTCATTTCCGTATAAACTTTAACTAAGCAAAGAAAAGCCGATCATAGTTTTGACTTTAAGAACTTATAACGCTAACTCTATGCCTTTTTATATTTTTATGCATTTCGTGACTGACTTGAATGATATTAAAATGCTTAAGGTTAACCAGCTTTTACAAGAAATTAAAAAACATATACCATCACCGATTACATCTTCCCCTCTAGGAAAATTATTTAAAAGTGCCAGCGCATACACCGTAAAGGGCGTACTGATTTCACTTTCGCTTATTCTAAATTAATAATGGGCATACGCTTCGCAGCTTCTGATTAGATGTTCACTCTTGTTCATAATTCAAGTGCTTTAGCTTCATCCCTGATTATCTCTTCCTTCTTTCTGAGCGTTACAACGTCTTTACACGGTGTCCAATAAATGACACGACATTATCATAGTAGTCTTAATTCCATATAAGAAATCGAGCATTGAAGAAAATATTGTGTTATTTGTATCACGAATTTCAGAAAGTTGCAGTTTACTACAATTTAAATAATATTTAGAAGTTTTTAAATAGCTCAAAGGGTGAACATTATTTGCTATTGAATGGTAGATATTTATTTGTACAACTAAAACTTACAACTAACTAACAACAACTTAACTTGCTTAAAATTACGTGAATTATGTAAAAATTTAAAATATTTAATATTCTATGGTTATAATATTTTTCATATTGAATGGATTAATTTCTAATAAGATTCATCCGAAGTTGACGAAGACTCTGCTGCTTCCATGTCAACCGTTAAAAATTGCACATCCATCCTCCAATCACGCCTACTTCAAGTACGGTTTAGGTATGTTCATAAAAACCAAACAGTGTTGCCAGTTCTACCTCTTTTACGGTAGATTTACTATTTCTTTCGTGTCTGATTTTGTAATTTCTATTGCAAAAATTCTAATAAAAAAACCTGTAAAAAACAACAACATCCTGACAATATAACAGCTACAAACTTTGAAAATTACAATAAGTGAGGAAGAAACAACGCATTTTTATTTAAGAATACATACAATAAGTTATTCGATTGTAGAAAAAATAACCGTTATGCTGATTTTTTATTATTTTAAGATTTTTTAAGAAAAAATTAAGTAATTCCCGTAATTTGCATTGATAGAAATTTAGTTTTAATGTATTTATTAATTAATGCCATAAGATATGTATTAGGTGCCTAGATGTATTTTAGTCAGCGATATCTACTAGTCAGATCTCTGGATTTAACAGCACCAGACTTCTTCTTATGGGCTTTTTATAATCAAAAGTTTAGCCGCTATATTTTTTCAATCATAACGAAAAAAAATGTAAAGACTAAACAAACTTTTTATTAAAACCAAACTTACTTATTTTTTCTTTGAACAAATTTATAGACAATGAAAATGGTAGCGGGACTTTTACCCCGCCTTGTCTAAACTAATTGGACTTTTACAGCGCATCATATACTTGTATCATATCTAACTATTAGCTTCATGCACTTTTCCATATAAATTTAACTGTGTCAAGTCTCATACTTTTGTGTGTACTAAACGTTATCGAACCAGGGATTCAAAATTTTTCCTTATCTTTTTATATTATACCTGAAAATGATCTGGTCTTTGAATGACCTCAAAAGACCTGTGGTTTCCCGACGTAGAAATCAAGTGGTGTCAGAATGATGGAGAGCAGCGTGGGCTAGCGATAAACAATATTTTGAAAAATAATAATCCACACGATTCTTCAATAAAATAACCTCGTTTTTATTCAAGAAAATCACTCAATAACAAAATAATATAAAAATAGAATCGAGAATAATAGATCATTAAAAGCGCGACTGTTTATTGCCATTAAAATTACAAGATATGGTATTGAAATATGGTTTAAAATAAATGATCCCGTAAATATTATTATGATACAATTTAAAACATATTCGAAGATGCGTATAATCGAGGGTATAATGCAATAAATTAATATAGGTCGTATAGTATTCCCTGTTTATTTCACTAATTGATTTTCTGACCTAGAAACTACAAATGCTCGATATGATAAACAATAATAATGTTGTGTTTGAAGTGTTATTATTAGGTAGATTATTATTAAAAGCACTTATTGAGAATAGCTGACACAGTATATATTAATAGAAATATTTCCTCTCATTTCCTGCGAATTTTTCCTATTTTCTTGACAACATGGCAATTCTTTTAATGTTGTCTTTGTTTCCCACTCAGCTCCTGTGTATGTTGCGCAAGTCTCTTCTAATAGTATATACAATAATGTATTATTTTCTGTTTTACTGTTTGCACACCGATATCCAGATACATATACTTGTTGCTCAGGCTTTGAGAAATATTGAATAAGTTCTTTAGAGTTTTGCTCTTGAACATTTCCAATATTTATAATATATGGGCTGGAAAGACCCCGGTCCCTAACATATAGATGATGCCAATTTCATTGTATTTACCACTTTTTCAGTTAGTATTAACCTTCGAAAGGAAGCTGTAAAAATTTCATGATATTCTACTCATAAGTTTGTATGTTATAGTGCTAAGAGTGACACTGTTCTTGTTATTTTCAAAACAATGGACAATAAACAATTTAGTATTTTAATTTTACACTGCTTCTTGATGGGAAAAATACAGTTCAAGGAACGCAATGGCTTAAAAAGTGTTATAGGGACTGAATACCAATTACCAATGACCAATTGGTTTCCTGACTTTAAATGTGGTCTTAGAGATTCCGATGATGCAGATTCAGAACGCAGTGAACGTCCAAATGAGGCGGTAACACCAGAAAATATCAAAAAATATCCATC
Source organism: Rhynchophorus ferrugineus (assembly GCF_030347505.1). Lineage (NCBI taxonomy): Eukaryota > Metazoa > Arthropoda > Insecta > Coleoptera > Curculionidae > Rhynchophorus > Rhynchophorus ferrugineus. The sequence continues at coordinate 4,588,973 of NW_027472582.1, read as the reverse complement.
AAAATCAATCCAACGTCCAAAACAAAGTTCTACGATTAATTATCAATGTTTATTGCTACGAAACTAACGAAGACCTGCACGATGACCTTGGAATCAAATAAATTTACGAAGTTATATATAGAATATCATTCATGTTGATTTTCTTCACTTATTGATATAATTATATAATTACGATCAAAAATTTACATCATCATTTGTACACAGTATTTACCTGAGCTGGCACCGTTATGTCCACGTGAGGCCTATCCAAAAGGATTAATCCATATTCTCAACGATACCTCTAATAAATAATGAATATACTCAATGTTTTCTTTTTGAAAAGCCGTGCTTACTTTGTAACAAACCTTGTAGATGTTTGATTAATCATAATTATTTAATCGATTGCTTTTTTACGTAAATAATTGATTAATAAATCAATCAATAAACAATAACTTATTTTGAGTTTCAAAATGATTATAGGATGCTTCGCTAGGTTTTTCGAAGCATTAATATTTTCCTGTGCCATTAACTGAAACTTCTAATTTATTTAAAGACGTTTTAAATTAATTCTAAAATCCAATGAATAAATATAGCCCGATAAATCCTTCAAACTATTGATTAATGTGCTCTCATATGGAGGCTTTGTTAGATTTGAAATTATCTTATTAATTTGGCTACCTTCAAGTTACAAACGATATTCTACGGAACACATGGACTTGCCAAAGATGGAGATATCAGCACTCAGCAAGTGAGAATAAGACTTTTTGTTGTTTCTAAATGAGAATATACTATTATTGCATTATGTGCTTACATGTATTTTCATCATTTTTTTTTGCTTCTTTTGAGAAAAGTTTTGTATTAATAAGTATGTATTTATTCACAGATACTTCGAAAAAAATGTATTTTGGAAGTAGACAAAGATTACTTGCTATGGAAAGCAACTCGGCTATTTAAAAGATCAATTATTAGAGTAGCGCCTATTAACAATGATGGACATGAATGGGTTCGACGCAACGATGAAAAAGCTGAATTATTCGCAGTACATTTAGCTAACGTCTTCCAAACAAATGATATAGAATCTACAATAGATGCAAATCCTGTTTTTCAGCTCGATGTATCTGTAAATATGATTTTTCCAACGGTTCCAAGTTGACAGAGAAATGGACAACAGGAATTGATGATATTTCACCTGGTTTATTGAAGGAGCTCCCACGAAAAGCAATAATATATATTCGATGCCTGTTTGAAACTGAACCATGTTCCAGAATGTTTTGAGGTTGCACGAATAATTATGCTTAAAATACCTGAAAACCAGCAGAACAAGTTGGATCTTATATATTTCACTGCTACATGCAATATCAAAATTGTTTGAAAAACTGCTGCTTAAACGTGATAAACCATTTACAAAAATACCATATTTTCAGTTTGGATTTCGGAAACATCATTCGACAATCGACCAAGTGCACATAGTAACAGCGGTTGTTGAAAAGGCATTCGAAGAAAAGAAATACTGCCCTGCAATATTCCCGGATATCTCACAAACTTTTGACCGGGTATGATAATTGGGATTAATCTACAAAATGAGCAAATTGCTACCGCGGAATTACTGCCGACTGAATCATATCTTTTCGAAATAAAATTTAGGGTCTCGCACGAAGGGGCATTCTCAACATTTAAACCTATTTTGGCCAGAATTCCATAGGGATCAGGAAGTTCTTGAGACTCGTTCTTGAATTACTGTCGACTGTTGGAATCATATAATTTCGAAAGAGTCTCGAATTCTCAACATTTAAAAGTATTTCGGCTGGATTTCCACATGGTAGTGTCTTGGAACCACTCCTATATCTGCTCTAGACTGCTGATATCCCAACAACAAAAGAAACAGAACTTGGAACATTTTCCAACTACAAAGTTATCATGGTAAGAAATGTATCTCTGTCTAAAGCTGTAGAAAAAGTACAAATAACAGTCAACAAGATCTACAAATGGATTAGAGATTGGAAAATACAGCTCGGTAGCTCCAAATATGTCCATGTCAATTTTGTGTTGAAGCCAAATGACAAAAACCTAATTATATCACTTGACGGATACCCGATTCCTCAAGAAGAATAAGCTAAATACCTTGGAATACATATCGATGGTAGTCTAAATTGGAAACATCATGTTAGACAACAACAAGACTTTTCAGTGAATCCAACGAAGGGCCGTACGATTACCTCGAAATCAAATGGATATACGAAGTGATCTAAGTTTTCGCATAAAACATGATATTATGTTTCTAAATTACAGCAACGTGGAAGCAATAGAACTACAGGACAACAGGCGGGAAATCAGAAGATTGAAGCGAACCAAAGCATATTCTTAACTTTAGCTTAAGTAGTTTAGTTTTACTTTAATTTGGCAAATACATACTGATGTATTAATCCCGTAAGTACAACAGAAAAACAGTAATAAATTAATTTGTAAATTAAGATTGTACTAAGCATATCTAATGTAAGATGTAATTAATAAAAAAAGTATTTATTTACATTAAGCAAAATATTTTCCATTATTTTCTAGTAACTATGCAGTTTTTTCGCCATTCTGAAAATGTATACTAATGAAGATATACTGTTTTGATCTGAATAAGTGATAATTAAAAGGTGCTATGCCTGGGATGTACGCTGGGTGCAGTAGAATTTCCTATTGACTTACAATAATGTATCATTTACAACTTTTGTAGTGTTCTGTTTCAGAGACCTAGCGTTGTCATATTTAGTAAAATATCTTTTTGATACTGAAACATCTTTATTGTCCCACAGTGCAGGAGAGAGGAGTCAATCAGGTTAAACGAACTGTTTAGTAAAACAGATGCGAAAGTTCATATGAAGGGTCTCAATAGGCAGTTGACCCAATTCGGTTGGGACCTTCTCACAAAAAACAACAAATTGTGGGAAATTAAGAGGATCTTCTATCAATCCATAAATTATAATAGCATCAGTAGATATAAGGCAAGCATCCTCGCCCGATTACGAATAGGGCACTGTAAATTAACTAATGAATATTTGTTGAAAGGACGGAGCCCACCCCTGTGTGATTTATGTCAGATTCAGCTTAGCGTCAGACACATTCTTCTGGACTGTCAAAAGCATGATGATCTTAGGAGACAACTGAAGATGCCGAGAACATTGGAGCAATTGGCCCAACCTGAACAGCTAAACCTACTGATTGATTACCTGCAGACCTGCAGACTGCAGGTAATGCAGACTGCAGACCTACTTCAACATTTGTAACAATCATTTATAATTATGTAATTTATATATTTTATAATAATTGTTTTATAAATTTATAAGGCTATGGAATTTAATTATTCAGATATTCCAGAACAAAGCACTGACGACCGTCTGCGAATAGCTGGTACGTCAAAATCAACCCACATCTCGCGATGAACATTGAATATATCTTTTATATAATTCAGATTTAATTTTAATTTAATTTTAATATTATTATATTATATTATATAATTGATAATACTATGTAGGAATATATAATAGGTATTAATACACGAAAGTTTTTAAATATTATCTGTGCTACATAACTGTTGTCGAATCTTTAAATAAAAAAGAATTTTCTCATAAATATATAGGGAAAATCCTATATAGGTACAAGGTAGCTTTTCGAAATTCTAAACAATCTAACCACAAGAGTCAGAAAACATTCAATAGTGTAAAAGTCGACTGATATTGTTATAAATATTAAGAAGATGGGTAGCTAAAAATGTTTAAGGACTAAAAGATTCAGGTTAGCGTCAGACACATTCTTCTGGACGGTCAAAAGCATGATGACCTGAGGAGACAACTGAAGATGCCGAGAACATTGGAGCAATTGGCCCAACCTGAACAGCTGAACCTACCGATTGATTACCTAAAGACCGCAAACCCACTTCAACATTTGTAACAATAATTTATAATTATGTAATTTATATATTTTATATTTGTTTTATAAATTTATAAGGCTATGGAATTTAATTATTCAGATATTCCAGAACAAAGCACTGACGACCGTCTGCGAATAGCTGGTACGTCAAAATCAACCCACATCTCGCGATGAACATTGAATATATCTTATATATAATTCAGATTTAATTTTAATTTAATTTTAATATTATTATTTTCTCATAAATATATAGGGAAAATCCTATATTGGTACAAGGTAGGTTCTCGAAATTCTAAATAATCTAAACACAACAGTCAGAAAACATTCAATAGTGTAAAAGTCGACTGATATTGTTATAAATATTAACAAGATGGGTAGCTAAAAATGTTTAAGGACTAAAAGGACTGAACTGATCCAAAATGAATGGAAAATAACTAATACTTAAGCTTACTGTCAAGATTATTGTAACCAGTGATGAAAAATGAATCTACTTTGACAAGTATTAACCTATATCCCGACTAATTGAAGAATGTAAACGAAAAGTGAATAATAGATGCAAATTTAAAAGTGAGAAACATATATAAAGCCATGTTCTTATCCGTTACTAATATAAAATTGGTTGTTATTTTTTTTTTTTGCCAAATAGTTGGTATTAAATATTCAGTTTATACCGGAATAGTTAGATGAATGCATAGTTTCTAAAGCAACACATTATTACTATATTTCAAGAAAGACAAAACGAAAAATGGACACATTTTGATTAAGCTTAATTTGCGCCGGCTTCGTCGCGCAGTGGTAAAGACGATGGGACAGTTCTCCTACTGTTGCGATAGCCGGGGGCATGGTCGTAAATTTATGTTTGTGGTCCTTTAAAATTTGTGAATGTTCTAGACAAGAGTGTAAAATCCGACAAGGAAAATGATCCCAGTCACGCCGGTAACCAGGCTGGGTAAGACCGGATGTCTTCTTGGATGATTTCTAAAGTTGATTACGCGCCAGTCGATAGGCTTAATGCCGAGGACCGTGGTTCAGAGCCCACGTTAAACTTTAGGCCCAGTCCAGATAAACCCATAGTTGGTAAAAGGAGACTTTAAAATATATTTAAAAAAAATCTTAATTTGCAGTAATTTTTTAATCGAATTTCTCAGTCGAATAAATACTAAAAATTGTTCATCAGACCTTGAAGAGCATACTAATGAGCGAAAACCTATTTTTAAGGATTTAATTACACTGTCCAATAACGAAAATCTTTCGGATCCAAAAATAACGAATTTTCATTAAAAATATATTTTCCTCCGCTGAATGTAAAAATTGCCATCAAATAGTATTGATTACCTCTAGTTCTAGAGATACAGGTGGCATTTTGTAATTTCTCTATTCTACGTTTTTAGTTTTAGTGAAATATATTTTTCAATATTGAAAATACAAATAATATATCTGTTTGGAGTTTGTAAACAGTGATGTAACTGTAAATTTCTTATTAATTTTTTTTTTGAAATTGTGTAAAATATCTTCTTTTGGAGTGTCTTAATACTAACACTTATAATAGAAAACGTTATGCGCAAATATAACCTTTTCTTTACATACTACCTAATGGCATTATTTAGGAGGTATGAAAGTAGAGATCTAGTGTAAATCGAAGTATAGCCTATTCAAAGTTTTTTTGTACATACGTCATCAAGATGTTTAATGCACTACCTGCCGCAATTTATTAATTCGTTTTAGAATCAGACAATATTTTCCTTTTCATTTTATTCTAGTTAAAAAGAGACACAATGTTGTCTGATTAGTTCGAATACATAAACCAATGAGCCTGTCAAAGTCGTCCACTTTTTCCTACCAGTCCAATTCTTGAAAGCAATAAACTAACCTATAAACTATTGTGGCTGTATAATTAACTGTAGTTTTAAGATGTACTGTAAAATTAAAATAAATTATATGTGCAAGCAATACGACGTTTTGAACTGACTATATATATATATATATATATATATATATATATATATATATATATATATATATATATATATATATTTATAGCAACTCATATTCAGGTATATCACAAAAAACAAATAATAATTATTTAGTTTTTATGTCACATTTAGAGAGTTCACCAGTTCTTACTCTTTGATGAATGAGAAACTAGAGCTATAAAAATTTTTTTCATATGCATTTTTCTTAGTCTCGAAATGCTTGAGTTCCTTGAGCAGTATTCAAGGTCAGGTTGGAATGAAATCGAATTATTGACAGGAATCTAATATTAATAAGGTATCCTTAACGGGCGTTTTATATATAAAAACATCCACTCATTTATATTTCTTTATTGTTTTATAAAAGGTATACAGGTAATTCTAATCAATTCACTTTTTATCGGAAACTGTGACAAACAGAACGCTATATCGAAAAACTGTACATATAATGACAATGCAACGTTAATTAATATATAATTAAAGCCATTTAATTAATGATAACAACAACAATATTGAATTACGCGAAAACAATCTCTATAAATTTACCGCGGGTCCTTATACCACCAACAGAAACCTACGATAAACAAAACAGCTACGCCAAGCCATGTTAACCCTAGTCGCACACACTGGATCACGAGTCTGTTTATATCACGGTCCTAGAATCGCACTCACACTTCCCGACCAAGCACCAGGTGCTGCTATTCGGTTTCGGATTCGCCCTCCTGCTTGATGACGTTGTAGTTCGACTTCTTCGTCTTCAGCATCCGCAGGAAGGAGCCCAGCGCGAATATCGACCTCCTGTGCCTCTGGATGATCTCCGAGTACAACGTCTCCCTCAACACCTTCCGGTCCAGGTCCCTGGACTTGATCTGGTGTTGCGTGTTCGTCGCCGGAGGCGGCCTGCACTCCATGTTCGTGGAGGAGGACGAGGAGGAAGTCGACGCCGTGTCGGTGATGTCGGTGGTACTGGTCAAACGTTAAACTCGTCGACGGCTCGAACTTGACTTTCGGAGCAACGACACGCGATTGGTCGCGGTTACTTATTATTAAAAACAATGGCTAAACGGCGGTTTCCGTTTAGTATGCCAAGCAGAAGCTTACATCACGGTTACGTGTGTTAATTACGCTAGTTGGTTCAGGTAGAAGGCAGCGAGTTAATTTTTTTTGTTACCTTAGGAAAAATTCGAACGGAAAACACCCTGTAGATATCACAGAATTCAACAAATAATGCAAGCGGTTAAGGCGTATGTTTGTTCTTACTTATGTTAATATTATTTATACAGTCCCTACATGTCTCGGTTCGGAATTCAGTGAGACTCGTCCTCGTCCTGGGCCTTCTTCACCATATCCTCCAGGTAGTCATAATGTTGTCCGAAGAACTCCTGGTAAATCCTCTGATTCTGGTAATGCTCCAAGATATCGTCGTCCTTCCTGCTCTTTTGGATGCACTCCTTCTTCAGCGTGAGGAAATGGTCGTTTCCGCATAAACTCCGGAAGATCCGTTCGAAATCCTCCGCCTTCGACGTGGACTTGATCTCCTTCAACGATTTATTTATCAGGTCGGCGTTTCGAAGTTCTCTAACGGCGGTTTTGAGACAGACTTTCTTCGCGTACTTGTCCGGTTTTTTAGTGGCGGTGTCCCGATGAATGGTGCATGGTTTTCGAACGATGTACAGCTCGTCTGAGTCAGCTGGGTCCACGAACAGCGTCTTCCGTCCGACTAACGTCGGTTTCCGAACGGTCAGCGACTCGGTCAGCCTTATCTTGCTACCTGTTATTTCCAGGTTGTTCGGCGTGTATGTCTTGGTACCGCTACTGCTGATGGCACTTCTTCTCATGCTCCACCACACTTTTGACACGATATTTTAGTTACGAAAGGGGGTTATTTCGGTGTACGTGCATGGAAAAGCGTCGCGGCTAGGGAAAATCATTGGGAACGGACACACGAACATCAGATCACTGTATACCATCGAAGATCCGAGTGTAAACAACCTCGATGACCATGTCGGGACGTAGGTCGACGAAGGGAGTTACGTGTCGTCGGGAGTTCAGTCGGTTACTGTGAGAATGTTCGCGGCAGAGCTGACGATCGATAATTCCGCTTTGTCGGTCATATGGAAGTTTTCAGGGGTGTATTCGTATTTTCAGGAATCAGATAAATTCAGGAAACGGCGTACACGTTCGACATCTAATCAACGTGTTACAATTAGAATTTTAACAAAACATACCCTACGTACGGACAATAGGCGAATGCTACAATGAAACAGTGACGTCATCAATTTTTTATTAACCAAACATTCAACTAATAACTAGGACAGCTTTAAATCATAGAAAATCCTTAAGATATTTATAACAGTAAATATAATAATTATAATTATTAATTTGTATGTTATGGAAGAACATTTCTATTATTAACTGACTTCTTTTAGCTCTTTTCTTCATTTTTCTTTTAGGATACAGTTGATCAAGTTAAATATATAATTAGAAATTTTTGTAAATAATTATTTCTTATAGCTACCTAGTAAATAACACTGTTTTTAATGTCTACCGAATTTGACTAATTCACTGAACTAGATAAAATAATTTTATTCTTTTTACTCTTTTGACTAAGCCATCATTACCTAGAAGTTGGGGAAGTCAACAGGACAGTTCAATAGTGATGTGCTGATAGAGCACATCACTATTGATCTTTGGGTATAGTCCTTGATAACGTTATCGATCATTTTTACCTTCAGGCCTTTATGCAGATTATCATTATGATTGTAACAAGGAGCATCAACAATACCTCTCAGTATCTTGTTTGAGAATCTTGTATGATATTTCTATTGCTTTCGCTGGTACAACCCCAGAGTTGAAAATCTTAAGTCCACAATAGTTTACAGATTGATTGATAAAGTAAAAGCTTATTTTATTATATAGTGACAAGGCTGAATAGCTACCCAATAAACAGTGATCAAATCTAGCAAAGCACAAACCAGTCGGTGTCGTTTGAATATCAGTAATTTATTTACAATAATGAGACCATCCTAATGTAAGTATTTACTATTTTAAGTACCTTTAGTTATGTCTAAAGTGCAATTTTTCAGTTACCCAGTAATAGAATATTTTATTTAATATGATGGAATTAGTCGTACAAATATGTATGAAGTCGGCATATATTTCTATAATTCGACTGTTAACCAGAGAAAAGAACATTGACTTTTAACTGAGAAACTAAGCAGAAATCTAGTTTAGGAATTTACAGAAAGTTTTAATGTTAAGGTATGTTTAAAAGACATATTTTAAAGTATTTGATGAAGTATCTCAATAGCAGGTGGTTATACGATATTAATGGTATTATTAAATAAATTTGAAAATTACAATTAGGGTATTTTATTTATCCAAATATTACAAGGTAATACAATACTTTATACAATACCGGATAGACATTTTTGTCCCACAGAGGTACCAAGAGTTTAAGAAAATAAAAGATCCTTAATCAAATGTATATAATTTAAACCTATTTTTGTGCTGTAAAAACTACCAACTAAGTAAAATTAACGTTTTGGTAGCACTGTCTAATAAATTTGCATCTGTATCATCAAATTGTCATCATAATATTGTTTTCGTAGATTTGTCACAGATATAGATGGGCATCAAAGCGATTTTGAATCGAAAAATAATAAGACGTAACAATCGTTATGTTTTTTTATCATGAATTTCTTCCCTTCGATCAAGCTCTCAATGAGTAATTTGCATATTCTGCGTCGTTTACCTAAAGATATTTGCTTCAAGACATTGGCGAACAATGGACCGATATTCGCGGCTTTAAAAACTCGAGCTCATATTATTCCGTAACCGCTCTATTCGTCAGATACAGTTCCGAGTGTGTTGGAAAGATCGTTTTGAAACAGTCGAAAATAATTCAACTGAATTGAGGAAGCTCCTCAAAGCTATTCTAGATATAGAGTTAAATTGCGAAGGCTGGAAAAATGTTGAGGGTTAGGAGAAATACCTTGAAGAGTGCCAAAAACCTTGAAGAAAGCTTATCGTTTTTGTTAAAACATAATATATGAGTTTTTGTCGGAGCTAGGTTAAAATGAAGAGTATTTAAGTTAAATTATTTTAACTTCTGTACGGTTGTTGTGTTATTTATTTGTCAAATGACGACGAAAAAAAAACGAATCTCAATTTTATAAAAGTTATGTCACATTTTCCTCGTGGAAAATGAATCTGTTTGTAAAGAGGGAAGCATTTATGGATTACGTATTTACGATTTCATTTCTTGCCGGTCAATGACCGACCATATTACTTTTCCATGACACTACGCAAACATTTTCGAAAAATGTATTCCACTGTTCTAATTTATTAATCAATCGACATTGTACATAGTTCCCTTAAGTAATATATTGGCATCTTAAATACGTCTTGGTCGTAACCACTAAGTCGTATTGTTGAAAATAGTGTTTATTGATAGTCAGATCTTTTTAAGAGACTTCCTGTTTCTATTCATATAGTAATAGAGAGACAACGCAATAGGGAGTTCTAGAGAAAAGTTTTGCTTTGCCCAATATCCATATCAATAATTAAATCGGCCATTTAAGTAATTTGATTGGTCAATTCAAATCTCCATTATAGGCACCTGTAATGAAAACATTTTGCGGTTATAACATTTGTTAGGCTCTTTGATAAAGTTTGGTAGGTGACTGCCCCGACGTCACTTTTAATTGACCAATAAAATTTAAATAAAAACAATTTAATATCTGAAATAAATTTACTAAATAAAATTCAATGAATGAAATAAATATAATCTGTAAAACTACATATTATGTATAAAATATAATTATAGTATAAAAATAAATATATCGATAAAATATAGATATTATCATAAACAAAGAACTTGGGAATATATCAATATTACCTCTTCTGTTTTTGCCCTTTTTCGCATTTGTTTGGGACCATCAATTTAATAGGATCTATTAGAATTCTGGCTTTTCGTTTTTTTTATACTGAAAACAAACTTTGTGTCTTTCTCTGTTAAAATTCTGTTTACCTGTTTTATCCAAAAATATATGGTGCATATTTATATTATATTTTTTACATTCTATCTGGGAGATCATCAGTGCAAAATTAAAGGGTTTTAAATTTATATATTTTTAAAAATATGTTTGACAAAAGATATATTATATTATTGTCGTGGCAATATCGTGAGATAAAATAAAAATGTTATCTCAAAGAACTACTGACAGTATAATAAAAGAATTTTCTGGGGCATGTGATATTGCATTGCTTCGTTTGTTCATATAGGAACATCTGCAATTGAAGGTATAGTGTGAAATGCAATTTCTCAACTCCTGGTAATACATCCCCCGTCAGTATGGAATTAATCCTCTTTAAAATTTCTTAAAGATTTTTCCTACCCTTGATCCAATATATTTATTCGAATAATTACAATTGTTTTTTCTATAATAAAATAAACGCCCTCAAGGTGATTATTACATTTTTAATTTATTATAGCAAATTTGTTCTTACTTGGGCAATCAAATTTAAGCACTATTTAATTCCTGCTACCTTTGAACCAAAATTCCTAGTGTATTGAACTTTGGTTAATCGTCTCTTAAAGGGTTTGCATTCAGGAGCTATTATTTTAGTGGAGTTTCAACTATCAAATAATTGATCCAAGAATAAAACTATATGACCGTTCGTGCAGCTTCTTTCCAAAAGAGATTAATTTATAAAATTAAAAAATAAATATTTGATAGTTTTTATGATTATTTATATCAATAAACGTACGTCAACTAACAACAACAAAACACGCTGCAACGATTATAAATTTCTTTGATGATTTATCCAGTCAGATTGGGATTTTTAACCTTATCAACCATTTTTTAAAGACAGCTAAATACTTCATGGATGTAAAATGATTATTCGTTTCTTTACTAGCTATGCATCTGGGTACATAACACTTTCTAGATCGATAATTGATTTTACTTATTGCTTATTGCTAATTATTACTATTTACTTATTACTTACCGTCTTATAAATACTAATGAACTAATAACTTAAATCTCTATACGTTATAAAAATCTAAATCCACTGTTCCTTGGGGTAGGCACACTGAAAATGGTACCTTAAAAGAATATACAATAAAATGAACCAATCGAATTCCGTTGCGGCTTATAGCATAACGATTAAAATGAGTAATAAGTTAAAAGTAGCAACATCAACATGTTGGACGTCGCGAAACATTTCCCCAAAATTTCCTATAAAGTTAAATCCCTATATCTCTATGTTTATATTTTGGGCGTAAGGACGAAAAGACACTCATTAATTAACGAAAACTGTATTATTATTTTTTAAAGTGTTCTGCGTTATTTTTTAAATTTCTTTATTACATTTTTACTAGTCGTTGTCGACTAATCTACAATTTGTCTTTGCAATAATTTAGATCTAAATATATGTCGAGGAAGGCCCATCGGCCGCATGTTTCTGTATTAACACTGCGGTTTTTCTATTAAATGTACCTCACTACACTACACAAGATCAAATAGTTTCATTATTTTGAATATCTGACCTGTTATGGTGGTATCCAAGAGTTGTGTTACTTCGCTGCTGACATGAGATTAGAGTACTCATTTCTCCTTGCAATTCTCTTGATTTACTCAGAGAGAGTCGGAAACTGAAGGTCTCCGTATAAGTAATCAGTCCTGTGAAATCTGGGTGCAGAATAGTTCTCAGGACTTTGTTCTGAGAAACTTGTATTGCATTTATATTTACCTTAACTCCATATCTGCATATAGGTTACACACTTGCTTGTATAATAACAATTTATTACGTACTGATAATTGTGATTTTCTTCCACTTAACCAATGCATTTTCCTGTACTTTAACTCCAGTTCTTTCCTTTTCTTTTTTACATTTTTCTTCCAGCAAATATTAATTCCGAGATACTTAGCGTAGTTGCTACATGGAATTATATTATTATTTATTGTTATAGGTGCTTGTGCGATCTGATTATACGTGAACTATATATGAACATATTTACTTTCGTTAATTGTAATTTTCCAGGATTGGGTCCAATTATTTATATTGTCGCTTGCCTGTTGTATATTTTATGCGGCTTCTTTTTCGTTATTATCGCTGTCAGCAAAAATCGCTTTGTCATCGATAAATGTTGGCATCGTGATATTCTTTTATTTATGATTTATTTCTTGAGTAGCTAATTGGTTAAATATGCTTGCTTATGGTAAACTTGTAGCTTTTTTTTTATCGTAGAATAGGTTTCCTATTATAGTAATACTTCATGTTAATTGTAATGGTTGTATTATTTCGGTAACATTTTCTATAGCTTATGAACAAGGCTGTTATGCCATATCTCATCGAATGTTTTTGATATATCTAAGAATATAACTGAACATAACTTTTTACCTCCACAGGCATTCTGCATGATGGTAAAAAAACTTTTGGATGCGCTTGAACCAATAAACGAAATACGTTTTCAATCCTGATTGAGGTAACCTTTGTCAAATTATATAAAACGGAATGTAACGTGAACAAATATTTTCTCCAGCTAAATGTTCATACATATTTTATTAATACTCGCCATTTCAATGCCCATGGGTGACTTAATATCACTGTGAGTCACATGATGATCCTGTAATCTTATTTCAAGTACGGTATCAATGCTTTCTAGAACAAATACTGATTCTTAACGAACTTCATGACTTTCGTCTCATGAGCTAATTCGTAATAACATTTCATAGTAATCAAAGATGGAGTTTCTTCGCCAAAAGTCGAGGTAATTTGAGGGATGCCCTTCTCTCTTTATAATTCATATTGAAAGTCATAAACAGTTATCCTGTTTCCATTATTATGTAATTTTCAACTCACTGTAAACAGTGCCAGTTGTGCTGAAATAAAAACAAAAACAAAACGTTCTGAAGCAAGTTATTGTTAAAACGGTTCAATATTCAATTGAAAACGTCGGATGAAGCCTAACAACAGTTAGTACAGTACTATTAAGGTTTAATATTATATATATATATGTATATATATATATATATATATATATATATATATATATATATATATATACTAGCGACCCGCCCCGGCTTCGCACGGGTGCAATGCTGATACTAAATTAAATACACTACAGAAAAAATATGAACGTTGTATATAAAAACATAGCGGCCCGCTCCGACTTTGCACGGGCATAAAATATATATGCCTATGTCACTCAATGAAAACATGATTAAAATCGATCCAGTATTTTTGGTTCATTCATTACTGCCCTTGGCCTGCACGCATTAAATTTGGAGTAAAACAATTCCTCTTCCCCTATACTTACTATGAAGATTTCCTGCTATCTTTGGAATATCTAAATTCATACAATTTTTATTACATTACACATTTTTAAACGCAAATTTTAAATTTGTACAGAAAAGGCGACTTTGTTTTATACTATGTAGTGATATGCTTAGCGCAATCAATTTATTATTTAAATTTGTAATATCTCCGAAAATATTTGTTTAATTTACATGCTGTAAGGAACCATATTGATCTATATTAATTGCACACTGTATTTAAGGTACTTAATTCGATAAGGATTAATGCCGTATTGCTTAAAATAGCTTCGTAAATAAGCCATTTTCTCACGTAAAAAGTAAACAATAAAAATGGTTAATGTGGGTTATCCCTAAAAGATAAACATATACCATCGCGGACTTTTTTGTAGACCTTTTTATGGCGTACAATACTGTAGTATATTAATTTGATCTATCTTGTAGGGTTAGGCAGCGTTTTTGCTAATTGCTAAATAAGCCTAAAAAATAGGTTAATTTACGACATCACGTTAGAAACCTCTAAAATTAGCAATGTTGCCTTAGTATATTATGCATGTATTAAACATATAAACCTTCCTCTTGAATCACTCTATCTATTGAAAAAAACCGCATCAAAATCCGTTGCGTAGTTTTAAAGATTTAAGCGCACATAGGGATATAGGGACAGAAAAGGCGACTTTGTTTTATACTATGCAGTGATATATAGTAACTTTCGTACTAGTTAATAAATCATATAAAGTATGTGTAGTTATGAAATTAAGAATGTGTAGTATGACAAGGATGATTGGAATATAACTGTTTTATAATTAAGAAAACTAGCCAACTTAAGCAGTTGGTCCAACCCAGATACACCTCAGATGGTAAAACGAAGAGGGCACAATTTCGATCATCGACATTTCTTTCACTGGCTTCGCAGGCCAGAAATATAAACAACATCCCTCGTATTTCAGATTACAAAATAACAAAATGAAAAAACAGCAATATCTATATATACAATGGTTAAATTAAAATAAATGTTCACAGACTGGCCACTTTCAAGTTTGCCGCTAACTTGTTGAGGTTCTGTTAATAGATCGAAAGAATCATTTCTATAGAAACCCAGACCAATCGATACGGAGATTGAACTACAGGGTATTATCAATTTACAGTTTACTGTCTCTGTTATGAATACTGGCCACGCTGATAATAAATATATGCATACGATATCTCAAATTGGAACTGTTTAACTCGATATAGAGCTCATTAATGTTCCTCACTGTCCCAGATAGATAGTCGGGCGTCAGATAAAACCAGTTTACTGGTACATAAACTATGTTAAACGGTGTAAAAAAACTAACTCATAAATTGCCATGACTTGAACGACCCCATTAAAAATTTCGAGTCTCGTAAAATATCCCAGTCTTGGAGCGCTCGTAATATTTTCCGAAATATGGCAATATGGATTTATCGATATAAATACTGTAACTGCGATTAATTTTGATTGATTTTCAAAGTTATACTACTGTTCTTTCCGGTTTTTTTCCGATAGAAAACACGTTTTTTACAATGGATAGTTAAAATTTATTTACGCAAAATATTGGCCATTTGATTTTGCGAATCTTAGGCCTTTTTATTTATGCTATTCTAAAATTACAATTTCTCCTTCGAGCTAAATCATTAATTTTATCCTTTCTTAACTTCTTCAAAATTGACGGCGTGGTACTGGTATGCAAGTGCGTATCCCATTGATGTGAAAAGGTGGTAGTCGGATGGATCCAGGTTTGGATGGAACCTCCCACCCAGGTGATTTCAAAATTTATTTGACTGGTTTTGCTGAAGTCCTATTCATGCCATGCCACAAAATCGCCTTATCAAGTCTTTGGATATCTTGTTGTTTTTCTTTAAATCAATGTACGGTTCATTTTGATCAGATAGTCAGTACCTATCAGAATTTATTGTTTTTTCAACTGTTCATAATCTGAACCCGCCAGAGGCAGAGCCATGCGATCAAAGCCATCTTTAAGGCTTTCGAGCTACCAGGTTTGTCTTGAAATTCACACATTTGAATAGTCGAAGCCACGTTTCATGTGCTCTTATATTTGGAGTATTTGCATTTTATAGCGCATGTTAACTAAGTAAGTTTTCTGTGACAAAAAGCATTAATTCTTCGGTGAAAGAGTTGGCTATACCAGTCTCAAACACCATGTCGTAAATATCTCGAAAAAATTATTAAAAAAAACCAAATATCCCGAATAACCGAATCAACTTTTGACTGCGTTGAAAAAATAAATGGCTTTATGGGGAGTTACTTGAAGAAAGTAGTAGATATTTATTATGGATTAACACCGTATGATACATGAAAGTTGGCATATGAATTTGCAAAAAAAAACAAATCCCTACCTGACTCGTGAAAACTGATTGCTGGTGAATTTTGGTGTTAAGATGAAAGTGATGAAAGTATTTTGTTTATTTTCCGATACTCAAGTTACAAACATTATTTGAAGGTCTGATTGTTTATTCTTATAATTTGAATTTTATTGTGTTTAATCTAGTGGCGAAATATCACATATTAATTCATAAATGAGATGAGTAATACATTTTTGTGTCTTTTATCTTATTTTCTCGTCAATTTTACCCTAATCCTTTTACCAATTTTGCCTATTATACAAGAACTGGCCTGCACTCTATATCATAATGAATAACATGCATTTTGTCACTTTTTCCAAAGCTCAATAGCAAATCTATTAACTGAGTCCGTTTTTAAATTAATATAAAGGGGCAAAAGTCCCGCTATCATTTTGATTGTTTATAACTTTGCTCGAAGAAAAGATAAGCAAGGTTGGTTTTCATAAAAAGTTAATTTGGTTTTTACATTTTTTTTCGTTATGATTAAAAAATTATATCAGCTAAATGGTGATCGCGATTCAAGGCATTTTTCATGACATACTGCAGCATCTGAGGCTGAATATTGTCTTTAAGATGTTGAATCGTTTGGGGCTTATTCACATAAACTTTTGATTTTAAAAAACCCCATAAGAAACGTCTGGTGCTGTTAAATTCGGGGATGTTGCTGGCCATGCTAAATCGCCACTTCGCAAAATTAGTCTTCGTGGAAAAACTCATTCAATTCTTGTCATTCAATAATTGAATTGTTGAACGAATGAATGAATGAATGAATTTAACGTTAAATGAATTATTCTTCTGACGTATATTTATCTATAATAAAATGTGGATATCTACACAACACAATGGTTAAAGCGAAACTGAGCTAAACGTCACATAACCAAGATGACGTGCCATTAAAATGGTAGCGGGACTTTTGCCCCAGCTGTTACTATAAAGAAATAAAAATAGAAACCTTTAAGGTGAACCTTGTTCAACCAACCCCGGTCTGTTCCTTTGCGATTTATACTTTTTAATTGTAATTAGTTAATGGTTAAAATAATGAACTTCTTGAATATTTTGAAAACTAGAACCAATTTAAAAAACGGGCTGCTGATTTGGATTCAGTCCTCCAAAACAGTATATACTTGTCTTATTGTCAAGGCTGAAAATATAAATAGTAACTGTCATATCCTATCTCATCGATAACGACGATCAATAAAGTAAACAACGCATTCGTATCCGATATATCGATGCAAACAAGCTTCTTCGCGAAGATTATAAAATTCCTCGATTAGCACGCAAATCGAGAATCTAAAATTACCATTCTCTGGAAATATATACATCGAATAATACGTGATTGTTTCTGACGAAGTGGTCCAGGATTGTGTTCCTTCTCGGAAAACGCGCGCGTAGAGGCGCGCCACCAGCTCGAGGAGCCGACGCCAGATATATCCACCCGCCGCTATTTTTTCTGTATCCGACCGGCTATTTTCCTCCCGCCATCAGAAGTTCTAATTAATAAATATGCCTCGAGAGCGTAATTTTAGCGAGGGCTATTCAATGGAAGCTTTCAAAATACGCGTGTTCACGAGAGGTTTTCAAAATAACCGTATCCAGTTGATACGGTCTTAATTTAAATCGTAGGTCTGGAACGGTCCTTTTAGGGTTCTCGATATTAGGCGTGTCAAATGTTACTCCACGTTTCTCTAACTTCATATATTTTGATTAACGATATCTATTGGTGAGAATTCAAAACACTATTGTAAACAATTCGATGGTTTTGATATTTTTCTACAAAAATAACTCTATTCCATTAAGTATTAGTGAGTCATTCGGTGTAATTACTCAAGTCAGCATTTGTTACTTTTGTTTGACTTGTAAAAATCTGATGCCGAAGCCCATTAGACACTGTTGGAAACTTGGCGATGCATGGAGCAGCATAATTACATTTTAGGTTTTGGTTTTAATGATTTCAAAGTAGTTATTTCAATGTGAATGATAAAAAAGACTTTGAGTTCATAAAAAGTTGAAGACAAATGGAAAAATGTCTACTGCACGAATTAAATGTAATTATGAATCGGTTCAAAATCGCGTATTCATTGCTTATCACGTAAAAAAAAGAAAAAATTTCGGCGTCTTGTGATGCGGTTAAAGGTGAAACTATTACGAAGAATCCAAATGCAGCAAAGCCCAGGAAAAACATATGCAGGCCTACCGGAAAAACATTATCGTTTATTTTCTGAAAAAAACTACATAATTTTCAAGAAAATGGAAAATATATTTGTTCAAAGTATAGGCCATTTGATTCTATACATCTTGCCCATCTCTTAGGCAATTTATGGATGCCACCCAAAAAAAAAATTATTTATCCTTTGAGAAAAACCAGCCATCTTCCATCTAACTTCTTCGAAATAGGCGAAGTTCTGCAATTGCGTATACCATTCATAAGAAATGTTAACATTCCGACAGGGCAAGGTCTGGAGAGTATTTTTATTTCATTTCATTATTTCATTAATGCCTTTAATTTGAGATGATTTATTGGAGTTCTATCTTTTTGTTGTATAATTATTGAAAGCAAATTCCTCATTCCTCCTTCCGTGTCATAATTCTAATAACTTCTTTGATCCAAAAATACATAATAATTGTAACATTTTATCTTGGAAACCATTACGTATTATACATCGAAAATTTAAAATTTAAAACAGGTCAATTGAAAAGTCCCCGGCTTACCATAGTAAAACACATTTTTTTGGAAAAATTTGTTTTTTTATTCAACATAATTCCCTTCAAGGGTGTTACACTGATTATAGCGGCCCTCCAATATTTCGATACCACTTTTGTAGCACTATTTGTTCTTTGTTTCAAAATAGGCCTCAGTTTCGGCGATAAACTCTTCATTCGACGAAAATTTCTTCCCACTGAGCATTTCTTTGAGATCTGAGAACAGGGAATAGTCAAACCAAAATAGTACAAATGCGGACGTTTTTCGGCGATTTCGTTTTTCAAACGGTACAATAACGCTATGAAATAGTCGCTGTTGATGGTCTTTCCTATTTCAAGGTAGTCAATGAAAATTATTCCATGCGCTTTCCAAAATACAGATGCCATAACCTTGATTTTCCTGAGGCAGTGTCCGGAAACTTCGCATCAAGCCAAGTTTTTGCTTCAACTGTATTGTTTCCCCTCAAAAGGCAATATTTTATCAACACCCGAAATTCCTTTTTTCCATTAACAAAAGTTGCTTCACTCAAAATGCTATAATTCACAAACTAAACAATCTTTTGAAGGTTAGCGTTAACTAAATAACATATGGATTTAATTCTAGTAGCGCCATCTGTGTGTCAGGCCGGGGATTTTTCAATTGACCTTTTATATAAATAAATAAATATAAATAATAAATAAATAAATAAATAAATATATATATATATATATATATATATATATATGTATATATATATATATATATATATATATATATATATATATATATATATGTATATATATATATATATATATATATATATATATATATATACTTAGTCCAGATAATTTGAGAGTTGTTATATGATCTATCTGTTAAATAAAAGTTGGAAACTTCTTGAACGCCTGGTTACACTTCTTGGCATGAATATGCATTATAACGAACTAATTTTTATCATAATCTATCATTGATGTGTAAATATTATCAAGAAATTTGTAATGGTTTCATTGTAAAGATCATATTGAAGAAATATCATTTAGGTTCGTATCTATTCAATTTTGAAAATTCAATATGTATTCAATAATATCTTAGGCATAATTGAATCTGTACAAGTAAAAATTCAGTGAAATATCACACAATGTGTTATATGTGAGCATATCTGATCAAAATTACAACTTTATGATCATATAGAGTTATTTCGCAACATTAACATAGAACAAAAATGTTGAAATTTAATTCGTGTGAATATTTTGAAGTTTGGAATTATAATATTTAAAGAGAAACTGAATCCTGAATCTGATCTGAATAGATTACAGTTTTCTATCTTGGTAATTATACTACCGCTTCTAATTTTGAGCATAATATATCAAAAATTTAGAGTATATCAAATGTTGGAAGCATTTGAAATCACAGGAATGTATTAACATAAACTCTCATTATCTGGCTGTTATAAAACTGAAACAAAAGGAATGGGACTGTCAAATAGAATACATCAAAACGACGTGGAAATTACTCAATGTAAGTTATTTCTTTTAATATCAGAGAAAAATATGATTGTAGCTAAAATTGCAATGAATTTGATTGATGATTTGATGATGAATTTGATGAAAAATATTTAAAAAAATTCTTTAAATAAACGCAGAATTTATAAAAATGATAGGGAATATATTAAATAATGTATATTGTACTAGCTTTTCTCAATCTATGCCTTTTATGGTGAAAAAAAATATCAGGATATATGCAAGCACGTAATATATTGTCGAGCGATTGGTACTTAAATTACAAGAAATGCATGACAATATGATCTGCAATAGATCAAACCAGTCAAGTAACTTTTTCAGCAATGATATTTGATGGATATCTGACCTTTTCTTCAAACGCCATGATCAAAATTAAAATTTTATCAAACCCATGTAAAAACTTGATCACCCTGAAGCATATCATGAATAGCAATAAAAAATCTTATACCATGCTGTATAATGCTGTATAATGTAATTAAAAGCTCTATTGTTCTGACAAATAAATAAAATTAATATTGATACTAAAAGTTATACACCAGTTTCACAAAAACCAGTCAGATGTATATGGGAAACTTCATGAATAAGGAACTTGGCTTTTACTTCATATATGTAACAACCAGTACATGCATTATTAATAGTTGCCTGTATGAAGATAATGGAACATCAAACAATTTTATCAAAGCAAGTTTCAGTTTCTATTTGACAAGTTCGCGCGTTCGCTAACGTTTTGAATTATTGATCAATTTTCATTATGCCAAGGAGGATGGGACGTGAAATTGTAGTAAGAACGACGTAGTTACTGTTGCAGTTACGAAATAAATAAAATGGAAATAACCCAAAGATCGCGGGATATGAGCGTAGAGTTTTTTCTTTAATTATTAAATAACATTACCGATCAGTGTTAAATGAAATAATTGTAAAGTAGTTTTACAACGTATTTTGGGTATCAAATAAAGCGACGAAATAGTTATTTTTATAGTTAAATAAAGGATTATTACTGAGATAAAATGTTCTGTATTTCGTTATAAATAAGACTAGAAAGTTAAAGGAAAATTAACATGAAACAGAAAAAAATATTTGAACTATATTCTGTGATGTACAGTATATGAATTTTTCAGCTTAAATAAACCCAACCAATGCTTCATTAAACCCAGCTTGATGTGTCTAGATAATATAACAATATCCTTTAGATTCAGTAGCTGTTCTCAGTATCAGTATCATGTAGCAGATCTCTTGTATCAGTGCATATTGATTTCCTCAACAAAATCAAGCACAAGCCAGTATAACAGGTCAATTGAAAAGTCCCCGGCCTGACACATATGTTTTTTAATTAACCCTAACCCTCAAAATATGCGTGTATAAATTTGACAGCTGTCGAATCACTAGTTTGTGAATTATAGCATTTTGAATGAAGCAACTTTTGTTATTGTGAAAAAAATTGATAACAAGGAATTTCGCAAGGAAGGGAAAAAATACAGTTGAAGCAAAAAATTGGCTTGATCTCGAGTTTCCGGATACTGCCCCAGGAAAATCAACCATCAAGGATTGCAATGCTAAGTTTAGACGTGGTGGAATGAGCACCGAAGACGGTGAACGCAGTGAACGCTCAAAAGAGGTTGTTACCGATGAAAACATTTAAAATATCCACAAAATGATTTTGAGTTATCGTAAATTGAAATTGAGTGAAATAGCAGACAGTCTAAAGATATCAGCTAAACGTGTACATCATATTATTCACATATATTTGGGTGTGAGAAAGCTCTGAGGAAAGTGTGCTACGCGAACTCAGTTTTGACCAAAAACAACGACGAGTTGATGATTCGGAGCAGTGTTTGAAGATGGTCAAGCGTAATAAATCCGAGTTTTTGCACCGATATGTGACAATGGATGAAATATGGCTCCATCATTTCACTCCGAAGTCTAATCGACAGTCATCTGAGTGGATTGCACACGATCAACCCGCTCCAAAGCGTGGGAAAACGCAACAGTCGGTTGGCAAGGTTATAGCGTCTGTATTTTGGGATACGCATGGAATAATTTTCTTTGACTACCTTGAAAAAGGAAGGACCATCAACAGCAACTATTACGTAGCCTTATTGGACCGTTTGAAAGACGAAATCGCCGAAAAATGGCCGCATTTGTAGAAAAAGAAAGTGTTGCTTCACCAAGACAATGCACCGAACTGTTTCGCGACCTCCAATATGTAGATGTCGCTACTCTTAACTTATTACTTGTTTTAATCGCTATTCTATAAGCCGCGACGGGATCCGATTGGTTCACTTCGTCTCTATAGCACCTTAATTGTTTATTTGCCTAACCTAAACAGCAGTGCATTTAGATTTTTAAAACGTTTAGAGACTAAGTTATTAGTTAGTTACTATTTATAAGACGGTCGTACAATAAGTAAAATGAATTCTTGATCTAGAAAATGTTGGATACCCAGATGCACAGATAGTACAGAAATGCAGAATCGTTTTACTTGGAACAAGTATTTAGCTGTCTTTCAAGAATGGTTGATGATGTTAAAAGTCCCAAACTGACTGGATTAGCCATCAAAGAAATTTATAATCGTTACAGCGTGTTTTGTTGTTATAAGTTGAGGTACGTTTATTCATACTAATAATCATATAAAATATCAAATATTTATTTTTAATTTTAGAAATTAATCCCTTTCTCTAAGAAGCTACACAAACGGCCATATAGTTTTATCCTTGGGCCAATTATTTGATAGTTGAAGCTTCACTAAAATAATAGCTCCTGAATGCAAACCTTTTAAGAGAGGATTAACCAAAGTTCAATTTACTAGGAATGTTGGTGCAAGTCGATTCAGGAATTAAATAGTGCTTAAATTGCATTGCCCAAGTAGGAACAATTTTGTTAATGTCCATTTCATTAAAGAAAAAAATGTGTAATAATCCGAATAAATATATTGGCTTAAGGCTACTTAATCAAGATAATTAGAATTTTTTTTGGGTCTAATAGAGTTCATAGATTGAATAATATATATTATATAATGGCAAATCATTTATAACGCTCATAAGTTAATTTTTTTCATCTCATTTGTCTTTAGGAAATTTTGAAGAGGATTAATCCCATACTAACGGGGGATGTATTATCAGGAGTTGAGAAATTGCATTTCACTTTATACCTTCAATTGCAGATGTTCCTATATGAACAAACGAAGCAATGCAATATCATATACCCCAGAAAATTCTTCTATTACACTGTCAGCAATTAATTGAGCTATCTTTTTTATATCTCACGATATTGCCAGGTCGATAATATAACATATTTTTTGTCAAACATTTTCAAAAAAAATGACAATTTAAAACCTTTTAATTGAACACTGATAATTTTCCAGATAGAACGTTAAAAATAATATGCACCACTATACACCACATATACTTTTGGATAAAACAGGTAAACAGAATTTTAACAGAGAAAGACTCAAAGTTTGCTTTCAGTATACGAAAATAAAAAGCCAGAACTGTAACAGATCCTATTAAATTAATGGCCCTTAACAAATATGAAAAAACAGAAGAGATAATCTTAATTTATTCCAATGTTCTTCGTTTATGTTAATATTTATATGTTATAAATATATTTATATTTATATTTATATTTTATATACAATTTGCAGTTTTACAGATTATATTTATATCATTCATTGAATTTTTTTTAATAAATTTATTTCAGAAATTAAACGTGACGTCAGGGCAGTTATATCTTCACAACAAAATGTTTTCCATACAGGTGCCTTAACCCCATCTGGATATTGGGCAAAGCAAAGCTTTTCTCCAGAGCCCTCTATTGGATTGCCTCTCTATTACTCTATGATGTTATATATGAAATGTTAAAAGAATTTTTGCCATAAATGTATTAAACTTGTTCTACATACAGACTTGATGCATAACGAGTCAAATTGCATTCCTTGCTGTAATTGCAGTTGTAAGTGCAAGATATATTATTGAGTAATATTGAAGAAAAATTGATACTTATGTTTTTATATTTTGATATATAAATTATATTTGTAACCTTACATGTTGTTTTTTTTCCTTTTAAAATTAAATATGATTATAAAAGGTACATTTAGACATAATATATAAACTTAAACTAATACACAGTAAAGAATAGATAAAATTAAATATATGACATATAATAGATACCTTTGAACTTGACATTCAAGAGAGGCTTTAGGTTAATTTTTGTATTCAAGAATATATTTCATATACACTTCAAATATAGGAATAATTTACAAGAAGTATAACTTTGGTTTGTTATCTTAATGCCTATATATTAATAAATAATTACATATTGTTTTATGTTCTCTTTTTCTTCTCAAAATTATTTCAGAACTAAAGATGTTGGCGATGAAAAATGCACCAAAAAATGTTTACTTGACTATTAAAAGATTAATTAAATTGCAAATTCAATATAATTTATTCTATTTATATTATGTCCTCTAAGTGTATATAAAACTGTTGCTAATTTGACCTGTCTTATATTTTGAATGAGCCTAACATATTCAAAAGAATAAGATATGATAAAAAATTTGAAAATGTTATTATTAAGTCGCCGGTGGGCATTAAATAAAATAACTTGTCTGCACATAGCGTCGGAGTCTGAAAATCTAAAGCCTAACAACTAGCATTTCCTAAATAATCCATCAAATAACGATTCTCATTCGTAAATCGAGCTACGTGTGTATAACACGTCTAACTAATTATTTCTCAGGTGTTACCTGATTCCGAAAATTATCAGCGTCAATCTTTTAATGAGTTAAGTTCGCGATATATTGCGCGCAGAAATTTGGTACAGCTGGAGGATCACATAAATTCGCGTAGAAATCACTTTATTATTTGTTCGTTATCGGCACCAGGTGTTCCGCAGAGAAAGAGCCATAAAACTTTTTAAGGTCCCCGTATGATCTATGATGGTGGATAAATATTTCGCGGATATTGACAAAAATATTGCATATGGCTCGTAAAATGCTGTTTTTTTTTCAGTTTTAACTTAACATCTGTGTAACTTTTAACACTGCGTCTGCTATTTTGATATACTGCGTAATATAATGGGTTTCAGTAATCTGCGGTCTAATATAAACATTAAATACAATTATTTTATTAATGAATGGACAGTCCTTTCAAAATAACAGTCAACTCGCGTCATAACAACGTCGAACGTATTGTCTATTACAGTTTGCAAATTCGTTTTAAAATAAGACCATTATTTTTCCTTCTTATTTTATTCGAGTTAAAACGAGATACAATGCTGTCTGATGCGTAGTTAGTAAATATAATTAAAGGCTATAAACGGGCAAACGTTGTTTAGGTCCTTTGCATATTGTGATAAATTCAAAAATCGCTGTTTAACATGTTGTTTAACAAATGCTGAAACAGGAATGAGATAATGGGGACCCCCATTATCTCGGCCACTCCTTCGCCAGTAAAAGACGTTAAAAAGGTAAGTATAGATATTATTAAATATTATAAAACTCTTTATAATAATAATTTACTACAATTATTTCATAGGAAACTGTTAATGGGTGAACATTTTAAGAAAACTCAGGAATATGCAACTATTTCATATTATTACAGTTCATATGAATTAAATGTTTGTGTTTTATGGAATTTATTTTATGCACAGTGTATTACGCCGTAATCTTTATCATTGAATGTTTAATCGTACCGAATTGATATGCGGGGTGACAAAGAACTATTATAATTAACATGCTAGTCGATTTGAACAGAGATTCTAATAGTAAAATAATACTAAATATAGCTGTAATAGTTCAGAAAATAAATAAACATTTGGTTGGAATGCATGAGGATGTATGGATAATGACATTTTGAATGTAGTGATTATATCAGAAGTTGTGAAAGAAATCAGTAGCCTCTTGCAAGAAAAATGCAAACAGATAGTTACAGAAAGACAGTTAAGGAAAAAAGAAGATATATATATTTAAATCAAAATGACCTGATAAGGAAAGGTGAGATGGAAACACAACAACAAAGACAACAAGAACTAAAAATCAATTCAGGGGGCTCTTCAATTAATTTAACAGTTTTTTCATAAACTTGTGATGTAATGCATTATTAGTATCTTCTTGCTGATTTTGGTCAGTAAAAAGTTTATTGATGCTTTTAGGACTGCATTTAAAATCAGAACACTAGTCAATATTCAGAGACTTTGTCGGTTCAGAGACTTCATAAAGACACTTATCAAATCATTGTTTCGCCTCAACAGTATTTTTACCATCAAAAAAAATATTTAATCAACACATGAAATGTTGAATATGTGTTATCTCAATATGTCGTAGGAAGGTTAGAATCTCATAAGAGTTAATTTGTGAAGACGCGACTCTAAGAGTCACTAGCTGTTTTCTTCTTCAGTTTATTTTACTGTGTTATGTACCGCCAAAGCAAATGGTGAGTTTGTTCACAGAGTAGTAGTATTAGTAGTATCACAGAGAGTAATATTATATATTTACAAATCTATATATGTTTTAACATATTCTCTTCTGTTGTATTAATTCTTCGTATTTTCGTGTCTTTCCCATAATTTTTAACTTATAGTAAATTGAAAATAATAGTTTTAGGGCTACAACTGTAAATATAAATTATAACTATTTTATAAACCAGAAAATTATACCAAAGTGGCCAAAGTTACTGATGTATGGTTATGATCTATTGATATTGAAATAAGGAACGTATCAGGTCCTGGTGTTTATCTAGTCTATGACAACTATTCCCCGTCGGGAATCGAACCCGCGAATTCTGCGTGTGAGCCGAACGCTCTAACCATTACACCATAGAAGTAGTTACATGCATTATTCCTACGACTTCTCATATGATATGGTTAGCGATTATTTTAGGTAAAAAAATAAGTAAAAATGTTGTACGTGCCTCTTGCGTGTGACGTTTTTCTTGATATTCACCATTCCCACCAACAGATTTAGTTCCAATGGGACCACTTCGGAAGTGCACTCTTTTGAATGGAAAATAAATTTTGACAATCTGCCCATAATTGACGGAGAAATCGGTGTACATACATTAAAAAATATATACAGTCGAACATAGAAGTCAGTTAAAAAGGGAATCATTTTCAGATTCAGGACACCCAAGAACGTAAAGATTACGTCACAAATCCTAAACGGATTTTTCGATTTTTTTAGCGGACATGCGTTATTAAATGATGCACCTATTGGAATTAGAAAATTCAAGAACCATTCTGTTACGATCGCACTATTTCCATTCCCCGAAAGCCGACTGATGTCAGAGGCTGAATCCGATTCCCGAAAAAACATTCCCGCGCCTCTATTTATTTAATCTGGACGTTCGGCTGGAACGACCCGATCGTAAAGAGCTAAGTGTAAGTAATTAATAAATATATCGACTTGAGAGCGTAATTCTGGCGAGTGGATTGAATGAACGGTCTAAAAATATGCGTGGTTTACGATGCGTGGTTTACGATTCGGGGTATGCCAAAAAAATAAACCGCCATAACAACACCATCGGGCCCGAATTTATTATGTGCGTAAAAGAGTCTAGAGTTGTAAAAGTTCGCATAACCCGAAACGAGCCCGTAACGCTGTTCCGTTGGCTTTTTACGGCTTTGTATGCTAAATATTTAGGCTTTAAAAAGTAATATCGTAGGTATTTTCTAAAGCAGCGCTATTACACTAAATGCCACTAAAATCAAAATATAGTAAATAGTACGTCTGTACAAGACAGAAGGGCAAAACTATAAAGAGAGGAAATCGGAAATTGATAATATACGAGGAGCACCGGAAAGTTATTACACCGGTTTATTTATTTAAATCTACTAAATTTTTAATCTTAATCTTAATCTTAATCTTTAATCTAATCTACTTATTTTTTAAATAAAAAAGACCCAACATTTGTATCAGCGAATATAACAGGTCAATTGAAAAGTCCCGGCCTGACATATAGATCGCTCTACTAGAATTAAATTCATACGTTTTTTAGTTAGCCCTGACCTTCAAAAGATGCGTGTATAAATTTGACAGCTGTCGAATCATTAGTTTGTGATTTATAGTATTTTGAGTGAAGCAGCTTTTCTTATTGTGAAAAAAAAATGATAAAAAGGAATTTCGCGTGTTGATAAAACATTGATTTTTGAAGGGAAAAAATACAGTTGAAGCAAAAACTTGGTTTGATGCCGAGTTTCCGGACACTGCATCAGGATAATCAACCATTAAGGATAGGTATGCTAAGTTTAGACGTGGTGAAATGATTGCCAAAGACGGTAAACGCAGTAGACGCCCAAAAGAGGTTGTTACCAAAGAAAACATTTAAAAAAAACAAGGTGCTTTGAATGACCGTAAATTGAAATTAAATGAAATAGCAGACACTCTAAAGATATCAACTGAACGTGTACATCATATCATTCACGAATATTTGGGTATGAGAAAGCTCTGTGCAAAGTGGGTGCCGCGCGAACTCACTTTTGACCAAAAACAACGACGAGTTGATTATTTCAAGCAGTGTTTGAAGATGATCAAGCATAATAAACCCGAGTTTTGCGTCGATGTGTGACAATGGATGAAACATGGCTCCATCATTTCACTTCGAAGTCCTATAGACAGTCATCCTAGTAGACTGTACAAGATGAACCTGCTCCAAAGCGTGGGAAAACGCAACAGTTGGCTGGCAAGATTATGGCGTCTGTATTTTGGGATGCGCATGGAATAATTTTCATTGACTATCTTGATAGTCCTCAACAGCGACTATTGCATAGCGTTATTAGACCGTTTGAAGGACGAAATCGCCGAAAAATGGCCGCATTTGAAGAAAAAGAAAGTGCTGCTTCACCAAGACAATGCACCGTGTCACAAGTCAGTGGAAACGATGCCAAAAATCCATGAATTGGGCTTCGAATTGCTTCTTCATCCACCGTATTCTCCAGATCTGACCCCCAGCGACTATTTCCAGTTCTTAGATCTCAAAAGAATGCTCGCTGGGAAAAAAATTTCGTCAAATCAAGAGGTGATAGCCAAAATTGAGGCCTATTTTGAAGCAAAGGACAAATCGTGCAACAAAAATGGTATCGAAAAGTTGGACGGTCGCTATAATCAGTGTGTCACCCTCGAAGCAAATTATGTTGAATAAAAAAAAACTAATTTTGCCAAAAAAATATATTTTACTATGGTAGGCCGGGGACTTTTCAGTTGACTTGTTAGTGCTATCATCAGCGAATATCAGATCTGTCAAAGGGTTTGTAGCGTCACATTGAATAAAATTAATTTTCTATCATGATGCCACAATGCACGCTTACCATGTTATTGTAGAATTTACTACATAAAACATCAGGGTTTCGTCGATACTGCGTTGTAAATAAACGCACACTAATCAGTCGGATGTTGTTCGTTCATTGTCAGTGGGAGATTTGAAATATTTACTACCGTTTATTTTTATTTTGTGTCTGAAACAGAAGCAAACCAGACCCTGTTGTTCTGATGAAAACATAAAGAGTTCGAATTAACTTTGAGGTTTTATTAAGAATGCACTTATTTTTCATAGATTTGAAATGAAACTATATATGACAAATATGAAGGTAAATGTGACTATTCTACAAGAAAATTTGTATGGCAAAGTCAATCAACATTTGAACAGTGTCAAGTTGCATTGTATTTTAAAAATGTGCTTATTAAACCAGTATCAATTAATTAAAGGGTTAATTCATATAAAGAAATATGTTGTAGCGTAGGGCTACTTAACCAAGATAGTTAGGATTTTTGTTTTGGATCTGGAGCCAAAAATATATATGCCTCAACAATTATGTAAAAAAAGAAGTTAAGTGAAATTTGTCTGTATAATCTGTTATAATTTGTGCTAACTCG
This sequence comes from Rhynchophorus ferrugineus, assembly GCF_030347505.1. Classification (NCBI taxonomy): domain Eukaryota; kingdom Metazoa; phylum Arthropoda; class Insecta; order Coleoptera; family Curculionidae; genus Rhynchophorus; species Rhynchophorus ferrugineus. Next base: position 4,558,341 of record NW_027472582.1, on the reverse strand, counting down.
GTAAACAATGATAACATAAAGTTTATAGAGGCAAGGCAAATATCTCACGTCATACTTAGCAACTTCGTCGAGATTGTTTTATTATATGTAGGTCTCTAAGCTGTCAGATTTATTTTATTTTCAGATTTCGCCATGTTACAGTAAATTTACACATTATTTTTTTAAATATAAAATTTAAACCTTTTCGTTCTATAACACACAATGGTTTTCAACATAAAATGTTACAATTGTTATGTTAAGAATATGAATGATAAATGTATAAGATATTTTTGGATTGAAGAAGTTTATTTAATTATAATTATAACAAGGTGGTATGAGGAATTTGAGTCAATATAAAGAAAAACAAAAAAAACATATCTCTAACAGATCCTATGGAATTAAAGGCGCTATTGATATGTGGAATGCAGCAAAGTATATATTGTATTTATATTTAATAGATTTATATTTAACAGCAATCCGTTTTCTTTACAGTTGCCTATAATGAAGATTTAAATTGACCAGTCAAATTACTTCAATTGGCGATTATAGCCCCATCTACATATTGGACGTAGCGAAACTTTTCTCCAGAGACCCCTATTGAGTTTTCTCTCTATTACTCTATGGCCCAGATTTAGCAAAATCACCTGTCATTTACAGATACTCAAAATAGTCAAGTACTATATCTTGGTACTAACTTCAATTAATGATACAGCCATGATTTTCATAGATCTTTTTGGCAGTTTTTAAGTTCTAAAAAATTTTGTGTATGTTATAACATCCTTACTAAAAACTTGTTGAAGCACTTAACTTGCTGACTTGTTGAAGCGTGTGCGTTGCCGATTTTCAAGCAAGGGCCAAATTTCAAACACATTTTTCATTGTTATATTACATTGAGGTGTTAGCACCCCGCCCGTGTTCAACATCTGGGATTATATTTTTGGGCATTTTTGTAGACCGTTATTCCACGATGTAAAATTCGACATGCCCCAAAAGGAAATTCAGTCGTAGATCTTGTTGACTACCACTTCCATTTTTTTACAGCGTTAGGCAGGGATATATCTATTGTCATGTCTGTGTCATCGGCAAATGTTCCAAGAACTGTTTCTTTTGTTGTGAGGATATCAGCAGTGTAGAGTCCAAATAATATAAAAACAATAATACAATATTTTTAACAAAAATTAATAAAATAATAATAAAGGAACTCAAATTATCAAACTTAGATTTTTAACAAAAAAAAAACGTTTTAAAATAAAATATGTACCTAGTAATCGTTGTAATAACTAAATAAAATTCAAAAAAAATTATTTAACCAAACTACTACGCGTCTTTTATATTCTTCTATATACACGCAATAACATTATACATAAATATCTTATTTTTAGATAAAGAATATGTGAAAGCACTATACGTGCCTTTGAAATTTGAGCTTTTCCTCATTCACGATTTACCCCCCAACATATTCTAATTTGATTCCAATAGAACTACCTTGAAGAAGATAAAAGTGCACTCTTTCGAATAAAAAAAAATTTGGAAAACATACATTAAAAAATATATACAGCCGAACTTAGAGCCTCCTTTTTTTGAAGTCGGTTGAAAACTGACGCTTTTAGGTAGAAATATTGAATATTTTGAAACGAAGAAATATCTAGAGCTTTCTTTGTATTGCAGATCTAGAAAGAAGCGTCAACATTTTTTTTTCAGCGTTTTCCGATATATTGACGTTTTTCTTCGACATATCTATTTCTGGGAATTTATTTCTTGAAGGTCTGTATAACTCAAGAACTCTCTTACATTTACATTTACGAATGCCAGTGCTTTCTCAGTCGAATTTCTGAGCCGCCGTCGTAATTATGTAAATAAAAACTCAAATAATGCAAACCGTATGGGTAAAAATAACGAAGCGCCTTGAAAATTAAAAAACCATACATAAAGTGGCCTAAAACATTATCATAATTTTCTAAGATTAACCGAGTTTAAAAATCCGATTTAATTATAACCTGGATAACCATCATTTACGCCTATGCATATACACTGATTAACAACAAAGACCAGATGGTTTCGAGACATTTATGATTTAGAAATTCATTAGCGAGGTCGCAGATAGTGAGACACACCTGCAGTCGTTGCTGCTACTGTGGCTGGCTTTACGGAGAAAGCAATTATCCAGGTTACAGCGACATGTTACACGACTGCCAGCGCCACGTGTGTATTTTCATTAGTCGGACGGATTGGATGTAGTCGCATTAAGGGTCATAATGGCTGATAATCGAATCTGAATTTGGTTACGGACTTGTTATTGGCCGTATGGTCGCAAGGTTATGGGCATAGCGGCCGATGTATGATTAAGTAAATGGCTGTTTTACGAGAGTCGAGTGTAGTATCGCTTGTTATAATCGCCGAATTCTTGTAATTAATTACTTCTTACAATGGATATCCTTAGTACAATCTCAATTTTAAAATAGATTCATTGCCACTCTTCTGTTGTACTTTCCATACAGCTTTAATTTAATTCATTCAACTGATTTCATGTTTTAATAACATCCATTTTTTATCATGCAGTTAGCATGCTCATCATGCAGCTATTCGTTGGTTACGTAGCGTTAAGCAGTTGTAATTAATCGTAGATCTTTGGATTTCTAGTTGGTTTGATTGTTTAGTGCAACCCCGTATTTGCACCCTGTAGGTCAAGTCTAATCTCTTTGATTTTAGACCAAGTTCAGAATATCTTCCGACTAACCAGTACAGTTGCTTGATTTTGAGTCTAATCTGTTGTGCCATTTGTCTAACATGGTGTTTCCAATTCAACCTACCATCGCCGAGGTATTTAGCTGATTCTATTTGAGGAATCGGGCATCCATCAAGTGATATAATTAGGTTTTTGTAATTTCGCCGCAATGCAAAATTATCATGAACAGATTTGCAGCTAATTAGTTTTTATTTTCCAGCCTGTAGTTTTTATGGTAAATTATATGACTCGATGAATGGAGGTAAGATGAAATGAAGATGAAACAGTGCTGTTTACATGATCTGATCGTTATTTATTGATATAATAAAAATATGGAGAATACAAATACATAATGGGTATCGCCGCTGGGCTTACCTGTAGACGAGGCTTGGGCAGTCGATGGTGGCACGTCTGAACTGACCGCTAGTATCGAATGTACCCTTAAATAATCACATACAATTGCCCAGATAAACGTCTCGAAGTTGCCAGATATTCGTTATCGTGCGCAAGTTGGTGGTGATGCCACCCCGCCCGTGTTCAACATCTGGGATTATATTTTTATTTAGTTTGATTTTTATACTGATTCTATAAATTTTGACCAATTCTCGGCAATTTAGGGATGCCATTCCAAAGTAAAAACAGTTTCTTTTTTGAGCTACATCATTTGCTATTGTGCCCTATTGATGTGAAAAAGTGGTAATCGAATGCAGACAGGTCTGTCGAGTACGGCGGATGTGATAAAACTACCCACCCAAGTAATCCAAGGAACACCTCTTTGGCTGGTTTTGCTGAATAAGACATGTTTTTGAGCATATTGTTGACGTTTTTCGATCAACCCACGGTTCAAACCGATAACAAAACATTGACTACGTTCCACACGTTCTTATAGTTGGGGCATACTCACTGTAAGTCGTTACCAGCACGATCACTTTCAGCGACTTTTCCGTACAAATGTATGTTTTTAGCACAGAACTCAAAATTCGCGGAAAATATGACGCTGTTATTTTTATTAAACGTATTTGTAGTTTTTAGGTTAATTTCAGATGAATAAAGTAGCATATGTATCAAATTATTGTGTTCGTACTGTGAATATAATCGTCACTCGGGAGGGTGTCTCAACCAATACGATGGTATTGCAGAAAATGCTTACATCTCACACATCGTTGATTTTATTTGATTTATTTTATTAATTGATTGAGTTAGAGAGATTCTAAGTTATCTTCCTGCGTTGTTTAAATATAACCTGAGGTTCTATTTACTTGCTTTGCTCTTCCTTTGTTATCTTTGTTCATTTCGTGGATTTTCTATTTATATATCTTGAACTGTAACTATTTTGAGGAAGCTCTTAAAGCTCTAACTCATCTATTATCATATGACCAAAGGTTTCCAAAAGATATTGCAATTAGAAGTACGCTACAATGGAAATGATGTGAAAACAAAACTAATAATATGAATAGAAAAATCGAGTTTTTTACCTTAGAAGTTTTCAAGTGTTTGATTACAATTTGTAACTAAAATAAAGCTATATAAAATATTACATAATGTGTATAGATATGATATAAGTTTTCTTTCGAAAAAACTACGTTGTTTCCGATGTATGTTGATACATTACCATAACTGTCAAGGATGGCATATGATTGCAGAGTGTGTGAGAAATTCTAAAAAATAAAGAAAGAAAAACGTTAACATAAAGAAAGAGAAAGGCTCATATCCAATCCCAACAAGCTATCTCCTGATGATATTTTCATAAATTTTATTAGATCATTTCTGAAAACCTCAGGGGTTGGCCATTAAAAACTTAGTACGACTTTGTTAGTGACTTATCTACTACTGATTTTAGACGATTTTCTATAATTTTTTCCTTTAACTTCATGACTGCTTGCAACCGTGTAATCCCTCTACAATTATTACAGTCTCTTTTATCTCTTTCTTTTTGCATCGGATAATCATTCAGTAGCTTTCTGACCATTTTTTCAGCATTTCTTATAGTATCTTATCTGCGTTATCTGCCTATATTTATCGAATCATTTGGGACTGGTTTGTATCTACAACATTTGTTTCTCCTTCAAAAACAAAACGAAAATAAGCGATCCGACTGATTAGTGGGTGTTTTCTTTGAGTGCAGACAGCATCAACAAAACCCCCGACGTTTTACATAGTTAATTCTACAATCGCCACGTGAATCTGCATCTATCCAAACAACGATCGTCAATAAATTAAAGTACACCCCCACAGGTCGCGCGCGCTTTTTCGTCAGAAAAAATGTCGGTACTGGAAAAAGGCCAAATCAAAGCCGGCCGAAATAATATCGAAACGGCCTGCCGATAGGAGCGTCTAAAGTTAGACCGGTTCGAAAGCACCTCCGCGAGCTGTTTGTTGACGGTCCGGATTTAGGTTTCGTGTTGTTGCACTAGGTCAAAAATATAAACATTATCACATGTTTCGGTCCAAAATTAGTCAGAAGAATAACAAAACAGGTCGCGCTTCATCGGTTTCAAGGTCGTTGGTCGTACATCTCTGATGGTGCCAGTTTTTTTTTATGTTGTATCTTGTTAAAGTATCAGGCCTATAAATTCCTTTTAAATGATTTACAACAGATGGTGTTACTGAGTATTAAATCGCATCAGGTACACGTGTAGCCAACTTTATGTTAAAGCTCCACTTTTCAGTATGTGTCATGTTGTCGAAGTGTAAACAGAAAACATTTTCAGTGCGTTGAAAATATTTGAATTTGTAGCAAGTAAATCGCATTTGCGGGAATTTTTTATTTTTGACTTCAATTTGACGAAAAACTCGACTAAAGATCATCGAATTCTGTGTGAAGTTTATAGGAGCCATTGATAATCCAATGGGCCATGGACTACCTGGCCATACATCAACATCATCGGCAAAGCTGAATATTTAAATTAATGATTCGTATTTGATGGAGTCAGCTTAGGAAAACTGACAGAAAAAGGTCGGAATACGAGCAATGACGCAACAATATTATTCTTCAGCATGACAACGTTCGACAACCTATTGCAAAACCGCTGAAAACGTACTTGAGAACACCATCCGCCGTATTCTCCAGACCTTGCTCTTTCTGATTACTACTAGTTCTGACATATGAGTCGTAATTTGTATAGGCAGTGCTTCACTTCTTATGAATATACCAAAAAAATGGTCGATTCGTGGACAGCCTCAAAATATACATTGTTCTTTCAAATGAAACCCGTAAATAGCCTGAAAGGTGGGAACAAGTAGCGACTAATGAGGAACAATTAAAGTATTGATATTAAATTAATGTAGTATATAAAACATACTTTACCAATTTTCATAATAAAGCTTTAAACTAAAACCAGTTTCAATCAAGTCAAACTTTTAAAATTAATTTATATCGTCTATTTTTTTAGGTATGTTCAGGCTTTTGCTGATGCTACCACTAAGTAAGATGCCATGAAGAATCGCTACATATTAGTTTGGATTTATTAACAAGCATTTAAAAATCAGATGCATAGAGTAACAGATGGGTGTAGTTGAAAAGCCCATAAGGGTATACAGCTATATTTTTAGTTGTAACACAAATCTTTGATAAGGTATGACAATGATGGCCTTGCTCATAAATTGTACAAGATGTCACCGAAACAACAGACTGAACTATTAAACTCTTACATTACAGCCAGAATGTTTAGAGCCAAACAAGAGGAAGCCTAGATTATGGTAAAAGAAACGAAAGTAGGTATACCTCAAGGAAGTGTATTAGGATCAATTCTTTATATATATATATATACTCTACACATGTGATATATCTCAAAATGAACATATCATGATGGCTACATTCGCTGATGATACTGTGATTCTTGCTGTCTGAGGCAGTAACGAAGAAGCCACACGAAAATGTCCACCGGCAAGTGACATAAATAAATAGACACAAATTTGGAAAATAAAAGTTAACGAAAGTAAATTTGTGTATGTGCAGTTCTCGTATAATCAACAGTTTACTTGAATCTTGATGCTTAACTTCGCTATAAGAGACATGTAAAGGAAAGAACTATAGTTCGTATGGTTCGTATGTAGAAAAATCTATTGGTTAATTGGAAGAAAATTGCAATTATCAGTATATAATAAATTGCTATCATTCATTCCGAAGTGCCAATGCGAAGTACTCTGAAAGACTATTAGTGCATCTCAATACACTCGCCAAACAGTTAAATGTGCGCGAAGACAGTGAAGTGCACAGGCTCAAACGCAAACTACCATACGAACTGATTAATAGACACATAGAGTGAAATTTAATAATCTCTAGAATAAGTTAGAATAGTCATTAGAATAAGTCAGGGTATACTTTAAAATAAGTTAGAATAATATCTAGAATAAGATTTAGATTATAAGTTGTACAGCAGATCACTTACTGAAGTGATCTTCTACATGTTAAGATGGTTATATTATATAACGGAAATCAAACAATAATATTTATTGCCCACGGGAAAATTTTTGACGTTCCAAGAGATTAATAAAAAAAAGTTTTCCAGAACATAGTCCTATGAAGTAGTGTAGGTACATTCGGATAATTCAGGACTGCTCACTTACATCGAGACCTTCAGACCTTCAGTTGCCTATAACTTTGCTCAAAGAAACGATAAGTAAGTTTGGTTTTCATAAAAAGTTTATTCGGTCTCTACGTTTTTCTTCGTTATGATTTAAAAGTTGATATCGACTAAATGGTGACCGCGATTCGCTATGCAACTTTCGACTATTTTAAGGCATTTTTCATGGCATCCTGCAACATCCGAGGCTGAATTTCTTCAATTTCATGACGAATATTGTCTTTAAGAGGTCGAATCGTTTGGGGCGTCTTCACATAAACTTTTGATGTTGAAAAACCCATAAGGAAAAGTCTGGTGGTGTTAAATCCGGACATCTGGCTGGTCATGCTAAATCGCCACTTCGCGAAATTAGTCTTCGTGGAAAAACGTCATTCAATAATTGAATTGTTGAACGAGCTGTGTGTATTGTGACCACATCTTGCTGAAACCACATGTCTTCTAGTCCTTGCTCTTCGATTTTAGGCACAAGAAAATTTCGAATCATGTCTTGGTACCGTTCGGCAGTAACATTAACAGCAACATCTTGCTCATTTGCAAAAAAATAGGCACCAATGATGTTTCCAGAATGAATACCACACCATACAGTTGTATTTACTGGATGCAATGATGTTTCATGAATTAATTTAGGATTCTGTGTTCCCCAAAACCGTCTGTTCTGTTTATTGTGGCCACTGAGAAGAAGAGGCTTCATCGCTCATTATCAATTTAGACGAAACACCTTTTTTTCACCAGACAACTTTAGGATTACATTACTGTACTCAACTCGTTGATCAGGATCTCTCGGTAGCAATTTTTGGACTAATTGAATTTTGTATGAGAATATTTTCAAATCAGTTTTCAAAATTCCCCATAACCTGCGTGCAGAAATGTGTAACTGGGAACCGCGCCTCCGAATTGGTGTTTCTGGAGACTCTGCAACACTATCGCGCACCAGAGCCACATTTCCAGCATTACGAGATGTCCGTTGCCTTCCAGAACGAGGCCTGTCTGCTGTCGTAACGTACTGTCGAAAATTCGTATATAAACGATAAATTGTGGTTTTGTGAGACACTGGAGGGCTAGGATATTTTTGACGCAATTTCCCCTGAGTGGTAATAATGGAACGATTATTTTCAATAAATATTGTCATTATTTCTGCTCGTTCTTGTGGCGTACATTTATCCATAATAAAATTTGGACGTCTACACAACACAATAGTTAAAGCGAAACTAAGCTAAATATCATATAACCAAGATGGCGTGCAATCAAAATGGTAGCGGGACTTTTGCCACACCTGTTAGGATAACAGTAGTGTTAATACATACATTATTACACTAATACATTATTACACCTGAAACTAAGATTTAAATTATCGTAAAGACAAATTGTAGGTTAGTCAACAACGACTAGTAACAATGTAATAAATAAATTATAAAAAACTGTACCAATAAAAAGAAACGCAAAAAGATCCACAAATAAACGGAAGCATATGTTCATCTCCGTAATATTTTCGGTACCATGTGATAAAAGTCCAAACAATAGCCTTTGTTGCGGCGAGCTATTTAACGAATATCGATAATTAATCCGCATAAACCAAACATAATAAGCTTGATGTAAACCAAGCAGGTCCAGATGATATCGGACCGAGTTTCACACGAAAACAAATCTGGAATGTCGGTCGCGCATATGAGGTCAAATGCGTCGAGAAAAAATCGAATTCCGCCTGAGACGTGGGCGGCGATCTTTTTTCCGTACCAAAGGAAAATATTTGCGATTCCGTGAAGATTATGATTTTATTATTCCCGATATTAACTACAGGAACTGCCTCGCCCACCGTCATCGTAGCCAAAAATTTTAATAGCAAACATATATGCGTATGCGCCCAGGGTACAGAAATATACGCGCGGTTGAGATCACGGCTCTGGAATATTGTACTGTTCAGTTGAGTGATATCACGTACTCTTATTCATTTTTTGATTTATGGACGACCGATTTTTCTCGGGTCATTTTTGACGTCAGCTCATCAAAGGATTTTTTGATTTAAAATATCATTAATATCTTTCTGGAGTCCCACCTAATATTACAAGTCATTACTAAGAACTTCTAATAAAAAATTATCAATTTAAAATAAAAGTAAAACAGAAAGTATGGTTAAATTTATAAGGTGATTACATGCATTCTAATCAGCTATATTTATTAATCAAAAGGCAACATATTAATATAAACAACTGTTAAAGAACATAAAATAACAGTCTTTTTTTTTAATATTATTGAGTTGTTCAGTGTACACGGATGTTTTGTTGTCTCGTATGAATAAATATGCTGCCGAAATATATCAAACGCTATTAGAAACTTCTGGAGATGCTGATCCACCATATCTCAATTTAATTAGTGATTTACTGTCAAGGAAAACGACCTGCACAACTAAAAATGTTCAAAGGCAATGAATTGGAAAAACTTTGGAGGAAAGGACAACCCAAACTGTTAAAAAGCTTCTAAGCAGCTTCGAAATTGATGAATAAACGACCATACGACGCATATGATGGGAAAGATCCAAAAGTTACTACATGAATTAAATTGAAACTGAATCTACTACGAAAACCTTAAGCACAAAAATAATGGATTAGTGTGAGGCGATAAAGCCTGATAATGATTCATGGGTATAAAGGCTTGATGTATACATATGGTAAAATTAGGAAAATATAGCGGACTGAGTATACGGAACATAAGGAGATTAAACACAATAGGCAACTTTGGAGAAATGTTTCGTGACGTTCAGTATCCAGATGACCCAACAATAAACCCCTTGTCTTTCCATTTTATTGGTTTGAATCCACAAAGACATTTTATTGATTAATTTCGTTTCTATTGTGCGTTTGTTGTTATGCTGCATTATTATTATGCAATTAGTTCGTTATAATGAATCTTCGATGTAAGAAGTGTTATGATCCAAAGAAAGCAAAGAAAAGAAACAACGTTTTTCCTTCAAGAAGTTTACAGCTCTATTAAAAAAACTGGTATATCACTTTACAAACCTGAAACTATTGTTTTTATTGTATTGTTTTTACTAGGTATATACAAAATTATATACATCGAGCTTTTATATAACAGGTAAATTGAAAAGTCCCCGGCCTGACACATAGATGGCGCTACTAAAATTGAATCCATATGTTGTTTAGTTAGCGCTAACCCTCAAAACAAGCGTGTATAAATTTGACAGCTGTTGGATCATTAGTATGTGAACTATAGCATTTTGAGTGAAGCAACTTTTGTTGGAAAAAGAAGAAAAAGCGATGAAAAGTAATTTCGCGTATTGATAAAATATTGCCTTTTGAAGGGAAAAAATACAGCTGACGCAAAAACTTGCCTTAATACCGAGTTTCCAGACACTTCCCCAGAAAAATCAACCATTAAGGATTGGTATGCTGAAGTTGGGACGTGTTGAAATGAGCACCGAAGACGGTGAAGGCAGTGGACGCCCAAAAGAGGTTGTTACCGACGAATACATTTAAAAAATCCACAAAATGATTTTGAATGACCGTAAATTAAAATCGAATGTAAAGATATCAACTTCTCGTGTACATCATATCATTCACAAATATTTGGGTATGAGAAAGCTTTGTGCAAAGTGGGTACCGCGCGAGCTCACTTTTGACCAAAAACAACGACGAGTTGATGATTCGGAGCAGTGTTTGCAGATGATCAAGCATAATAAACCCGAGTTTTGCGTCGATATGTAACAATGGATAAAATATGGCTCCATCATTTCACTCCGAAGTCCAATAGACAGTCATCAGAGTGGACTGCACACGATCAACCCGCTCCAAAGCTTGGGAAAACGCAACAGTCGGCTGGCAAGGTTATGGCATGTGTATTTTGGGATGCGCATGGAATAACTTTCATTGACTATCTTGAAAAAGGAAGGACCATCAACAGCAACTATTACATAGCGTTACTGAACCGTTTGAAGGACGAAATCGCCGAAAACGGCCGCATTTTAAGAAAAAGAAAGTGCTGCTTCACCAAGACAATTCACCGTGTCAAAAATCCATGAATTGGGCTTCGAATTGCTTCCTCATCCACCGTATTCTCCAGATCTCGGCCTCAGCGACTATTTCCTGTTCTCAGATCTCAAAAGAATGCTCGCTGGGACGACAATTTCGTCAAATGAAGAGGTGATCGCCGAAACTGAGGCCTATTTTGAAGCAAAGGACAAATCGTACCACAAAAATGGCATCGAAAATTTGGAGAGTCGCTATAACCAGTGTATCACCCTTGAAGGGAATGATGTTGAATAAAAAATAACTAATTTTGCCTAAAAAATGTGTTTTACTATGGTAGGCCGGGGACTTTTCAATTGACCTGTTATGTACACCTCATAAAACAGAACAACAATAAAATACGTACGAATAAGGACACCGCATCGTGGATTATATCAATCGGTTCCCTTCATTAAAATATATTTTTCTAATGATATTTTTTGCGGTAAAATCGCCCGCCACAGTTCAATTACCAAGCCCAAATTTGCCCGCCTTTTATCGTTATTGCTCACTTATGTAACTCAACGCCGTAATTGACTGAATAATTGTGTAAACACAATTAACGGCATGTAATTTGTCGGATCTTAACAAAAGAAACAACCGCGTATTCAAATTTAATGCCCAGTAATTTTTGTCTAGACCAAAAACGAGGCATCTTTTATATCAAAGTAGGCATGTTTTATAACTGTTGCTCAAATAACACTACAAATAATACGTATCATATTGACATTTGACGATTTCTGCCTGAATCGTCTAGTATCGATTGAAAATATTAATTTAAAAGTAAGTGAAATTCTAGTAGTGGCCACTCTCAAGACAGTGGCCGGAAAACCTCGGAAAACTTCGGCTGTTACCGTCTCATATTGCGACCTTGCCAATCAGCAGAATATTGCCATTTTTTGTTTTAGCGCTGAAATTAATATGATCTCTAATAGTACCGGTTTGTTTGTATCGAATATAAAGCCATTTTTTATATTCTTTAGTTGCCGTGTTGTGTTTTATTCTTAGTTTATCGTTATTTTGTTTATACTTTTATATTACCCGAACTTATTAATTTTTTGTCTTTTTATAAGTAAGGTTAAGAAGTTGGGATAAAACGTTTGTATTTGTTTTATTCGCCTACTTTACATATTAAGTATTATATTATTATGTGTTTTTGGACCGTTTAGATTTTAGTTTTATATGGTAGATAATAATAAATAAAATAATTTAGTTGTGAGTATTGTCAAACCAACAAACAAGTGTATGAGAAGCATTTAATACATTAAATCTTGGGTAAAAATGCATTCATGCAAAAAAAAGATATATCAGTTGTGTGAATAAGAAAATTATTCGATATATATATATATATATATATATATATATATATATATATATCGAATAATTTTCTTATTCACTTATTTCTTATTATTACTTATCAATAAATTTTAATGCATGTTTTAGGTTAATTTTTGAATCTAAGAAAATATATTCTCGAATATATTCTATATTCTTTCATGTAATTTATATGAAGTTTTATATGATGAGGTCTATATGATTAATGAGGTCTATATGAGTTAATTCACCTTGATCTGATTGGTCCTGTTCGATATGATACTTCCAAGTATACAAATTCATACTGTAAAACATAAACAGTTTATGTAAGATCATCTACCTCTTATAGATAATAACAATAATAAATCTAATTTCATAGATGATGTGAAAGACAGAGAGAGAATAGTCATAAGAAGATGACGATGAAAAGAAAACGTGAAGACGAGAAATTGCACGCGGTACTCCAGACTAATAAACGAGAATATATAGAATAAAATGATGGCTAGAGGTTATGCAACCCAGTATTATCTTGATAAAATCTTACAAACTTTTTATATTTTGTGAATTTTTTATAATTGTTTCATAATTTATTTCTTTTTAACTACATATAGGATTGTATTAAGTTAAAAAATATTAGTTAAGAGATTATTAATGTCTCTTACTCAAGCACAGAATAAAATGGCAACATATATTTTAGTATTTGTTTTAGATTCGAAGATTTAGAAGAAATATTTCAACATTAATGTTACTATGATATTTATAATTATATAAAATATAAAAGGCAATGAGGCCATAGAGTGTCCACTACAAACCTGGCAAAATAGTGAATGATAAGGAAAATAAAAGTGCTTTTGGGATATCATAGGAATTTTTGGGGAATAAAAGATATCAGCATTTTTGAGACAGACAGAGGGTCCCAATAAGGTGACGTTGAAAAGCGTGAAGATGAGAAATTGAAGGCGTTACTCCAAGTCAAACAAAAGAACTGTGGACTTATTAAATATTTAATCAATAACTAATAGACCATCTCTAGACGTGTAAAAGTCATTGAAATCATGACTCGAAAGTAGGCGGATTTAATTCTACATATCTTGAAGCCAAAGTGGTGATAAGTAACCGTATTGTAATAAATCGAAGATAAAAAGTCACACATTAAATCTGGTACACCATCAAAATCCATGATAAAACAATATGTTTCACAAGATAACACAACAGCAATAATTTTTGAATTATATCCTCAATTTTCTTAAGGTTTTACCCAAATTAATACATATCAATATAACAGGAACAAAATACTTATAAACAGGAATATAGTAAAATGTATGGCTAATGGTTATGCAACCGAATATTATCCAGATATAATCTTACAAACTTTTTATATTCTGTATATTAGAATTGATATTATTAAGAATATTTTTGTAAAACTTTTATATTTGTTTCACAATATATTCTTTTTAACAAAAACCTTAAAACATCCAAATCTTGACGACTATTCAAAAAGACAGTGAACATTAAAAAATTCAGCATTTTTGAGAAATTCTTAAGGAATACTATTGTATTTGATTTACAAGATTAAACACAAGAGAGTATGAGAATAACTACATAACACGAAAACTCGTGTTAGCCCTGGAAATCACAAATATCTGATGCTTAATTCTTTTGATATTTATAAATAATTGGAATAAGTCAAACGGTTCAATATTTCATTTCATTTTATATATGTAAAAAAAATCAATAAAAACCCAATAGTTTGGAGTAAATTAAAATAATATGATCACAGAATAGGCAACCAGATATTGGCTTAAATAAATTTCTCTCTTTTCAACTTATAATAGATCGGTGGTAATTATCGCACTTACCTTACTGTACTGGCCGAGGACATACTTCAAAATCTCCGGAGGAGCCTGGAACAGCAGCGGCTCTAGGGCGGAGATCAGGAGACAGTTCTGGAGACACAACTTGAGGGTGTTCTGACACTTCGCTTTCAAGTCGGCTGATGATTCCGGTCTCTCGTACAGTTCCATCAACCTGCATCAAAATAAAGGAGGAACAACGTGGCAATTCGAGTAAATTCTTCGCGGGACCACCTCTGAAACACGTTGGTGCTGGCCACGGCTTGGGAATGCTCCGGGCTGTGCTTGCCGATCTGGCCCAGAGCCCAGGTGGTGGCGGTCAACAGGCTGTCGTCGCTTGATGAGTTCAGAATCCCCACGAGAGACTGAACTGTGCGGCAACCGATCACCGTCATGGATAACTGCGGAGAATGTCCTAATAAAGCAAAGAAGCTATAATGCTAAAATGTGCAGTAAGATCAAGAATCTTCAATCAGTATTTGTATTGAATAAATATAATAGTTATTTCAAATACTTAATGCTGATTTATTTTGTAGTTAATATTTTATATATCTATGACCTCCATATACATTTAAACATAAATACATTTAGAAATCTTTTTAACTAAAAATAGTGGCTATTTCTGAAGAATCCTTTCCGGCTGATTTTGCGATGCTGTCATTTACAAACAATCGCGGGGTAAAATCCATCGGAACTACAACAGCCATTTTGCATAGAACTCTGGTACTAACAGGTCAATTGAAAACTCCCCGGCCTACCATAGTAAAACACATTGTTTTGGCAAAATTAGTTTTTCTTTATTCAACATGATTCTCTTCAAGGGTGATACGGTGGATGAGGAAGCAATTCAAAGCCCAATTCATGGATTTTTGACACGGTGCATTGTCTTGGTGAAGCAGCACTTTCTTTTTCTTCAAATGCGGCCGTTATTCGGCCATTTCGTCCTTGAAACGTTCCTCAATAACGCTTTGTAATAGTCTGTTATGTTGATGATGTTGGTCCTTCCTTTTTCAATGTAGTCAATGAAAATTATTCCATCCGCATCTCAAAATAGAAACGCCATAACATTGCCAGCCGAGTGTTGAGTTTTCTCACGCTTTGGAGCGGTTCATCGTGTGCAGTCCACTCGTATGACTGTCGATTGGACTTCGGAGTGAAATGATGGAACCATGTTTCATCCATTGTCACATATCGACACAAAAATTCGGGTTTTTTAGCCTTGATCATCTTGAAACACTGCTCCGAATCATCAACTCGTCGTTGTTTTTGGTCAAAAGCGAGCTCGCGCGACACCCATTTTGCACAGAACGTTCTCATACCCAAATGAGATCAAGAATCGAGAATGATATGATGTACATGCTCAGTCGATATCTTTAGAGTGTCTGCCCTATTTCATTCCGTTTCAGTTTACGGTCATTCAAAATAATTTTGGTGTTTTGAACTGGGTCTAGTTTCTTCACATAGAAGGGGACTGCAGTGATATAGCACTGACTTCCATAGTCTTCTTCTTGTCATAGCTTACTTCTTGTCAATGCTTTGAATATATTGCTTAAAGATGTTCGATGTGCTCCCCAGTAGTGATTGGAGAGAGAGTCTTAAGTAAGCGTTTGTCTAATAAACATTTGCTTTTAATGTAGTTTATGTGTGAAAGCCAATGGTCAAATACCAGAGCAAGGAGTTTATGTTCCTATTTATTTGCCAAATTCTTACCATCCATTATTAAGATAGTCGTCCGTGGGCAGTTCCTCGGTCTGCAAAATTGGACACTTACGAATAAGAACTAAGAACAAAGACAGAAAGCTAAGAACTTTAGACAATTTTGCTCAGCCCATATAGGTATTTCACTGAGGCAGTTCTGTAGGAGGTGCTGGCTATACTCATGATCTGAATGTCTGTGATATATAATTACACCATCCGTATAAATCCTAGCGTTGATGTGAGCCGGGACAACCTCGTTTATTGAGTTCATAGTAACGACAAACAATAACGGACTGATACAGCAGCCCTGAGATACTCCATTCATCTGGTGGTAAGGCGATAAAATTACACCATTCCCTGTGACCCGAAAACATCTGTCAGCCAAAAAGAAGGCAATAAATCTATATATTTCCCCCCGTTTTCCTGTACAATAGTCGTCTTTGGATGCTATTGGTGTTAATGGTGTCAAAGGCCCTTTTCAAATCAAGAAAGACAGCAGTCGCCTGTTGTCCCGAGTTGAAAGCTACACAGAGATCCTCCTGAAATCCGATCAAGTGATCGAGTGTTAAGTATCCCCTTATGAAGCCCAGCTGGCGATCATTTAGTAGTTTCTGTCTTTTAATTATGTTGTCTGCCTATTGCTGACCATGCGCTCTAGTACTTTGCACAAATATGTCTATAGCTAGAGACTGAATGTCGCGGTTTACCTGGCATATGAATAGGGACCAGGAGTGATTGCTTCCATGATAAAGGTAAATACCCCTTTCTCCAAACTTCGTATATGATGAGCAAATGTAGTAGTTGGGAACGCGTTAGATATTTAATTAGTGTAAATTTAATGCATACCTACCTTTGTCTTTGAATATAGCCATTAATGTATATCAATCTGTATTGCATTCCTTGCTTTTATTGAATGAATTGAGAGAGGAGTTCATTACTGAGTAATTTTAAAGACAAATGTATGCTTGTTAAATAAAATAAGTAAAATTATAGGGGACGAAAAATATACAAAAACCTTTTAACTTGTGAACGCAAGATGATTTATTCGATATATATTATATTCCTTAAATATACGTATAATTTTCAACAACTGGCAACGTTGCGAATCCAAATCTTTGTGCTCATTTCGGGATTCTCCAAACTAGACTCTTGTAGCAATAAATATGTCAATTATTAACGTTGGTAATACTGAGCCTGTATTATACGTCAAATTGTCAATCGTGTATGTTGCCAATTGTCATATTATTTATTAAACAGTTATTTTCACCAATTTTTTTATATTAATTAAGTTGATTAGTACGAACGTTATTACTAGTTAGAACATTAGTTGTTGCTATTACAAATTTTTACCTATTTTAATGTCTATAAGAGACAGACTGACTATGCAGCTAGTGCCATCTGCTGACAGTTTATCAGAAACACAAATGTCAAATACGATACTAATCATAAAAGAACAAAGATGTTGTAGTACCTGCAATAAATCCCAAAGCTGTAACGCAGGGCATTCTGGCATCGTTATTGAGATCGAATTCTTTGGACGGCTGTTGCAGGATTATTTGCAATAGAGCCGCTGTAGAACGAAAAAGATATAGTATTTTCAAAGTTTTTTTATACATATGCCACCAAGATGTTTAATGTATTGCCTGCCGCAATTTGCAAATTCGTTTCAGAATCAGACAATATTTTCCTTCTCATTTTATTCTATTTAAAAAGAGACGCAATGCTGTCTGATTAGTTCGAACACTTTCCAGCCTGTCAAAGTCGTCGTGTTGTCGGACGGATTCAAAATTCTTGAAAGCAATAGTGATAAGTAAGAGGTTATAATACTAACCTATAAACTATTGTGGCGGTTATTGTTGTACAATTATTTTATGTAGATTAGAATTTTGTTGTATTGCAAAGCAAAACTGAACTAAAACTCAGAGTTGATGCGGCAACATTGCGACGTTTTGATGTCCCAAATTTAAATGACGTATATAAATAATAACTTTGAACAGGCTATATAATAGTTTTGATCCTGTAGGGATTTTTAAAACTGATTGGAAACTTTCTTTTGTGCATGTGGGCAATATATCTTTATAAAAGTGTGATTTTTTAAGGATTTATTGGTTAAAATGTAGTTAACAATATCCCTACAAATTTGAGAACTGGGGGAAGTATTCTGTGGTCAGGATTTTTGTATTATGATAATAATTGTGAACTTTTAACTTATGGAAGATGTGGAATTGCAATCCCCACTGGATGATAACTCAATACAAAGCAACAAGAGCTTGAATTTCAACTAAAAACTACTTAAACAATTATTATCAGGCCTTAGCCGCAAATGGACCAATTTCAAGTTCTTGTTGGGTATAACTTAGGTCTCAAATGTTTTGACTGAACAGAACTTAAGACAATGTATGAGTCGTGCCTTTCAATGATCACCCAACAATATAGAAAGGATTTTTTGTAGAAAGTAGTGATGAGTGGTGAAAAGTAAATGTGATGAACGGATGTAATGATAAGTTAAAAATTGACAGTTTTTGACTTGTAATTAGTATGCCTACCAATTCCACCACTGTTTACCACCAGCTGTGTAAGTTCCTGCGACTGCTTCGATATATCTCTGATAACGGCAGCGGCATTTCGACGCACGACTGGACAGGGATGTGACAGATGCTGCAGAACCGTCGGAAATATCTCGGCTTCGACGACGACTTCAGCCAATTCGCTGGAGTGCTTAGCAATAGCACCTTAGGCACAAAATCACAAAGAACATATTTGTTAGTATATCAGGGCGTTGACGTCCTTCGCTTTATAAAATTATGCTTTATGTAAGCATTAAGTCATTTAAAGCAGTAATAAGGCTGTGCAGGATCACATAACAGATCAATTGAGAAGTCCCCGGCCTGACACATAGATGGCGCTACTAGAATTAAATTCATATATGTTGTTTAGTTAGACCTAACCCTCAAAAGGTGCGTGTATAAATTTGACAGAGGTGATTGTGAATTATAGCATTTTAAGTGAAAAGAAACTTTTGTTTTTGTGAAAAAAATCGATAAAAAGGAATTTCGCGTGTTGATAAACTATTGCTTTTTGAAGGGAAAAATACAGTTGAAGCAAAAACTTGGATTGATGCCGTGTTTCCGGACACTGCCCCAGGAAAATCAACCATCAAGGATTAGTATGCTAAGTTTAGAAGTGGTAAAATGAGCACCGAACCGGTGAACGCGGTGAACGCCCAAAAGAGGTTGTTACCGACGAAAACATAAAAAATCCACAAAATGACTTTGAGTGACCGTAAATGAAATAGCAGACACTCTAAATATATCAACTGAACGTGCACATCATATCATTCACGAATATTTGGGTATAAGAAAGCTTTGTGCAAAGTGGGTGCCGCGCGAACTCACTTTTGACCATTAACAACGACGAGTTGATGATTCGGCGCAGTGTTTGATGATGATCAAGCGTAATAAACCCGAGATTTTTGCGTCGATATGTGACAATGGATGAAACATGGCTCCATCATTTCACTTTGATGTCCTATCGACAGTCATCCGAATGGACTGGATACGATGAACCCGCTCCAAAGCCTGGAAATACGCAACAGTAGGCTGGCGAGGTTATGGCCTTTGTGTTTTGGGATGCGCAAGTAATAATTTTCATTGACTACCTTGAAAAAGGGAGGACCATCAACAGCGACTATTACATAGCGTTATTGGACCGCTTGAAGGACGAAGTCACCGAAAAACGGCCGCATCTGAAGGAAAAGAAAGTGCTGCTTCACCAAGACATTGCACCGTGTCACAAGTCAGTGAAAACGATGGCAAAAATTCATAAATTGGGTTTGGAATTGCTTCCTCATCCACCGTATTCTCCAGATCTGGCCCACAGCGACTATTTCTTGTTCTCAAATCTCAAAAGAATGCTCGCTGGCAAGAAATTTTCGTCGAATGAAGATGTGGTCGCCGAAACTGAGGGCTATTTTGAAGCAAAGGGCAAAACGTACTACAAAAATGGTATCGAAATGTTGGAGGCTCGCTATAATTAATGCATCACCCTTGAAGGGAATTATGTTGAATTAAAAAAACTAATTTTGCCAAAAAAATTGTGTTTTACTGTGGTAAGCCGGGGACTTTTCAATTGACCTGTTAACTGGCCTAAACAATGCATTGCAGAATTTATTTCGTACAAAAAAAAACGTTTATATAGCTCATGATTTTAATTTTATTTTATCAAAATATAATATATCGTTATTAAAAGGAAACCAGCTCGTTCACACTATGTAACAGTAAAACTAAGACAAAACTTACTCAGAGCTGCTAAAGACTGTCGCTTCAATTTCTCGTCGCTGTTACGCAAGTTATTCACCAGATGCGGAACTATACCCGCATCGCCAACGCACATTGCCAGATCCTCGCAATGTTTAGCGATGTCCGCCACCGCACTGGTTGCTATTTGCTTCAGGCTGATCTCAGGTTCTTGTAGGCAGAGCATCAACAAAGGTAGAATGCCGTTGTTGACACATTCCTGAGCCAATTTTTTACTGTGCCGCGAAATATAGCCTATGCCCCAAGCAGCTGACTCTTTAACCTGACGACGAAACATCAAAAACACACCAAAAATGGATTAAATATCAGCAAACTACTCACAGTAGGTTCAAAATCTTCCAAACAGTAGACGAATGTTTGAAGCCCGCCATTTTTGACAACTATTTCGGCCAGTTTCTCGTTATGTCTGCAAATCGAGCGTAACACAAACAGCACAGCGGCTTTCTGATATTTCTACATCACAAAATTATATTGAATCACAAAACATCACGCAATACACTGGTAACATACATTTCCGGAAGTAGCATTTTGTAGCAATGTTGGCAAGAATCCGATTTCTATTAGTTCCATGGCCATATCCGAGTCGCTGTGAACAAGACGACCTAAAGCGATCGCAGCGCATTGTTTTATAGCCGGCACAACATCATTTACCAAAGGTTTCAGTAAATCTGCAATAAATTATTTCAATAAACGTCATGTTTCTTACATAGCAAACAGCAAACTTTCCTAATATATTCGCTTTTTTCATTATTTCATTGTTTTGCGATCTCAAAGCCAAATCGGCTACAGTTTGTACGAAAGTTAATCGTGCTTTTTGATAGTTTTCGAAAACCTGCAGAATCGAACGCGTGGTCATTATTACGAATCCAAATATAAAAAAAATTTAGTTTAAAAGATGACATTTCTGTTACCATAAAACACAAAACATCCTCGTTGTTAGATAACCATATAAACAAGTTCAACACGGGTTAAATTAATCCTAACCCAATATTTCATTAGGTTCAATTTCGAAAAAATTAAATAGATAACCTTTTACCTTTTAGCGAACAGAATAATGCCCGTAACAATTTCTCATTTATTTAGATATCGTCCTATGTACAAAAGGTCGTTATTTTTGAGGGTAAGTATTTAATATGTTTGTTTTTTACATCTGTTGAGAAACAATTTTAGCCATACAGTTCAAAAGAATCATCAGACTTTCCAAAAAATAAATTAGACCAAGTGATTTCTGCAGATAAACAAACGGAAAATGGAATTGTATATGAAAAGAGGCCCTTTAGGATAACATTAGAAGCAGGTTAGTTTGTTAGTTGTATATTGGAAAAATGAATTCAAATATGTTTCAATTGTAGGTAAAAAGTACTCATGGTGTTTATGTGGTAGAAGTCACAAGCAACCATTTTGTGATGGCACTCATAAAATGCAACAATTAAACATTGTACAAAAGTAAGACATTATTTATTTTTTTATCTGTAATAATACAATAATTTTGCAATAGACCTGTTCGATTTGTTGTTGAGGAAACAAAGGACTATTGGTTATGTAATTGTAAGCAAACCAGTTCTAGACCCTTTTGTGATGGTACACACAAGTCACCAGAGGTACAAGATGGACCAAGCCTCATCCGATGATCTCGATCTTGCCAATAGTATAATTCGAATCAATTGTAGCTAAATATTACACCTCAAGTAATGTCCACTTATGTAATATTATTTATATTTAAAATATATATTATAACAACAAAGAATAAACTTGTTTCTACTAAACAGAACTTTTATTATACTACGTAGCATTTCCACTACTTATATCTTCCTTAGGGTTCTGTGACTTTTTCTGGGATTCAGCCATGAGTTCATGATCTAACCTTTCTTTTGCTCTAACCACCTTAGATTGTAAGTATAATGATGTTTTTTCATTAGCTTTAAACAATGATTGATATCTAAAAGGGTAGTAAGTACATTCTTATAAAGAATTCCATTATAACATACACTATTACCTTTCTTCAATTTCTTCCCTAGTTAATTTGCTAACATTTAAAATTTGCTTGGCTTCTTCTAGAGACAATCCTAGTTTTTGATTTGCTACTCTTTCACTTCTAGTTCTTGTGTTATTTAACCTTTGAGCGGCTTGCTGGGAGGCTTCTATTTCTTGTTTGACAGCTCTGGCAAAGGCCCTACCTACCACCTGAGCACCGGCAACTATTAATTGAGCTAGAAATTTGGCCATTTCTATATCTATTAATCATTTAAACTGCTACAATTTGTACGGATGTAATATAACCTCAAAAAGACTTCTTGTCATTCGAGTGATATTGACTAACTATCCAACAGATATCTAATATAGTTCATAGATGGCGCAAAAAGCAGATACAGATTTCTTATAGGATAACTGTTTAATTAACAGAACATGTCGGTAGATGACGCAAGGCAGATCAGTAATTTCAATAAATATATTATCTCTCTATTTGAAGACCTGATTGGGATTTATCGAAATAATTATAAGTTTCTCTTTCCGTTGGACATCAAAGGCCGACTGGCAATAATTATTTTTCGAAGATTATTGTAAATAACGGGGTAAAAAAATTTGCTTTTATGACAAAGAGAAATAGCGGTATTCAATGGCAATTTAAAAATGTAAATTTTATGAAGCAAAAGCAATATTTAAGCGCTATTAAGACAACTATATTTTGCATAATTTTTTAATCGTAGCATTATTTATAACAATAAATAAAATGGAGTAAAGTTTACTTTAATAACTTAATTGGTGTTATTAACTTTATTTAAAGTAAGTCATTTTAACTATGCTTTTTTTGTTATGAAAAAAGGTAACGTTGCAGTTCTGCTGCACTAGATATTAATATATGGGTTCATATTACCAACTATAAAATACGTAGAGTAATAATAATAGCGTAGTCAAAAGATATAGAAAATTAAAATAATTTTCATTTAATAATTTCATTTTCTAACTTTAAATTTCTTTTGCAAATTAAATCAATATGTTATACTCATTTTTACCATACATTTATTTTAAACTATTAATATCTATGGTCTACATGCTTTAATGGTCTAACGCAAAAAACAATTGTAGGAGTGATTTTATGTAAATCGCATTATATTATTTCTAAGCGGTATTTCTTTCAAATAGGGGTAAATTACAATTGTATTATTAATATATGTGGTATTGGCGCCACGCATACATTACTCAGTATATCGATTGAGATTTAATTGATGGTTATTATCCATATTTTTTAATAAACTAGAATCTTAAAGTTTAATATGATAAGTAGCCTATGGTAAATGCTTTTTTTATCATTAGTGGAATGATAAATTGCTTTATGCATGATTAAATATGATAATAGTTGTATAACTGATTTTTTCTGACGATAATTGATAGGGGCTGATACGTCTGCAACCAAATATACTGTTACAAAAGTATTTTTTGTGTTATCACACTGGTTATTAGAAAAACGGTTATAATGTTTAAATACATTTTTATATATATGTGACATTTTGAATTGTTATCTAATAATTTTCTTCGTGTTTCCCGCAGTATGAATTAGATGTTTAAAAAAACACGTCATTTTAGGTTATACATTGGATGGATCGCAATCATACATTGTGCACTGTAATTGTGTATTATTTGAACTACTCGGATTGCTACATGGTCTTCTTTACAATGCATATTTTTTTCGTCATGTTGTCATGTAATACGTCAAAGTGACACAGCAGCATATCAAATAATTTTGACATGTCAATCTTTGATTTAAAAGAAAATAGAAGTAAATAATATAGTAATATAATAAATTTTAAATTAAAAAGTGATAAACAATTTAAATAATATTTATGATGTAAAAATGAAGATGATGCTTCAAAAAGTCAAAAACTATAGGTGTACTCATCTTTATTCATCGTATTGAATAAGACAGATGTGGCATCACTAAAACAGTTCTAATTAGTAGACTAATAGTTGGAATGACATTAAACTTTGACAGTTATCGTTTGAATGTTAGTTATGTCAAATCCTATGGGTCTATATCTGTATGTTTTTTCGTTAATGAAATAATTTGAAATAATTCAAGGTTTTTGTTTCTATTAAGAACGACTAGTCATTATTTATAAATTGTCATCCATTTTAACTTTATACTGAATGCATTTATAAAGTTGTTAAGCATTAGCAATGCTAGTTACGAGGATCTAGCTACAATTATCGAGAATAAAAAATTGATACAGGTTTTCAGAATTCTGATTTTAAATATGCACTCAATTTAACAGCGTTAATAATAATTCTATTCTGTTTTTCCACTTTTAAAACTAGTAAGCTGTTCAACCTGTTGCGTTGAAGAATATTTTTCAAAATTGCCTTTAACAGTACTATAGATTTCTTGCCTTGACTGGAACCTTTGGTATGTTCTCTTGAGGATAATAAACAGTGTGAAGCTAAACATCGCAAGTTCGTGTGAGTACCAGAAATATCTTAAATAATCAATCAGCTTCAGAAGCAATCTATTCTTTGCAAAAATCTACTTACAGTGCATTTTAGTATTATTTGTTAAAAAAATCTTTATCAAATATATAATACGAGGTTGGTGAAAAGGTAATTTCGTTTTTTTTGTAATATATAGTTTTATAATGTAGTAATACCATGGAGCAATAGGGAGAAAAATCAATAGGAGTTTTTGGAGAAAAGCTTACGTCTGCTAAAAGGCTATATCCAATATGTAGATGGGATTATAATCGCACATTAAAGTAATTTGATTGGCCAACGCTCCACATGTTGCAAAACCGGCGAATACATACTTAGAAATATTAAAATCGGAAGCTCGACACCAACCGCCGTATTTTCCAGACTTGTGATTACTACTTATTTCGACACATGATTGGTGACCCGTCTGGGCAGCGTTTCACTTTTACGATTATGAATTTTAAAAGATACATTGTTCGTTTGAGATGGAATAGTAGCTGCTATCGATGGACGTTACTTTGAATATAAAATATTTTTAACAAAAAAAATGATCCGACTTCAAAAATAAATGAGAAACTCACCAAAAAGTAAGAAATAATCAAACTTAGATTTTTTACACAAAAAAAACATTTTAAAATAAAATAACAGTCTTCGGCATATCACAGTAAAACACATTTATTTGGCCAAATTAGTTTTTGTTATTCAACATAATTCCCTTCAAGGGTGATACACTGATTTTAGCGATCTTCCAACTTTTCGATACAACTTTTGTAGTACGATTTGCCCTTTGTTTCAAAATAGGCCTCAGTTTCGTCGATCACCTCTTCATTCGACGAAAATTTCTTCTCCGTGAGCATTCTTTTGACATCTGAGAACAGGAAATAGTCGCTGGAGGTCAGATCTGGAGAATACGGTGTATGAAGAAGTAATTAGAAGCCCAATTCATCGATTTTTGATACGGTGTTTTGTCTTGGTGAAGCAGCACTTTCTTTTTCTTCAAAAGTGGTCGTTTTTTCGGCGATTTCGTCCTACAAACGGTCTAATAATGCTATGTAATAGTGGCCGTTGGTGGTCCTTCCTTTTTCAAGGTAGTCAATGAAAATTATTCCATGCGCATCCAAAAATAGAGATGCCATAATCTTGCCAGCCGACTGTTGCATATTCCCACGTTTTGGAGCGGGTTCATCTTGTGCGATCCACTTGGATGACTGTCGGTTGGACTTCGGAGTGAAATGATGGAGCCATGTTTCATACATTGTCAAATATCGACGCAAATACTCGGGTTTATTGATCATCTTCAACCATTGCTCGGAATCATCAACTCGTCGTTGTTTGTGGTCAAAAGTGAGCTAGCGTGGCACCCAATTTGCACAGAGCTTTCTCATACCCAAATAATCGTGAATGATATAATGCACACGTTCAGTTGATATCTTTAGAGTGTTTGCTATTTCAATCAGTTTCAATTTACGGTCTTCAAAATCATTTTGTTGATTTTTTAAATATTTTCGTGGGTAACAAACTCTTTTGGACGTCCACTGCATTCACCGCCCTCGGTGATTTGACAAATGTTCTAACCAAATTAGAACAACAACAAAAAGGTGTTGTATCGGCCGGGAATCGAACCCGCGACATCCGCGTGTGAGCTGTATAGACAACATAGAAGCAGTTGCCTACGATATATCTACGACTTACCATATGACATGGTTAGTGCTTAAAAAGCAAACTGAATGGTTTTTGCACTGAGCGACTTTGGATTTTACGTCACATCAGCACAGCAATAACATTACACCCAAATATCTGATTATTATAGATTAGAAAAATATATGAAAACATCGTACGTGCCTTTGAATTGACGGAGAAATCGAATATAGAACCTTCTTCTCTTTTAAAGTCGGTTAAAAATACACTGTATCGATTTTTCACAATACAGTTTCAAAAAATCCTTCAAAACTATTTTATAAACCTAATATATGTTCTTAATTATTTTTGACTACATTATTTTTTAATAAAAATACGTTTAATAATATGTTTTTTTTGGGTGGCAATCGCATATATACTGAATACTAGGACGAAAAAATATCGATATTTTTGGTCGATTCTTTTTTGACTGATATATCGATGTATCGATATTTTTTTCATCCGATATTTTTCAATTAAAGATACTGCTTAAAAATTATAAAAAACATTATAAAATTGATACTTAATTTTAAGGGAATTTTTAAAAAATTCGATAGTTTTTTCGTCCGATATTTCGATATATCGATCGATTTTTAAAAAAATATCGATAAATTATTGTACTAAATTTTTCTCGCCGGCCGACACCCTTACTGAATACTAAATTGCTTTGCACTTAGTTAAGTCAGTGGCGAACAAAAAAGCAAAGGAAAAACCGACGCGAAAAAAAACCTCACCTACGCTGATCTTCTGGCGAATCTGAATCGCTAAAACTGACAAATGCCCAGTAAAACTTCGCACACGGTCGTTAATTCCAATACAGAGTCTAATAAATTTATTGCATCAAATGCATTTTTCTTTTAATGCAATTTATTGCAACCTGTCATTATCTTTTCGGGAATTGGGTCGTGTTGTCTGGACTCTAAATAAAAATTTGGTCGCATTCATTAGGTGGTCCTTTTGCAGTCTTCAAGCGCAGGGGCGTACCGCGAAAAATCTTCTTGGCGGGGATATATATATATATATATATATATATATATATATATATATATATATATATATATATATATAATCCGGAATTTATTGTTACATTTGATTTTGTGCTATTAGTATTTTATTTGTGATTTTTTTATATTCGTTTGTTTGTTATATTTTAGATATCCATTTTACCAACTAAGATTTATATCATAGAGTAATATATAGAGGGTTAACTTAATACAAATAATTTCAAAATTGTTTTGCGTGGTCTCAGCCGGAGGGCGCTGCGAATATCTTGTCGCTGAATTTCATAGGTTAGTTTAAATTACCATTACAGGCACCTGTAAAGAGGATATGTTAATAGAAAAGCATTTCATTGGTCGAAGACTTCATACGCATCACGTAACTAACCTCTGACGTCACACTCTACTGACCAATTAATTTTGAAATAAAAACCAAATGTAATTTTTTAAGATAATTTATTCAAATAAAATTTTATATGAATACAAATATTATAAAGCTAAAATATAATTATATAATGAATATAAATAAAAAATAATGAAATTTATATATTTCATTTAAAAATAATTAAATATGAATATATTAGCGACCCGCCCCGGCTTCGCACGGGTGCAATGCTGATACTAAATTAAATACACTACAGAAAAAATATGAACGTTGTATATAAAAACATAGCGGCTCGCTCCGACTTTGCACGTGCATAAAATATATATGCCTATGTCACTCAATGAAAACATGATTAAAATCGATCCAGTATTTTTGGTTCATTCATTACTGCCCTTGGCCTGCACGCATTAAATTTGGAGTAAAACAATTCCTCTTCCCCTATACTTACTATGAAGATTTCCTGCTATCTTTGGAATATCTAAATTCATACAATTTTTATTACATTACACATTTTTAAACGCAAATTTTAAATTTGTAATATCTCCGAAAATATTTGTTTAATTTACATGCTGTAAGGAACCATATTGATCTATATTAATTGCACACTGTATTTAAGGTACTTAATTCGATAAGGATTAATGCCGTATTGCTTAAAATAGCTTCGTAAATAAGCCATTTTCTCACGTAAAAAGTAAACAATAAAAATGGTTAATGTGGGTTATCCCTAAAAGATAAACATATACCATCACGGACTTTTTTGTAGACCTTTTTATGGTGTACAATACTGTAGTACATTAATTTGATCTAACTCGTAGGGTTAGGCAGCGTTTTTGCTAATTGCTAAATAAGCCTAAAAAAATAGGTTAATTTACGACATCACGTTAGAAACCTCTAAAATTAGCAATGTTGCCTTAGTATATTATGCATGTATTATACATACAAACCTTCCTCTTGAATCACTCTATCTAGTGAAAAAAACCGCATCAAAATCCGTTGCGTAGTTTTAAAGATTTAAGCGCACATAGGGATATAGGGACAGAAAAGGCGACTTTGTTTTATACTATGTAGTGAAGAAGGCAATTTAATTGAATAAATAAGATATCTCTTGGCAAATATAATCCAAATTGTCTATAGCTCTTTTCCCATTTTTCATATTTCTTGTGAGCTATCAATTTAAACAGGATGTATTAAATTTTATATCTTTTTGTTCCCTCATTCTGAAAGCAGAGCATCGCAGCGTAAATGTATTGGGACAAGTTATTTTTACAACTTATTTTACAAATTTGACAAATTATTTTTACAATGTTATTGTGAAAATTGTGGAAACAGATATCATATTGTATAATACACGTCAGGATGGAGAAAACATACCAAACAGCAATACTTACTGTATATAATAAAATATATGAATACAAATGCTATATAAATAATTGTATACGTACCAGGTAAAAGTAATACTAAATCACACACATATTCTTAATTTAGCTAACTTGGGTTGTTTCTTCCAAGCAAAATGACGCCTGGTTCTTTTATTTCCGCACAAACACTGGATACATAACACTTTTGGGAATGAATATATATTGTAAACAAATAATAATGATAACTAAGGCACAAAAATGTTGATTGTACTCAATATCGATATTTTTTATACTTATTGAAAAACAATATCGATATTTTTATTTATTGATATATCGTTTTCGATATTTTTTAAAAATAAACGACAGCCAATCGTAAAAAAAGTAATAAAATTACAACTACATGTATGATGATACGACCATACGAATCAAGATAAAATTTTAATAATGCACAGAACTTGAAGCATATATTATTGTGCTTGTCCACTATTGTTGTGCTTATCCAAGGGATGTTTGAATTTGTTTAAGTGATAGAATTTCCTTCATGAACATATGTTATCATATATATCAACATATGATGATCAATTACAAATCTTGCAACATGTGATCCAGTGTTGTAATATATAAGGATGACTCTCCATCTATTACGCACAATTTCTGGTCTTTTTGCAACAATATGTAGTTCAATTTGCTCACATGGCATTAGTAAATATATACGGCAACACTTTAATTACCATCTAATTAAGCCTTGACTTTTGGTGCTTGAAAATTTTTATTATCCGTCGCAAAACGCCACAGAAAACCTTTCCTTTTTGTTTGGGAAGCAATGAGCTCTGAACTATACTCAACTAATACATGTGGTACCTATTATTCCTCAGTCTGGAAGCATTTGGAAATGCTTGGATAGGGTTTCTCCAACTGTTAAGTTGTTCTTTGGGATATTGTGCTGAGTTTTTGCTTGATGAGTCTTGCAACCCAGTGTCTTAAAATTTTTGTTTTTGTCCTTTATGCGTTTTTTTTTGTCATTCACAAAACATTTGAACATTTGAGTCATTTGAACATCTGTATTAGATACGCTTAGTACAATCTTAATTTACAATTAATTTATTACTACTTTTCCTATGTACTTGGATTAATTCACAAGCAACACAAGTGCGAGAAAATACATCAATATGTATTCCTCAATTATAAAATTATAACAACTTATAGCTATAGTTTACACTAAAGGTATATACTTTATGTAAGTTCGTATGGTTTGGTTTATTTCAATCTCCTGACATCCTGCGCGCTGTCCAGCAGTTGTATTGCTTCAACGTTAGTATGATTTAGTAATCTTCTTTCGTGTTTCAAGGCGAAATCTTGGATAACTTCGAAAATCCATTTGATTTCCAGGTCATCGTGCAGTTCTTCGTTGGTTACGTAGCGATAGGCATTGGTAATCAGTCGAAGAACCTTGTTTTGACAGCGTCGTATGACTAGTTGATTTGAATTAATAATGCAACCCAATATTTGCACCCCATAGGTCCAATTTGGCTTTATAATTGTATTATAGATCAACCTCTTTGATTTTAGATCAAGTTGAGAGTATTTTCCGACTAACCAGTGTAGTTGTTTTATTTTGGTTCTAATGTATTTTGCTTTTTATCTAACGTGATGCTTCCAATTTAATCTACCGTCAAGATGGATTCCAAGGTATTTAGCTGATTCTGCTTGAGGAATCGGGCATCCATTGAGTGATATAATTAAGTTTCTATTATTTCGCCGCAATGAAAAATTAACGTGGCATGATTTGGAGCTATTAAGTTGAACGTTCCAAACTTTCGTCCATTTGTAGATTTTGTTGACTACCACTTGCACTTTTCCTATTGCCCTTGGCAGATATATCTTTTGGCATAACCGACGGAGCCTGCTGTACATCGATTTCCTGCGCACCCAACGTACCATAATGCTGCATACTACTCTAGCCTTCTGAAAACACACGTAAAACCGCTTGTCGCTCGAAACGGAAGAGCATTCCAGCACAAAGTGTGATTCCTCTGCAGAATAACGCACTCTCTCATATCGCGCGTCTCACGCTCGATAAAATATAGGAATTAGGGTGGGGGGTACTGGAACACCCACCCCCTTCAGTCCTGATTTATCACCCTGCGACTACTACATGTTTGGACCACTGAAGAAAGGCCTTGGAGGTCAAAGATTAGACACCGACGACGAGATAGAGGAGTTCGTGCGCATATGGCTGTTCGAGTCGCCCAAGGAATTATTTGATACCGGCGTCAAAAAACTTCTGGAAAGATGGACAAAATGCGTAACGAGTGAGGGGAAATACCTAGAAAAACTGTACATTTCTGTAAATTTTTTATAAAGAATAACCTACCGCATAAAAGTTACCCAAAATACTTGGTTATATATTTTGTGTCAGTGGTCTGACGGTTATTCCAAATTTGGCTTGATTTAGGCGTATCTCATTTTATTGGATTTATTCTTAGTGCATATTACAGAAACATTTCAGACATAAAATTCTCGATATTATAAGCTTCGTACCTGTCAAATTTCATGCCAAAAGGAGGCAAAATCTTCGCTAAAAGAAAGATAAAGTAAATCTTTTGAATTCAATCCACGACAACGTATTATTTGTAAACCATAATCCATTTTCTAATTTTAGCTAATCAATTTTGTTTGTGCGGCATAAAAACATACCTGGAACGATATTTTAGAATTGTAGGTTGCATCGTGCAGCCCGCGCCTGTATCGACGCGATAGGACTGGTGCCGACCCGCCAGCTGATTTCGAAGTCAAGTGAATAATGAGATTAATTAGGGATTAATAAAGAATTCCAGCGTTTTATTCGAAATTTGACAGATATTGCTCGTTCGCCAATTTCTTACGTAAACAAATCGAATCCTAATGTAACGCGGGATTGTCCGTAACCCGTAATGTCGCACGGGAGCAACCGAATCTATTTTTGGACTTCATATATATCGGAAATTTACATTTTTATATTTGTCGATTTATTTTCGTTCTTTCGCCGTCCGGCTTTTTTTTTTGGTAAATCGTTCGAGTTTGACGGATCCGGTATTGTTTACGTACATATCGGGCCGATAATCTTTGCGCATTTAGTGGATACGTACGCTCGTGGCGGGATGTTTTATTAAAAAAAATCATTAACGCAATTGCCCGTTCCGGGCTTACCTTAAGTCCTTCTTCCGGGATATTTTCAGATATTGTTTGTTTATGGAACCGCTTTGGTTCGAGTTAATAATTCTGGATATGGAATTTTGTTTAGAAAATTTGCTGTTGTAGTGCGGTTAGCTATACTTTTGACCAAAAACAACGACGAGTTGATGATTCGGAGCAATGTTTGAAGATGAAGTGATTGAAGAAGCGTAATAAACCCGAGTTTTTGCATCGATATGTGACAATGGATGAAACATGGCTCCATCATTTCACTCCGAAGTCTAAACAACAGTAATCCGAGTGGACTGCACAAGATGAACCCGCTCCAAAGCGTGGGAAAACGCAACAGTCAGCTGGCAAGGTTATGGCGTCTATATTTTGGGATGCGCATGGAATAATTGACTACCTTGAAAAAGGAAGCAGCATCAACAGCGACTATTACATAGTGTTATTGGATCGTTTGAAGGGCGAAATAGCCGCGGTCGCATTTGAAGAAAAAAAGTGCTGCATTGCCAAGACAACGCACCGTGTCACAAGTCAGTGAAAACGATCGCAAAAATCCATGAATTGGGCTTCGAATTGCTTCCTCAACCACCGTATTCTCTAGATCTGGCCCCCAGCGACTATTTGCTGTTCTCAGATCTCAGAAGAATGCTCGCTGGGAAGAAATTTTCGTCGATTGAAGAGGTGATTGCCGAAACTGAGGCCTATTTTGAAGCAAAGGACAAATAGTACTACAAATCTATATCTATATATATATATATATATATATGTATATATATGGATTTAATTGAAAAATATATATGAAATAAAATGAAGGAAGACTTATTATTTCAATTTATGTATTTAGATGAGACATGGATATTTCAGAACGCTGGAATAACAATTGATTATGTTATATTAGTTATAACATTTATTAATAATTCATTGTCATATCATATCATTAATTATCAGAATAACTTTGGATATACTATATATCACTATCTTTAATGTCCATTGGCTTTTATTTATAGCTTCACTGAACTGGATCACATTAACTCTCTTTAATCTTCTGACTAAGTCATCGTTATCAAGGAGCTTGAGAACCTCAACATTGATGTGCTGATGGAGCCTCTGCTTATGTCCTTGGGAATAGTTGTTGATAACTTTATCGGCAAATTCTATCATCAAGTCCTAATGCAGATTGCCGCTACGGATGTACCAAGGAGCGTCAACAACACCTTGCAGTTTTTAAATATTTGCATGATATTTCTCTTGTTTTGCCTGGTAAAATCACAGAGTTGAACGCTTATGGTGTTTATCATACTGGTTTCATGCCTTTGGTAAAGCAAACGTTTATTATATACTAACATGGACACAGGGACATCATTTTTTTTCTACTTCAGGCTAAGTTCTTCACATTTTTCCTTAACACCTAAATCAAACTCAAACAGGTCAAAAGGAAATATATATTCTAAAAGAACCGAAAAAGTAGGTCTTTAAATTTCATTTGAGAAAACAGTATTTATGACCGGCAACAAATTAACACCAACATTTTTAAAAATTATATGCGGCAAAATCCAAAGAGTTTCTCACTTCAAATGTTTGGGCGAAACTATTCAAGAAACTGGACCTGTAAAAAATGGATACAGCTTTTAGAGTTACAAAAGGCATCTACAGGGTGGGGCAAAAGTACTATCGATGCAATTTTCGCTGAGTGGCAATAATAGAACGACTATTTTCAATAAATATTGTCACCATTTCTGCTCGTTCTTGTGGCGTATATTTATCCAAAATAAAATTTGAACCTCGACATAACACAATGGTTAAAGCGAAACTGAGTAAACGTCACATAATCAAGATGACACACAATCAAAATAGTAGCGGGACTTTTGCCTCACCTTAGTATCAAATCAAAATCTACCATCTAAAAATGTTTCTCTAAAAATAAAAAACTGAGAAATCCAAAAGAAAGAATGAAAAATTTGACAAACATTTTGGGCCTAAAACATACTGAAGAAAGAACATACAGGCTAAGGGCAGATAAGGAAGTGGTCAAGTTTAGCAGGAATTGTTTCCAAAGGTAGTTTGCTACGAGAGCTATCAAAGAAGTTCTCCAACGATTATGAGAAAACTAGTTTTATTAACCTTAGTGTATACGGAAGCTAGCCATGCAAAGTTTAACATTGAATTTCTGACATACATTATTTTTGTTGTTTGATTCGAATAAATATGCTGCCGCAGCCCATACAATGATTTTAAAAACATGTGGTGATATTGTTTCATCATATCCCATTTCTAGGTTTTCGTTTTAACAATGTGGAAATGGTGATTAAGATGCAACAATTAGGGTTTTATTGCCAGCTAGGCAAATAAGATGAGTGACTGTGGCATATTGTATCTGACCATAAAAATTACATCTAATACAACAATTTCCACTGCAAGAATTCATAGTGTATTCCCATGAGAGTCATGCACGTCTATACCAATTGTGTATATGGCCACAGGTTTAAAGGTTGTGAAGGATACACTGCTGCGATTCACCAGATATAGTGCCTTCTGGTTACAATTTATTCAGTTCTATGCAGCATGCCTTCTCTGGTACATTGAAATCAATCGCCGCCAAATCAACAACGTTTTTCAACGCGACTGCCTTGTCAGAAACACGAGAAAAAGTTGTAGAAATAAAGTAATATATTTGATTAATATATAACGAACCAATTTATCTCAATAAATACTTTTTAAAGTGAATAATAAGTACATGCGAGTTTAATAATTTTCGAAATCAAAGCGACTGAAATGACTTAATGTGAATAGGAAATAGAAAATCTTGTAAATTGTCGATACTTACACCTCACCTGTCAGTCAGAGAAAATCGACTTAAATAACTTTTAAGTTGGACTTCTTAAATTTCCTCTTACTAAGAGCTTTAATTTTAGCGTTAGTTTGGTACATTATAATATGACAGAATCATCTTGGATTGTTTTGCTAACTGGCATGGTCTTCTTCTGAGAACAAACCGGCGTTTATTCAGGCGAAATGCTCTAACACAGAACAGATCTGCTTGTATATTTGGGTATGCAAAAGGTTGAATGTTATTTCTTATGCGAATGCAGTTAAGAAAAGATCGACGATACTTCGATCAAGTCATAGTTTAGATAGTTAGTCATCAGTTGTCATCAGATAAACAGCCGCTGCTAGCTGCAAAAGTTACAGCTCCTAATGTATGATGGGAGGTTTATAATAAATTATGTTACCTATCTTTATTTATATATAATTCTCCTATTCGTGTATACGTTACTAAACTTCTTATAAACGATTAGCCAAATTTCGACAGGATTTTGTGTGTGTATTGGTTGTGTATTTTTGATTTAAATTGGCGTATATCCGTTAGAATAATGTTGTTACCCTCTCGGCAATTTCGAAATGGAACTGAGAAGGTTTAATGGGCCTGTAGTCAGATGGAGATGACTTGCGGTTTCCCAAGACGTCGGGAAATGTTGCATCCTCATAATGGACTCAATGATATTTGCCCGCAGTGATAAGCAATGTTAATTAATAATCGTAGAAGTTTGTTTTCGGTACGTTGGATTACTAGTTATTTCGATGTTTTAGTGCAACCCCATGTTTGCACCCCATAAGCTGTAATTGGCTTTATGATTGACTGATAAACCAATCTCTTTGATTTTAGGTAATGTTGAAAGTATCTTTCGACTAACTAATACAGTTGCTTGAGTTTGAGCCTAATCTGCTCTGCTTTTTATCTAACATGATGTTTCCAATTTAATTTACCATCGAGATGTATGCTCAGGTATTTAGCTGATTCTGTTTGATGAATCGAGCATCCGCGAAGTGATATAATTAGGTTTAGAGTAAAATTTTATATGGCTCGGTGAATGGAAGTAAAACGGAATGAAACAGTGGTGTTTACATTATGTGACCGTTATTTATTGGCTATATAAAAATGTGAAAAATACAAATGATAAAACGGATGGCAGCGGTGTTACCTGAAGACGAGGCTTGGGCAGTCGATGGTGGCACGTCTAAACCAAACGATGGTCGGTTACTGAATTATTGGAAATACCCTTCAATAACATCCCAGATAAACGTCTCGGGGTTGCCGCCAGCTATTCGTTATCGGGTTCTAGTTGGTGCTGCTGGCACTCCGCCCTTGTTCAACATCTAGGATTATATTTCTGGGTATTTTGTAGACCGTTATTCCACGATGTAAAATTCGACACGCTTCAAGGTCGCTACGTAGGTTTTCGTCATTTCGCCGTAACGACAAATTTACATGGACAGATTTGGGGCTACTAAGTTGCATTGTCCAATCTGTAGTTTATTTGTGGATCTTGTTGACTGCTACTTGTACTTTTTCTAGCTTTAGATTTAGACATACTGTGTCGTCCGGTAAATGTTAAAAGTACTGTTTGTAGTGGGATATCAGCAGTGTAGAACAGATACAGTAGCGTTTTCAATACACTATCCTAAGGAACTATAGGCGAAATATGTTTAAGTGTTGAGAATGTTGCTTCGTGCAATACTACAAATTTTCTTTCGAAAGAAGGGTTTCCATTAGTTGCCAGTAATATCGCGGTAGTAATTTTGTAGATCCATAATAATCCCAAATTCCATATCCAGTTAAAAGCTTTAGAGACACTCAGAGGTCATTGCAGGTCAGTATTTGTTTTCTTCTAATACCTCTTCAACAGTCGCTGTTACTCAGTGCACCTTGTCGATAGCTGAGTGGTGATTTCGAAATTCTTTTGGAAATATTCTCAAACCATTTTGATATTGCAGGTAGCGGCGAAATAGGCCTGTCAATTTGTCAGGTTTTTTGAGCATAATTATTCGAGCAACCTTAAAACATGCGTTGCATTATATGTCAACATGATGGTTGCTTTTTCTTTCAATAACCTAGGTGTAATATTGTCAGTTCCAGGTTCTTATTAATTTACGTGTGGAAATCATATTTACAGCTAAATGGGCCTGAAAATATGACTTATATTCATTGTAGATTTTATATTATTTGGTTGGAATATGTTTACTTTTAAAATTTCTTAATGATGAACAATTCATCACAGAAAAGTTGCCTCAGATGGCATTAGATGTCGTCTGACAGAATAATGTAAAAGGGAAACGATTAGGTTCAATATATTCGTCTAATAGAATAAAATATTATTTCAAGATATCGTCCTGATATGTTAAATATGCCAGTCGTCAACAACAGCATGTATGAAAATGCACCTTCAGATCAAAACATCCCCGGCCTCATTGAAACAATCTGCCTTTCGAACCGCCACCGTCCGAAATCCATAAACATCTTCTAATGCATCAAACATTTTGCAATAGGCGGAAACTGATCCATTGAAAAATGTATGAGCCGTTGGAACTTTGCAAGTTGATGATATGAGGCGTACGCGTGGCATGACCCACAACAATTCGTTATTTTGGCTGTTGACCCACAAACTCCATCCCAGTCCGAGATGCAAAGATATGATAAAATATTTCGAATTTTCTGTTAGAATAACCACCGAATTCGGATCGGACGGGACGGGTCGCGAGCCACGTCCGTTTAGGATGAACGATCACGTTCGATTCATCTAATTTCACGTGATTAACGCCATGATTATGTTACCAAGTCGATCTGTAAAGTTAATTAATTCACTCGCTTCTTTTTTCGGTGAATTTGGATTGTAAAGAGAAGAAGAACTCGAGATGGAACTTTCGTTAGTTCGGCGCTTGATAAAATATACGGCTTTAAATAAAAATATAAACAAAATGTCGGTAACATAAGTGGTTCTTTTTTATATATTATCTGATATATATAGTCTCCTTTTTACCAACGAAGGTTTGTCTGGACTGGACCTACTGTTTAACGTGGGATCCGAACTTCGGTCTTCGGTACTAAGCCTACCGATTGGCTAGTGAATAACTTAGAGATCATCCCAGAAGTCATCCGGTCTTACGCAGCCTGGTTACTGGCGTGACCGTGATCATTTTCCTTGTTGGATTTTCCATTGTCTCCCAAAGACATTTACAATTACAATCACAAACAAAGTACATCTAACAGATCAATGGAAAAGTTCCCGGCCTGACACATAGATGGCGCTACTAGAATTAAATCCATATGTTTTTTAGTTAGCGCAAACCTTCAAAAGATGCGTGTATAAATTTGATAGTTGTCGGATTATTAAATTGTGAGTTATAGCATTTGGAGTGAAGCAACATTTGTTATTGTGAAAAAAATGGATAAAAAGGAATTTCGCGTGTTGTTAAAATATGATTTTTGAAGGGAAAAATACAGCTGAAGCAAAAACTTGGCTCGATGCCGAGTTTTCGGAGACTGCTCCAGGAAAATCAACCATCAGGAATTGGTATGCTAAGTTTAGAAGGGGTGAAATGAGCACCGAATACAGTGAACGCAGTGGACGCCCAAAAGAGGTTGTTACCGACGAAAACATTTAAAAAATCCATAACATGATTTTGAATGACCATAAATTGAAATTGAATGAAATAGCAGATACTCTAAAGATATCAACTGAACATATACATAACATTCACGAATATTTGGGTACGAGAAAGGTCTGTGCAAAGTGGGTGCCGCGCGAGCTCACTTTTGACCAACAACAACGACGAGTTGATGATTCGGAGCAGTGTTTGAAGATGATCAAGCGCAATAAACCCGAGTTTTTGCGTCGATATGTGACAATCGATGAAACATGGCTCCATCATTTCACTCCGAAGTCCAATCGAAAATCATCCGAGTGCACTGCACACGATGAACCCACTCCAAAGCGTGGGAAAACGCAACAGTCGGCTGGCAAGGTTATGGCGTCTGTATTTTGGGATGCGCATGGAATAATTTTCATTCACTACCTTGAAAAAGGAATATTACATAGCGTTATTGGACCGTTAAAGGACGAAATCGTCGCAAAACGGCCGCATTTGAAGAAAAAGAAAGTGCTGCTTCACCAAAACATTGCACCGTGTCACAAGTCAGTGAAAACGATGGCAAGAATCCATTAATTGGGTTTTGAATTGCTTCCACATCCACCATATTTTCCAGATCTGGCCCCCAGCGACTATTTCCTGTTCTCAGATCTCAAAAGAATGCTCGCTGGGAAGAAATTTTCGTCGAATGAAGAGGTGATCGCCGAAACTGAGTCTTATTTTGAAGCAAAGGACAAATCGTACTACAAAAATGGTATCGAAAAGTTGGAGGGTCGCTATGATCAGTGTATCACCCTTGAAGGGAATTATTTTGAATAAAAAAAATTAGTTTTGACA
The DNA here is from genome assembly GCF_030347505.1 of Rhynchophorus ferrugineus. Taxonomy (NCBI): domain Eukaryota; kingdom Metazoa; phylum Arthropoda; class Insecta; order Coleoptera; family Curculionidae; genus Rhynchophorus; species Rhynchophorus ferrugineus. The sequence continues at coordinate 4,518,529 of NW_027472582.1, read as the reverse complement.
ACATAAATGTGTTTTTCTAGTTGTGACATCACTGGTAACAGAGTATTAGGACGATGGGACGCTGGTTTAAGAATCATAATGATTTGGGCCATTTTCCAAGTGTTAGGAAAGTAATTATATCATAACTTGACATTAAATATAAGCGTCATTAACATCATGCACTTTTCTGAGAGCTCTTTTAAAACCCTTCCAGGAATTAAGTCAAAGCCAGACGTTTTTTTGGCATTGATTTCTTTCATTGTTTGCTCTACTACCCTAATAGTGAATTTTTCATGTGGCAGATCCATTTGAAACGGAATGTTAAGAAAGTCAACTATGTCATTTTCTTCTGTTGCGAATATTTCAGAAGAGGGTATGGATTAAATACTTGTATAAAGTGTTTAGAGAAAACTTTCGCCTTATCCATTTTAATGTTGTTGGGGGTTTTTTAAATATTTTTTACTTTCCAGAGAGAATATTCTGTTGCATCAGTAATTTCTGGTAATAAAGTTTTCATCACCTTTGCATTTCGAATTTTAGTCTCTCGATACGAAAAATATTATTTTCATGGAAAAATGTTATTCACTGTTAAGTGATTAATCTTACAATGAAACTACGAGATGAATAAATCAATGAATCATATCTGATTCAAAGAAATTGCGTTTGAAAAACAACCAAATTTTCCTGATTATTTTCCTTAATCGAATTTGAGAACAAACAAAAGTACCAATTTACTTGTGCGAAAAAAACAGGGGTTGACCTTTAAGTTTCGGGAATATGTTAAATTAGTTTCGCATGCTGGCTCAAAATACGTGTAAAATAAGGTCATTATATGAAAATAAATAGCAGGTCAGTTGAAAAGTCCCCGGCCTCACACATAGATAGCGCTACTAGAATTAAATCCATATGTTTTTTATTTATCCCTAACCCTCAAAAGATGCGTGTATAAATTTGACAGCTGTCGGATCATTAGTTTGTGAATTATAGCATTTCCAGTGAAGTAACTTTTGTTACTGTGAAAAAAAAATGATAAAAAGGGATTTCACGTGTTGATAAAATATTGTTTTTTGTAGGGAAAAAACACAGTTGAAGCAAAATCTTGGCTTGATGCCGAGTTCCAGAACACTGCCCCAGGAAAACCAACCATCAAGGATTGGTATGCTAAGTTTAGACGTGGTGACCGAAGATATTACGATATTATTACCCACGAAAATATTTAAAAAATTAACAAAATGATTTTGAACGACCGTAAATTGAAATTGAATAAAATAGCGGACACTCTAAGGATATCAACTGAACGTGTACATCATACAAATATTTGGGTATGAGAAAGCTCTGTGCAAAGTGGTTGCCACGCGAGCTCACTTTTGGCTAAAAACAACGACGAGTTAATGATTCGAAGCAGTGTTTGAAGATGATCAAGTGTAATATACCCAAGTTTTTGCTTTGATATGTGACAATGGATGAAACATGGCTCCATCATTTCACTCCGAAGTCCAATCGACAGTCATCCGTGTGGACTGCACACGATGAACCCGCTCCACAGCGTGGGAAAACGCAACAGTTGGCTGGCAATGTTATGACGTCTGCATTTTGGGATTTAGGTCTGTCTGGGTCTGTATTTGGAATAGATTCATTGACTACCTTGAAAAAGGAAGGACCATCAACAGCGACCATTACATAGTGTTATTGGACCGTTTGAAGGATCGAAATCGTCGAAAAACGGCCACATTTGGAGAAAAAGAAAGTGCTGCTTCACCAAGACAATGCACCGTGTCACAGGTCAGTGAAAACCATGGCAAAAATCCATGAATTGGGTTTCGAATTGCTTCCATATCTACCATATTCTCCAGATCTGGCCCCCAGCGACTATTTTCTGTTTTCGTTGAATGAAGAGGTGATTGCCGAAACTGAGGTCTATTTTGAAGCACAAAGTAGGACAAATCGTACTACAAAAATGGTATCGAGAACTTGGAAGGTCCCTGTAATCAGTGTATCACCCTTGAAGGGAATTATGTTGAATAAGAAATATTAATTTTGGAAAAACAATGTGTTTTACTATGGTAGGCCGGAGACTTTTCAATTGATTTGTTATAATTGAATAAGCCACTTTTTAGTTCTGCAAAACTCATCAGGTATTGAACGCTAGAGTATAGTTAGTAATCAATATATTGATACAGATGTCTCTGATTTTTTTGTCATATTTGCCAGACAATTTACCTCAAGAAACTTTTGATTATAAATTTTAATTTTAATTCGTTTGACGACGGACTTTGAAGCTCCAGCAGTAACTCTTATCTCTCTTTGGGGAGCGTAGGTTTGGGGAATATGTGGAGTGTAGCAACAATACTTGTATCTCCCTACATTTTCTTGGAGATATGCCCAAAGTCTTACCATTCCCGAAATGTTGACAATTTGATTTAATCGCGTCGAACTATTCATAAAATATTATCAAAACATGGAAAAATTGTTACTATATGAAGCATTACTTACCTTTTGATTATTTTAGATACAAAAGTCGGTTAAAATCAATAAAATTATAATATCCAGACTATATAAGGATAACACTTCAAAGCAAGCCCTTTAGCGGACAATTACTGAATGAAAAGAACCGTCACACAATTGACAAATGTCGCAAAAACAATAATAATCATAGAATAAAGAAATTTAGAAGTGAAAGTTATATGGAAAAATCGGGTCCCACGTTTAAGCTTTTCGGAATCTCGGTATTAATAATTCTAACCTAAGTAGTTAACGGCCATTTTTAGGTGATATAATTTGTGTTGTTTATTTACAAGCTTTTCGGTATGTGTTTTTATATATATTTAATAATGACTTTAGATTATTCTGTGTATTTTAATTTATTAGTGTAATAAAAAGAAAACCTTAAGGGGATCTCTTACGATCTCCTATGTAAGTCCAGGAAAGTTTGTAATCATTTTAAAGATGAAGGCTATAGACCAAAATGTGGAAAGCCATGGATGAAACAAGATGTAATTCTATGTAATTATTGTATTGAAATAATTAAGCAATATTTATTGAGATTCTTTACTTTTACTACAAGATAAGAAACATATGCCCCCAATGGCAATATTACAATCACATACGTTCTTTGAGGCTGATAGATATAAAGGAGATTCTTCTACCCCAACAAGATCCAGAAGTAACTATATAAGAAACTTATGTTTATTATTAGAGAATGGAGATTCTAACTTGAAATTTATATGTTCATTTACAGATAACTCAGCCTGTCCCATCAGTTTCGTTTTAGGTTGGATGAAAAACTAAAGGCTTTATCCTTATTGAAATGCAGGGAGAGGATATAAACTGTTATCGAAGATACTATGCTTGCCTTCTAGAAGAACATTAATGCAGACACTAAATAAGGTTTCTTTTTGCTACTGGAGTAGTAACCTCTAATTTTGGTTGTTGGTTCAGAAACTTGACTTTATAGACTGAAATGAAGTTGTCATATTTGATGAAATGTACCTCAATTTAGGTAGGTTGTTAATTTAGTTCTAAAAAATAAAACAACAGAACCATTAATAGTTACATTATCTTATTTTAATATTTGTTTTTAATATTACAGTAAACTACGTATTTTGGGTAGTGGAGATATCTCTGTGATTACATCAATGTATTTATGGTCAAGGAAAATTAATGTAATTGTAATATACTAATAAAATATATTTAAATATATTTATTTTTTTATTTTCCCAGTAAAATTAATTGTTTTTTTAAATTTCCCGCTAAATTTTTTTACTATACATTTTTAAATTTCCCGCCGTAACTAACTGTCATACGACGCATGCGTAAGCGCCCTCACACGGGGATTCCGGGCATAACTTCTAAGAGCTTCTAAGTTTCTTTATTCTATGATAATAATGATGCCAGTACCTATTTAAGATAAAATAACCCTTTAAAAACAAAATCATTTATTCAAGCAAATATAATATACGCTAAAGTACATAAATACGAGTACTGTTCTCAATAATTTGGCCACCAACTGTCCCTCATCTTTAAATTCTACTAACATTAAAAGAATAAAATAAAAATTAAACAGTGACATGCAAAAATTCGCAATTCTCAACCAAATATTATTTCTGTATATTAATTCGTTCGATTTTTTTCGGCGTGCTTTCTTGATTAGTTTTAAAATATAAACCTTCTTACTTAGTGTACGTGATCGCATCTGAATCAACGCCGGCAGACACGAGGATTTGATAGATCGTCGAATGGAAATCGGGCATACTTTACCATAATTTCGACGCTTGGGAATTGATCAAGTATGCGGTGGTCAACGGGATAGAAATTCATTGGGAATGTCGTAATCGTTATGCGGAATGTAAATTCGCGATTTTTTGGTAACGCGAACGGCACGAGCGATGCTGCATAGAAACGAAGAGGTTTTATTTTTGGGCGAAAGAATCATTCTCGAAGGTAAATATTTACATTTCGAACTCTGTGATATATACACGATTTTTTTTCCTACATTGAATTGAGGAAAAACGGACTTGTTAATACAGTTCAAATGTTTTAAGTCATTCGACGTTTATTATGTTATCGGATTAGTATATAGTTTAATTAAAGTTTTTTTAGTAATGCATCATGGATATTTGTGACGTCGAAATATTGCAATGTTGCCGAATTAACTCTGAGTTTCAGTTCACTTTGGCGTTGACAAAAAAATTCTAATATAAATAAAATAATTGAACAAAAATGTTATGAAATATAATTTATTTTAACATTATTGTAAATCTAATTCGTATATTATCGAAGGACTTAAAACTGCCTTTAAGACACAGCTATAATAGTTTGTAGGTTAGATTTGTTTTATTTATATTTAACTCTTTCCCACGCCATCCATGAGGGAGAGTCTCTAGGCGCGTTTTTTATATAGTGGTATCCCCTTGGAGACCTAATCCACCTAATTAGCAATTATATATCTGAGAAACGTATTTCACGTTCGTTTTGTTCTTGTTTCTTTCAATGGTGTGTTTACTTGTCAAGTCATCTTGGTATCACTGTATATTTTATTTCTTCTGCTATTATCTGTGTACACCATTCTTCATAAAATTACTGAATTATGTGTAATGCATTTACCATATCAACAAAACAGTTACTTAATATTTGTACACACAAATCTTTCACGCCCTACAATACCATTTTCGACAGTTATGTTCAATTAATTAGGTGCATACCTTTAGTTGTTTCTACTTTCATCACTCTGTCTCAGGAATTTCTAGAATTGCACAGCATTATCACATGTCCTGAAAGTTTCCTTCAGTCACTTTCATTTCTCCACTCATTGTCCAATTCAATCACTAAACTGTTAATTTCTAATCTGTCTGAAACATATTCACAATTCCACCATCTATCAATTAATTCCCCTGTATGTCTTATCGAGTCCATCTAAACCCAACGTGTTATGGTTGACAATGCTTCCTTCCACATATTCAAACAGTTTTTGATGGGATATCCTTCTCGACCAGGAACATATCTTTAATTAATTATTAATAAATATAATGATCAACAAAATATAATCGAATGCTATTGTAACATTTACCTTTTTCCATCAATTTTTGTTATCTTTACACTTTTTTTGATACCGTCTTGCCAAGGGTGCCACAATGAACCATTTTGAAATGTCCAAGTTTCATGAAGATACACAAATTCAAATACTTTATCTTCCTTGGTCTTATTTTATGCCTTTAGAAATTTAATTATTTTCAAGGTAATGTCTGGAAGCTCTATTAAACCTCTCCGAGGGTTATCTTTACACCATTTAAACCCTCTGCCCTGTAAGAGTGTATAAAAAGAGGTCCTAATAAGGAGGTGTAAAAGCTGCACGTCCCTAATTCTTTTATGTATACTTTTCAGACAGACAATTTTCTCCAAAATAATTTTGTTAAATTATGTTTACATCGATAAAATAGTTTGTGTACTTACTGTTCTTATACATTTCGTATATTTGGTCTCGAATAGAGCCAATATCAAGATTAGTCACCCACTTTGTATGTACACGGGTTTTCTTCGGTGAATCTAACGTATTATTCTTCATTTTGTAAGCGATGTTACATAGTACCTACATTAATATTTAGAGTGGCAGCAACCCGCTAAAAACATTTTAAATAAAATTGTAGGGGCTTATATTATTTAATATCATCAAATAATTACCTCTCTAACGGAATTTACCAATAAAACGGGGCCTACATTATCTCGTTCCTTTTCGAAATAACCTATTAAAGCCGCAATCAATTTGTGACCCTGAATATCTATTGTTTACGGCATTTTCAAACAAAGTAATATGATATATTACGGAGCGACTTCAAATTTATCAAAATAAAGGACTAAAATAATATTTGCTGGTTTATAACCTGTAGTAATTATAACTAATATTTTGAATAATTTAGCGTACATCTGACAATAAGACGGCGACGACGGCTATCTATAGATTATTGTGGCTATATAATTCACTGTACTTTTTAGATATGCTATAATATTAAAATAAATTATATTTGATAACATTTTTGTTCAATTATTTTATTTAGATTAAAATTTTTTTGTATGTCAAAGCCAAACTAAACTAAAACTCTGAGTTAATTCGGTAACATTGCAATATTCCAACGCTACAAATATCCATGATGCATTACTAAAGAAAGTTTGAATGGACTATGCGTCTACTTGAATGGACTTATATGCGTATAACATATACACAAAGATATTTTAATCAAATAACATAAAGAATTTGGAGCCTTATTTAAAGAAACTGTGTTCGATCAATTTCAAAGTACTGCCGGTGCTTATCTGATGATTATTTCTCATCATTTATTTATTGTACGAAATCATATCTCACAGACAGACATTTCATTTTGAAACAGGGTGACGAATACAATGACCTCCATTCAATATATTTAGGTGTTCCATTGTTGTATCTATTGTATACAGCTGACTTACCGATCCTAAATACACTGCTGTAGCAACATATGCTGACGATACAGCGATTTTATCATTACACAAGGATTGAATATCAGCCACAAGAAATCTCAAACTTCATCTTAACAAAGTCAAATTGTGGTTGAAAACATGGCGTATCAGAGCAAATGGGAAAATCTACACATGTAAGATTCACCCTTTGTAGAAGAAGTTATTTCTCAGTAAGAATAAATAATTATTAATTAAACTCGCACAAGCAGACAACGTTAAATATTTGGGAATGCATTATGATTGACGGTTAACGTGAAAAAAACATATAGTGACAAACTGCAAACAGCTTGGGCTTAAACTCAATCAAATGTTTTGGCTGATCTAAATTATAGTTAGATAACAACAGTTTAACGGTTTTGTTGGATAAGCCAATACTTAGACCCATTTGGATATATGGTATAGAACTGGGAAGTACTACTAGCAAATCTAACATAGATATCCTCCAGAGGCTCCAGAATAAAGTGTTGCGAGTCATCGTCGATGCCCCATATTACGTGTCCAACAAACTGATTCAGCGCGATATCCCCGTAGAACCCATAACGAGTGTGATTCGAAGTGTTAGTGCGAAGTACTGTGAAAGACTGTTAGTGTATTCCAATGCCCTCGCCAAACAGTTCAATGTGTGCGCTGACAGTAAAGTGCATAGGCTTGTGGCGACCGCCACGACCCTTTAGGCCACCACCAATTCACCATCAACAACTGCAAAGGTTGGCAACGCCGGTGGATTGGTACCATGCAGTTCCGGAGTATAAAAGGCCATCACGAGGACGTCTCGCTCTCTTTTCTTATCACCGTCCCCCTGTAACAGTACCACTTCCACAGCGCTACCGTACTTCCTTCACCTTAAACTAATATCCTGTCCATTCTCCCATCGACCACATGTATCAATCGTAAGTTAGAATAAACAACTTTGATTCAATCAGTGTTTTTAGTTCCCGTGCAAATTCCTTCCAAAGATAGTAGTGAGTGTTCTGATAAACAATCGCAGCGGCAGCTACACATTTCGACCGACCGACCGACCCGACGAACATTCCTACAATTGGTGACCCCGACGTGATCAAAGTGCCTAACAGGTAAATCAACTCAACATAAGCCACTCGACAGGTGCTTGACACGTGCATGGAAGGATAGCACGAGGAACGGAACTCATCAACACCACGTGGTCGACGACATCCCACGAGACTAGCCTGATGGACGAAAACCACAGAAGCCCATCATGTATACCAGCAACACATGAGCACCCTCGCATCACGAAACGGGACACGTAACACATTTACAGGTACCCTCAAACAAAGCTAAACGCCTCAAGACGAACGACGTCCTGCTACAGCTCCGATGGCAGCTGATCCCGTAAAACTCCTCGCTCAGGTTGGGATCCCCATCTCATCAGCAGTCCCCGGGCGTTTGTTTGCGTGATTGCGGGTGCATTCCGGAACTTGCACCACATATAGGTACGTTCCACGGCTGTTCCACTAGGAGGGGAGTTATGTGGCGACCGCCACGACCCTTTAGGCCACCACCAATTCACCATCAACAACTGCAAAGGTTGGCAACGCCGGTGGATTGGTACCATGCAGTTCCGGAGTATAAAAGGCCATCACGACGACGTCTCGCTCTCTTTTCTTATCACCGTCCCCCTGTAACAGTACCACTTCCACAGCGCTACCGTACTTCCTTCACCTTAACCTAATATCCTGTCCATTCTCCCATCGACCACATGTATCAATCGTAAGTTAGAATAAACAACTTTGATTCAATCAGTGTTTTTAGTTCCCGTGCAAATTCCTTCCAAAGATAGTAGTGAGTGTTCTGATAAACAATCGCAGCGGCAGCTACACATTTCGACCGACCGACCGACCCGACGAACATTCCTACAGGCTCAAACGTAAACTATTATAGGAAATGGTTAGTTAGAATAGCCTTAGAATAAGTTAGGACAGACTTTAGAATAAGTTAGAATTGTACAACAGATCATTTACTGAAGTGATCTTCTACATGTCAGTATGGTTATGTTATATAACGGAAATCATATAATAATACTTATTGCCCACGAGCAGATTATTGAAGTTCTAAGAGATTAATAATAAAAAAAAATTGTACGAATACTGCGTTCAAAACTTTCGATTCCGAAACATCGTCGTCATACCAATGACCAAATAACTTGCGTATCTTTTATTGAAAAGGATAAAACCAATCATTAGGAACAGCTTCTTATTCCGGATCATCGATTTGGTTTTTGGATATAACATGAAGGTTTAAAACATATTAAACATATTCAAAACATCGCATAAACAATATTCGAAAACCTTAGAATCATATATAACTTCACCATTGAGATATAGGAAAAAAAAATCACTACTAACAGTACATAATAAATTGCTATTATATAAGCAAATATTGAAACTTATATGGACACACGGAGTTCAATTATGTGGATGTTCGGCAAAGAGTAACATAAAAAAATAAAAAAATTTCAGAAAAAAGTCCTAAGAAGTATTGTCGGTGCACCCAAATACTATAGGACTGATTACCTACATCGAGACCTTCAGATACCCACAGTCAGTCAAGAAATCAAGAGAATTGCAAGGGGGCATGAGGAAAGACTCACCACCAGAACAAGAGACAGGCTCAAAAGAATCAAACCATCTGATCTTGTGTAGTGTTGTGTAGTGAGGTGCATATATTAAAAAATACAGCAGTGACATATATAAACATTATTTCACCAGAGACTGAGATAGGGCCGATGGGTCCTCCTAGTTATATACCTAGTTTTAAGTTCACTAACCGGTACTGCGGAGTCAAACAAGAAGATGCCTATTTTAACTTGCGAAAAATATGAAAAGGTGTACCAGCGAGAAATTTATTGGGGACATTCCTTTATCTGTTGTATACTCAGTATAACATACGCAAATGTATTAACATGCATGAATATGAAAATGTATATATTTTATTTTAAAACTTTTTTTTTGGTGTTAAAAGTTTGATTTTTTTTTATTTTTTAATGGGTTACTTATTTATTTTTAGATGTCGATTTAATTTTTTTTGTCAAAGATATTTTATTTTTCTCTTTTTAGTGTTAGATATTTACTTAATGAATTACGCTGTTATTTTATTAAGTATTACAATTGAAGCAAAATTACAGCCCGCATGAGAAAAAATAGGAATAAAAAACAATGATGTTTCAGGTCCTGGGGTCCGCTACCTAGTCTAGGTGACTTGACAAATGTTCCAATGTTTCTAAGACATCTCATATGATTTGGTTAGTGTTTAAAATGCAAACTGACTAAATTTTACACTGAACTACGTCCGATTTTTTAGTCACATCAGTTCCGCAATAATATTATACACCAATATCTGATTATTTTACAAACATACTGTCAACGGATTCTAAGTTGGTTCCAATGGGACCACCTTGGAAGTGTACTGTTTCGAATAAAAAAGAATTTTGAAAATTGGTCGATAATTGACGGAGAAATTAAAAAATATTTATACAGCTTTGGGTGTTCCATTTTAAAAAATGTTAATAACATTAATAAACCATTTTTTATTTGTATATTTTCGGTATAATATCCCCCAACCTATTTATTCTATACACTCATTACAATCATACTGCAATTTATGGCAGTTCTTAAGACTTTATACAATCCTTTTTGATAATCAGTTGGTTAACTATTTTACTAGATATTTCGCTCAGATGTATAAAGAACAAAAAAAAATTATACGTAAAAAAAATTGAACGTCTTTATCTGAAAAATATCTCAGGAAAACCGGCCAACGTTTTTTCTGCTGCTCTAACTGAAAATTGCTACTGGAAAAACTATAACTGACCGTAATAGTTATCGGTCGGTTTGTTATTCATCGCCTCACGAGCCTATAAATTAGACTTAGGTTTTCTTAGAAAAGTGGCAGTTACTGGGCCTTAAATTTTTTCATCCTTCGTACATTTATTTCGTCCATTACCATACAATGACGGGAAAATGTATGAACATGCATGAATATGAAAATGTATATATTTTATTTTAAAACTTTTTTTTTGGTGTTAAAAGTTTGATTTTTTTTATTTTTTAATGGGTTACTTATTTATTTTTAGATGTCGATTTAATTTTTTTTGTCAAAGATATTTTATTTTTCTCTTTTTAGTGTTAGATATTTACTTAATGAATTACGCTGTTATTTTATTAAGTATTACAATTGAAGCAAAATTACAGCCCGCATGAGAAAAAATAGGAATAAAAAACAATGATGTTTCAGGTCCTGGGGTCCGCTACCTAGTCTAGGTGACTTGACAAATGTTCCAATGTTTCTAAGACATCTCATATGATTTGGTTAGTGTTTAAAATGCAAACTGACTAACTTTTACACTGAACTACTTCCGATTTTTTGTCACATCAGGTTCGCAATAATATTATACACCAATATCTGATTATTTTACAAACATACTGTCAACGGATTCTAAGTTGGTTCCAATGGGACCACCTTGGAAGTGTACTGTTTCGAATAAAAAAGAATTTTGAAAATTGGTCGATAATTGACGGAGAAATTAAAAAATATTTATACAGCTTTGGGTGTTCCATTTTAAAAAATGTTAATAACATTAATAAACCATTTTTTATTTGTATATTTTCGGTATAATATCCCCCAACCTATTTATTCTATACACTCATTACAATCATACTGCAATTTATGGCAGTTCTTAAGACTTTATACAATCCTTTTTGATAATCAGTTGGTTAACTATTTTACTAGATATTTCGCTCAGATGTATAAAGAACAAAAAAACATTATACATAAAAAAAATTGAACGTCTTTATCTGAAAAATATCTCAAGAAAACCGGCCAACGTTTTTTCTGCTGCTCTAACTAAAAATTGCTACTGGAAAAACTATAACTGACCGTAATAGTTATCGGTCGGTTTGTTATTCATCGCCTCACGAGCCTATAAATTAGACTTAGGTTTTCTTAGAAAAGTGGCAGTTACTGGGCCTTAAATTTTTTCATCCTTCGTACATTTATTTCGTCCATTACCATACAATACGGGAAAAAGAACAAAAGTTGGGCGATTATTGCAGGTTTTGCCTTGGATATATATACGGCTATATCAAGCATGGAAAACTTCGCTGAAACTTTGATTGATTTTTGGACGTGCTTAGTCAACTAGACATCGTTGTGTAAAGTGCTATTTATGTGATAAATTTACTATCTATTGGTTCCTCTTTCTATTTCATACATATATATATATATATATATATATGTATATATATATATATATATATATATATATATATATATATATATATATATATATATATATATATATAAGAAAATAAATATATAAGAAAAGGGATAAAAAGAATTTCACGTGTTGATAAAGTTTTGCTTTTTGAAGGAAAAATACAGTTGAAGCTAAAACTTGGCTTGATGCCGAGTTTCCGGACACTTCCCGAAGGAAAATCAACCATCAAGGATTGGTATGCTAAGTTTAGACTTGGTGAAATGAGCACCGAAGACGGTGAAGGTGGTGACAGTGGACGCCTAAAAGAGGCGAAACATTAAAAAAATCCACAAAATGATTTTGAATGACCGTAATTTTAAACTGAATGAAATAGCAGAGACTCTAAGGTTATCAACTGAACGTGTACATCATATTATTCACTGCATAGTAGGTGCCGCGCGAGCTCACTTATGACCAAAAACAATGACGAGTTGATGATTCAGAGCAGTGTTTGAACATGAACAAGCGTAATAAACTCGAGTTTTTGTATCGATATGTGACAATGGATGAAACATGGTTGCATCATTTCACTCCGAAGTCCAATTCACCATCATCCGAGTGGACTGCACACGATAAACCTACCCCAAAACGTGGGAAAACGCAACAGTCGGCTGGCAAGGTTATCTGTATTTTGGGATGCGCTTGGAATAATTTTCATTGACTACCTTCAAAAAGGAAGAACGATAAACAGCAACTATTACATAGCATTATTGGACAATTTGAAGGACGAAACCGCCGAAAAAGTGCCACATTTGAAGAAAAAGAAAGTGTTGCTTCACCAAGACAATGCACCGTGTCACAAGTCAGTGAAAACAATGGCAAAAAACCATGAATTGGACTTCGAATTGCTTACTCATCTTCTGTATTCTCCAGATCGGGTCCCCAGCGACTATTTCCTGTTCTCAGATCTCAAAAGAATGCTCGCTGAGAGGAAATTTTCTTCGAATGAAGAGGTGATCTACGAAACTGAGGCCTAGCTTGAAGCAAAGAACAAATCGTACTACAAAAATGGTATCGAACAGTTGGAGTGTTGCTATAGTCGCCCTAGAAGGGAATTATGTTGAATAAAAAAAAATTCCCAAAAAGTGTGTTTTACTATGGTAAGCCGGGGTACTTTTCAATTGATGTGTTATTAAAAATGGTAAAAACACTGAAAAGTGCTACTAACTTTTATTCAATTTAGTACTACAATTGTATAATAATATTGCAAATGTCTAAATAAGGACCAATGGGTCTTCCTAAATAAGTAGCTAGTTTTAAGTCACTGTAGGGAAAAATTGTTAGTTAGTTGGCAACGATTGGTAATAATATGTTAATAAAAATAAATTAAACCGAAAGCCATTGCTATATTAATGAAACGTCATCAGAAATGAAGTTTAAGACCAAAATGGATGAATGTTACGTATCAATTGGGATGCAGCGTTGTTTATTTTTTGTCTCCGTTCACCGAAATTACTCACGGGCGCGTTAGCTTCACTTTTAACACGTGTTTAATTTCGTGACACATATACGGGCCGCTAGGTCGGCGGCACGTCAAGTCGAATTAATCAATGACCGGACAATCGCTCTCCGCAACACACACGCCCAATTTTCTATTGGCCGACTGACCAGCGAGCGGTCCTTCCCGGCTACCTTTAATGATACGGTTTCGGGCGCATCTCTCGAATCGACCTCCGGAGTCTCCGATTCTTTGCTCGGTCGCCGATGCAACCTTTGTCTCGCTGAAATCATAAATCGAAACCGATGCCGGTTTGGCAAATCAATTTTTTTTTGCTCTCGCCGCCGTCGTTGTCGGATCGGAGTTCGCGGATTTAAAGGCCTCAAGAAAAAAGAACCGTCGTCCGTAAATCAAATCGGCGTTTTTTGCGGGCCCGTCCCGATCGAAATTGAGGGGAGCCATTTCTTCTTGTGTTCGGAATTCGTTAAATGTGTACATTTCGCGACAAAACTTTAGGACACTAAAGATTTTTCATTTCAATCATCAATGTATTCGTTTTTAGATTCTACTATAACAGGTTAATTGAAAAGTCTCCGTCCTACCATAGTAAAACATATTTTTTTTTGCAAAATTAGTTTTTTATTCAACACTAGCGACCCGCCCCGGCTTCGCACGGGTGCAATGCTGATACTAAATTAAATACACTACAGAAAAAACATGAACGTTGTATATAAAAACATAGCGGCCCGCTCCGACTTTGCACGGGCATAAAATATATATGCCTATGTCACTCAATGAAAACATGATTAAAATCGATCCAGTATTTTTGGTTCATTCATTACTGCCCTTGGCCTGCACGCATTAAATTTGGAGTAAAACAATTCCTCTTCCCCTATACTTACTATGAAGATTTCCTGCTATCTTTGGAATATCTAAATTCATACAATTTTTATTACATTACACATTTTTAAACGCAAATTTTAAAATTGTAATATCTCCGAAAATATTTGTTTAATTTACATGCTGTAAGGAACCATATTGATCTATATTAATTGCACACTGTATTTAAGGTACTTAATTCGATAAGGATTAATGCCGTATTGCTTAAAATAGCTTCGTAAATAAGCCATTTTCTCACGTAAAAAGTAAACAATAAAAATGGTTAATGTGGGTTATCCCTAAAAGATAAACATATACCATCGCGGACTTTTTTGTAGACCTTTTTATGGTGTACAATACTGTAGTACATTAATTTGATCTAACTCGTAGGGTTAGGCGGCGTTTTTGCTAATTGCTAAATAAGCCTAAAAAATAGGTTAATTTACGACATTTAGAAACCTCTAAAATTAGCAATGTTGCCTTAGTATATTATGCATGTATTATACATGTAAACCTTCCTCTTGAATCACTCTATCTATTGAAAAAAACCGCATCAAAATCCGTTGCGTAGTTTTAAAGATTTAAGCGCACATATGGATATAGGGACAGAAAAGGCGACTTTGTTTTATACTATGTAGTGATACTGATAATTCCCTTCAAGGCTGATACATATATTATAGCTGCCCTTCAACTTTTCGATACCATTTTTGTAGCACGATTTGCCCTTTGCTTCAAATTAGGCCACAGTTTCGGCGATCACCTCTTCATTCGACGAACATTTCTTCCCAGTGAGCATTCTTTTGAGATCTGAGAATAGGAAATAGTCGCTGGGGCCAGATCTGGAGAATAAGGTGGATGAGGAAGCAAACGGTCCAATAACGCTACGTAATAGTCACAGTTGATGGTCCTTCCTTTTTCAAGGTAGTCAATGAAAATAATTCAGACAAAAGACAGAAATACAGACGCCATAACCTTGCCAGTCGACTGTTGCGTTTTCCCACGTTTTGGAGCGGGTTTATCGTGTGTAGTCCACTCGGGTATCTGTCGATTGGACTTCGGAGTGAAATGATGGAGCCATGTTTCATCTATTGTCACATATCGACGCAAAAACGCGGGTTTATTACGCTTGATCATCTTCAAACACTGCTCCGAATCATCAACTCGTCGTTGTTTTTGGTCAAAAGTGAGCTTGCGCGGCACCCACTTTGCACAGAGCTTTCTCATACCCAAATATTCCTGAATGATATGACCATAGATTCTGTTTAATCCCAAAATACCTTAAAATTAAGTACCGTCCATTTGTATGCGTGCAATTAGAAATCCGACGTTATATAAAGGGGATAAGTAACGATATATTCAGTTGTACGACCATGGACAAAATCGGTGGTCCGATATCTCGTTTGAAGAAAGCCGAATCGACCGGACCGCCTTCGATCAGCTTTCTATCTCCTTCGGATCTGGTTTGAAGTCGTGGGTGTCCGCGAGTTTTGTCAGCTCTCAGGTCGACTTGTTGTGTTTTATTTTCGGTTGCATCGCTCGGTTTACTGATTAGGCCGGAGCCGAAGACCAGAAGATTTCGGCGTTTTTTTCCCCTGTTTTTTTTTTTTATTTCGATGAAATATATGTGTGTTTTTTTTCGCTATTATGCTTACGGTTAATTTTACCAATTAAGGCGCGTTTATGGTTATTTGAATTGGAGATATAAACAGTGTTTTAAGAACGAGAAGGTACTGTGATTTAGGTTTGTTGTTGTAGATCTCAAATGCTCTGATTTTTGGATAGATAAATTTGAAGAGATTTTTTTTGTTGCTATATACTACCGGTCAACGGTATTGCAGATGTGTTAAAAGAGCGTTTTTTAGAGAATTTCTCATTAGCATCAACTGTGTATTCTTCAAGACTCTTGTGGTCGAGTCTTGTCATGCAAGAGGATGACATTGTGCTGTCACTATTGCTCTTTCTAGTCACATTTTTGCTGTCAGTAACTGTTATAATACACTACAGTTTATCCAAAGTTATTTTGTACATGGGTCATCTACATTTGTGACGTCAAAACATCGCAATGTTGCCGTTCAACTCTGAGTTTTAGTTCAGTTTGACTTCTTCAAATCTGTTTTGTACATACGTCATCAAGATGTTTAATGTATTGCCTGCCGCAATTTGTAAATTCATTTAAAATTAGACAACACTTTTTTTCTCATTTTATTCTAGTTAAAAAGAGACACAACCCTGTCAGATTAGTTCGAACATGTAAACGAATGAGCCTGTCAAAGTCGTTCGGTTGCAAGACATATGCAAAATTCTTGAAGGCAATAGTGATAAGAGGCTATAACTCTAACCTATTAATTGTTGTGGCTGTATAATTAAATGTAGTTTATAGATATGCTATAATGTTAAAACAAATTATATTGGATTTAACATTTTTGTTCAATTATTTTATTTGGAATATAATTTTGTTGTATGTCAAAGCCAAACTGAACTAAAACTCTGAATTTATGCGGCATCATTGCAACGTTTTGATGTCACAAATTTAGATAACGTATGTACAAAATAACTTTCAACAGACTATATATGTTATTGTCTATAAAGAAAGAGTGCAAAATCAGACAATAAATGTTATCCAGAAATTATGCTGGGTAAGACCGGATGTCTTTTAGGATGGTTTTTCAGTTGGTCACTCGCCAGTAGGTAAGCTTAATATCAAGATCCTTTGTTAGGAGCCCACGTTAAGCAATAAGTTAAATCCAGGTAAGCCCTAGTTGGTAAAAAGGAAACTCTAAAAATGTATAAACATATTTTCGTATTGACCAATTCTTATCATTTTTTAATTTAAATCTTTTGCATAAGATGACAATAAAAAGCCTAATTAATCATTTGGTAAGGTTTGCTTATAATGAAAACCTGATTTCCGATCCTATCAAATACTGCAAATCAATTTCCTTAGCCTCAATGAAGGTTTTGCAACGGTTTGTGAACCTCCTGCGGGTTTCGACTACGTCAGTGTCATACAAGATTCACTCTTCATCGCTATTAATAATTCGTCTTAGTTAGAGAACCTCACACTGGGTATGTTCGTGAATTCTTCACGAACGGGATGCCTGCTTCTAGGTAAGTGTTGACGTTCCTCACCATGGGGTATTGAGTAATGCGCGGAATTTTTAGGATTGGAACACCATTGTCTTTGTAGGTAGCGTGCTGGATTTGGGCTGATCATTGGAACCTGCAGTCGAATTGGATACCGAGGTATGCTACCTTGGATAAGGGATTCTTCTTGGTGGAACAGAATAGCCTGAGTTTAACTTGGGTTAATCTGCAGCCGCCAGAATCGCCTCATCGAACACACAATCGCCTGGTTCAGTTGGGCATAAGTCTGTCACGGATGGCGTCGTGGCTGCAACCGGTGGTAAAGAAAGCTGTGTCATCTGCATAAAATGCTGTGTTGGAATGTTTGTGGAGTGGGAGATCAGCCAAATAAAGGTTGAACAGGTTTGGGGCTAGAGGAGCATCTTGAGGGACTCCTGCGGAGATCTGTTTTCGAGAGGAGACTGCACCACCGATCCTCATTTGAAAGTACCTACCGTCTTAGTATGAATCAATCATGGAGATTAGGTCATTCGGTAGACCAAGCTGGTTCGCTCTGAAGATTAGACCGTTGTGCCAAACTTGATCGAAAGCTTTGGAAACATCTAAAAATATGTAAGGCTCCAGCTTTGCGACCTTTTGTTAATGCCTGGCGGATATTGCTTGAAGAAGGCTTGAATGTTTGGCACGAAAATCGAATTGTTCGTTCGGGATTAAGCGGTGTGCATCTGTGAAGCTGTTTAAAGCGTGTAATATCGCTTCTTCAGATGGATTGGACTTGGCTGTCTTTGAGCTTGAAGAGACAAAAATCTGAACCAATATAGTTAAATTAAGTGTGAAAATTGTGCACTACTCTAAAATTATATGTAGTGCATCAGTGGGAGTACATCCATCCAACGCTAATTAATTTCGAGTCTAAAATATTATATCTAGACTTCAAGAACAACATGAAGAAAAGAATTACTAAATAGTTATAGGCAATATCTAACTTCATAAGTGAACATTCCAATTACATGGTTTAAAATTATTTAGGATCGAATTTTAGTTCCTTAGCAAGGTCATGAGAGGAAATATATTGATGTATTTAAGAATTTAATAAAATTTTTCGATGATTTGCTGGTAATGGCAAAGATCAATAAGCTTCTCTTGAAATGTTCTTAATGAAAACAAACAAACCAATTTTGAAAATGATGCTCATTTAAATTAAAAGCAAAATATGGCCAGATCCTTACCATATAAAAAAATATATTTAAAAATTTAGTTATATGTTATTTAATCTTTTAAAAGAACTTATGGGATTTAAAAATAAACCGAACCGTTCGTATTAAACGCCCTTTTCACCATGGGTCTCCGTTTTATATCTTCCAACCATCCTGTACGCGCTTACTTTTTGCTTGACTAACTATATAGCTTCCGAATGGTTCGCGGGCGACACGTTTTTAATGAGCCGTCAGCTGTGGTTTTAGATTTATCTATTACCCGCTAAGATGTAAATGCCAGGCAAAAAAAAGAACGAAAATGTATTCGCATCGTGAATAATATACCATTAGAATAGATAAATATTAAAGGATCTCTCCATTTCCGGGACAGTTTGGGCATATCAATGTCCCACGGTTGAACCGTTGGAGAATATTTTGAAAATTCGAATTTGTACATACTTATCTAGGAAGACCCATTGATCCTTACTTGGTCTTTAATAAAATATATAAGTTAGCAGCACTTTTCAATGTTTTTACTATTTAGTGTACTTCACTACCCAATATTTGGTTCTTTTGAGTCTCCGTCCCAGTTCAGTGTTGTACAAGAATTGCAGTATTTCGGTGTTTACATGGAAATGAAGCCTTTCCTCATCTCATGTTGCGAATCTCTTAACTTCCCCTATGACAGTTCGAATCCGACAGTTTCGGTGTAAGTAATTTGATCCTATGGTATCTGAGTGCACCTGCAAGATTTCTCAGGACTTCTGAAAAATTATTTTGAAATACTGATATTCTGAATACTGCACTACTGAGTTCCATATAGGTCCAGGTAGGTCTACATTCGTAGGTCCATCTAGGTTAATGGTATATGATAAGACAAGTGATTTCAACATACACTGATTTATTATCTCTTTATTTTACATATCTGGACCCACTTATTTACATTATTACAATTTTTTGATTTCTTCTTTATTATTTTCCCCAATAACAAGTATCGCAGTGACATCAGAAAATGTAGCCATAATAACATTTTATATTTGTGGTATGTAACATGTATCGAGTAGGTAAAAGATATGACCCAAGACAGAACCTTGCGATATAGCTATTTTTGTTTCTTTCATTGTTGAGTAAAATTCTATTCGTTTAATTCTAAATATTTGGCTGAGATATAGGTGTTTAAGAACTCAACGTATAACGGTAACATTTTATGGAGTTTATATATGAGTCCCTTATGCCAGACTTCATCGAAGGTTTATGTTATGTCCAAGAATATAGCTGAGCAAATATTTTTCTTTTCGTAGGTTTTTTTCAGTAACGTAATTCTACATACCTGGTGAATTGTTGAATGTTTGCTCATAAAAACATATTAATATGCAGGTATTAAATTTATTCTATCTATAATTTTAATCTTTTTACCAAATTCCGTAAATATAAGCATATTTTTCCACTGACGTCCAAGATAAGTCTCTTTGGTTCAATAAAAATTGTATTTTATAAATGTTAAAGTTGTATAAATTTATACTGATATGACAGGTACTGTATATCATTCACCGTTCATAATGCATTCTTCATCATTCATAACAGCGGCATAGAAATACGCTATCTAAGCCGAAACGAGCTCCATTATTCGACACTATGTTCTCAGATGGGTACGGGTACCATTTTCAGGGTTGGGCAGCGTTATCCACGTTTTATTAGCCAAACTCCAATGATAAACGACACGGATTTTACACCATTAAGGATCCCTTGACCCTCGTGCGAACACCCAGAAAAAAAAGGGTTAAGGAACTACTTAAAATTTAAATTATTCACATATCACTAATTTGAATCGAATTTTTCGGCGTTTTTTATAACGATTTTTTTACCTGCCGTGAGATTGGGGGCCCATCCAGCCAGGTAGATGGGTTTTTGTGCATGCGGCTTCTACCAGAAAAAGAGTTAGAAATAATGGAGATTGCATTTTTATATTTTTTTCACGAGGGGTGCCTCCGTTCGTGTGTGTGTATCCGCTACTAGAGGAATAGTCAAGCTGCACTGGAGGGGTGTTATAGTTTCTTTTCCCATTCCGATTTTTTATGGTAGGTTATTGACATTGGTGGTTCATATGGGGTAGGGAAAGATTTAGAGGATATACGGTTTAAAATAAAGAAACATTTTATACAATTATATCATATTTGTGTTTTACAAGAATACCAATTCAGATAAGGTATATATAGTCAATTCAAAACAGTAGTGACTCGTGTGTTAATATGTGTCTGTCTAAAGTTGTAAATTCGTTTTACATACAGACAATATTATTCTTCTCATTTTATTCTATTTAAATAGAGATAGAATGCTGTTATAGAAGTTCGATCATGTAACCGAAAGAGTCTGCAAAAGTTGTCCGTTTGCCAAACGTCTGCAAAATTCTTCAAAATATTATAATTACCGGTTATAAGAAAGATAAGAAGAATTATATCAATTTATATATTTAAATGAGACATAAATATTTCAGAATAATACATTGGGTCGCTCATGGCAAGATGCTAATAAATATGCTAATAAAGACAACAAAAGTTTATGGAAAAAGGTAAATGTTGGAATAACTATCGATTAGGTTTTGTTAGTCATAATATTTATTAGTAATTCAGTGCAGACATATAGTTCTTCATGCTGGAAACAGGAATGGTTTTATATCTGGTGCAGAATTAGTCCAAGGGTGACTATCATGAAAAAATGAGTTATAACTTGTTTTTGCAGTAGTTTAAATATCAGCTTTTAGAGAACTTGGAGGAACCATCAGTTATTGTTATGTACAATGCACCATATCTACCATATATATAGTACACTGGTGGGGAAAACCCCAACAAATGCATCAATAAAGGCTGCAATTAAGGAATGGCTTAAAGTACATAAAATAAGTTTTGAGGAAATCATGTTAAAGAAAAATCGAAAAATATTTATGAAATATTTAATTGCATTTTATGTAATTTACTTTTTTATAAATAAGCCTAAGAAAATATACATAGTAGATCAGATTATTGAACGTTATAGCCACAGAGTATTATGTCTTCCTCCATATCACTGCATGTTTAATCCAATTGAGTTGATATGGAGTATTGCAATAGACATTCAGTTCGAGAAGGATATTCAGACAAGAACTGTCTGGATTTATGGAAAGAAGTATTGTCAAAAATAACACCTTCGGTTTGACACATTGAAAAAGAAATTGACAAACGGTAGAATCTTGAGCAATTTATTAATAGATTGAAAATAATCTGCTTGGTTATTAACTTGTTTAGTGTTTCTGAAAGTGACAGTGATTGAATAAAACTTTATGAATATTGGTTTATGATTCAGTGCTGACAATTACCAAGACGGGGTGATGAAAAAGGAAACAACTAAATGTCAGTATACAATTAATATACTTTAATTGTAGGAAATTGTTTTACAGTGTGTGAAAGCTTTATGAGTATGTGTGCTATTGTTCGGAATATACATGAACATTTGGTTAAAATGTATGAGAAGAGTATAGTAACTGTTTTGCAGATATGGAAAATGTTTTAGGGAGAATGCAGTGATTTTAATGTAGTTTTATCAAGAAATATGTATACAGGTAGTAACAGGAAAAACTAAGGAGAAATATAGTAATATCATAATGACTTTGTGAGGAAACATTGCATCGAAGATAAAACATAAATATTCTAATGAAAGTAAAATACATTACTCAGATATACAATTGTTAATTTGGTGTACAATGCCTTCGGGGGACACCACTACATAAAAAAGCGGCTAGAACTCTACCTATACTAGTATGGAAAAAAGTTAAATGTATATATAATTAAACAACTCTAACCTATAAATTATTCAGGATGTATAATTAATTGTAGTTTTAAGTAATTAATATATATATATATATATATATATATATATATATATATATATATATATATATATATATATATATATATATTAATCGGCCTAGTGAAAATTTTGCCTTCCTTTTTGAAAAAAAAGACGGGGACACTTGAAAGTGTGAAATTTGCCACGGTCAAGACTTATATCGAGGAAGAAATTTTAGATAGGTGATATTTTTGTGTAATATGCGGTTCAAATAAATATCAAGAGTCAACAGTCCAAGAGGTTTATTAGAATAGAATAGTGGGTAATTGGTTTATCTAGTGATTTCATTGATTTTATAGAAATATTTCATTCTGAGAAAAACCAAACTATAATTTTAATATTCATCAATTGATGTATTCTTTTACCCATTGATTGTTTATTTTAAAGTCTCCTTTTGCCAACTAGGGAATATTTAGACTGGATCAAGCAGTAGTCCACGTGGGCTCCGAACCATGACCCTTGGCATTAAACCTAGCGACTGGCGAGTGACCAACTTGGAAATCATCCCAGAAGACATCCGGTATTACCTAGCGTGGTTACTGGCGTGACCGGCGCCATTTTCCTCGTCGGACTATGCAATCTCGCCCTTTGGACAATCACAATTATAAACAATAACGAACACAAATTCATTATTTCTTCCGGGACACTGCGGCAACCAAGCCGGCCAAGAAAGGTTGTGTCTTCATATACCGATTGGGGTCGATATTTACATTTGGTTATTTACAATTTGTTTCAAATATACATTACTTATATTAATAATATAAATTTCGATGTATAAATACAATTAGGCTAACATATTACAAACTGTTCTTTGAAACGAAATTATATAGAAAAGTTGTACAACACAGAGATGTCAGATTTTGATTTCAATAAAACTAAACAGTTAACGCCATAGAATATAAAACAGGATTGTATAAATTGTAAAACTACCTATACCAACGTATCAACAAGTATACTCTACGTATTCTTCTAATGAATAGTGATGGACTTAATTATTGGAATTATATCTCTGTGTATAGATCAGTATCCTTCAGGAATACCATTGCCTCATCCAGTTCGAGGTTGGCTTCAAGTCCTTTTCCTAGCCCAAACCTATATTTCTCTCTCATCCTTATAGCTCTTGCAGTGCCAATAGGTGTCTTATGGCTTGAACTGAGTTGCATCCTGCACAGATAGGGGCGTTCAAGTACAACAGAACAGTAGTAATATATGTGATTAATAAAAAAAAAATTGACTGGGACCGAGTCTAATGTGAGGTATCAACTGAATCCTGAAGCACATCATGTCAATGACAAAAGTCTAGTATCTTAAAACATGAGTTTTATAGTAAAATCTGAGACCTTACTGGGTGAAATATATATATATATATATATATATATATATACTTGCTCCGATGGCAATCCGAAAACTTCTTATTGGATTTATATCTGTGATCATACACGTCAACAGTTCATCCACTAGGAGGCATCAAATAAATGAGTTGGAATAACTTGAGCAAATCAAAAGAAGTTTAACATGCAGTGGGAACGAACGAAGACAGCCATTCGTTACAATGTAGGGGGCTATAAATATACCGAATATCATAGAAACAGTTCCAATGTAAAGTTACGTTAGATATGAAGCTTGTGGCGGTTCTGATTTTCGTCGATATTATTTTGGATTTTACGGTGGATATGTAAAAGGGTTACGCGGATAATTGATTGCATTTGTTCGTTTTACATTCTACGTTCCACGTTCCTGATTTATTATTATTAGTTTAAATGATTTCGGAAAATATTTTAAGTTTTATATTTTAAGTTTTTACAGTAAATGGTCAAATTCATATTTATGTTTCAGTCGGACAGCACTGGTATATATGTAATTTATAGTTTATTATATTTGTTTGAATAATTGATGTTGTTTTAAAAGGTTATTTTATCTTAAATAGGTATTGGTATCATTATTATTTGTTTTTGTGAAGTGACAATACAGCATATATATGTGTTTATCAATTGTGTGACGTTTATTTTCATTCAGTCATTGTCCGTTAAAACGCCCGCTTTTCAGTTTTATTGTATTGTCTAGATATCATAATTTCACTAACTTTAATCAACTTTTGTAAAGTAAGTAATACTTTAGCTATATTTCTACATTTTATTAATGGTTGGACGCGATTACTTGAAATTTTTCGGGATGGGGAAGGCATTTGACACTTGTCCAGGAAAATGTAGATAGATACAAAGGCTGTTACTGCACTCTACATATTCCCAGGGAGAGATAGTAGCTATCGCTGGAGTTTCAAAGTCTGTCGTAAATCGAATTTACATTAAAATTGATTACAAAATGCCTCTTGGGGCACATGATATTGGCAAATATGGTAGAAAAGAATCACACCGCATACCGATCAAAAAATCAGAAGTATCTGTCTCGAAAACCGCAAAAAGATTCATTTGATTACGATAATAAACGACGAGAGTATAAAGATTTAAGGCGTCAGACTGTTTCTCAAATCTCACGAATATTAATTCGGAATCTTGGTTTACTATAATTCGTGCTCAATTATCATAAAAACTAAAATTCAATCACCCAACATGTCAATATTTGGTATGGATTCAGGACTAATAATAGTAATCAGGAAAATAATAGTTAGTGAGTTTCGGATTCGGACTGCTAAAGAGGAAATCAAGAGAATAGCAACCAGGCATGAGGAGAGACCCGATTCCCAAGTACTACAACACTTGAACAACACTGAACTATTACGCAGATTCAAGAGAACCAAATCCTATGATCTTGTGTAGTTGTTTGGTGAAAAACACTACGAAGGTACTACTAACTTTTGATTTATCAGAGAGTGGATAAGGGCCAACGGGTCTTCCTAGATGTCGGCATCAACCAGTAATTATATATTAATATAAATTTAAATATAAAAATTTTATTATAAAAAATATGTTATATTTATGTTATATAAAATTATATTGTATAAAAACAAATTAAAATATAAATATAAATATAAGAAATTTCAGGTACTCGTACATAACTGATTTTTTACTTAAACAAGAAGATATTTATATGGATATCAAATGGCTATAGCAAAATATACTCTGATTTTCTATTTTCTTGTTTCAGTGATCAGTATTGGACCCATAGATTATGTGATTTAACGCCACCACGTTATTATATTTCTCCGTGACTAGTATTCACATGTTGGAATCGATGGAGCGTAGTTGCCATATGCTTCATATAGCTTCACACAGACCTTCAGTAGTCTTTTTATTCAGAGTGGAGTATAAAGATGAACTTCGATGAAATCACACATACTTGTAACTGAAGCATCAACATGAAGTTGGTTAAAAATGAATCAATACACAGTAACACTATTAGTTGTAAACCATTTAAAATTAATTTATAACAGGGCCTATCATAGTAAAACACATTTTTTTGCGAAAGTATTTTTTTTATTCAACATAATTCCCTTCAGGGGTGATACACTGATTATAGCGAACCTCCAATTTTTCGATACCATTTTTGTAGTACGATTTGTCCTTTTCTTCAAAAAAGACCTCAGTTTCGGCAATCACCTCTTCATTAAACGGACATTTCTTCCCAATGAGCATTCTTTTGAGATCTGAGAATAGAAAATAGTCGCTGGGGGCCAGATCTGGAGAATACGGTGGATGAGGAAGTATTTCGAAACACAACTCATGGATTTTTGCAATAGTTTTCACTGACTTGGGACACGATGCATTGTCCATGGTGTTATTCCATGCGTCCAAAATACAGATGCCATAACCTTGCTAGCCGACTGTTGCGTTTTCGCACGCTTTGGAGCGGGTTCATCGTGTGCAGTGCAATCGGATGACTGTCGATTGGACTTCGGAGTGAAATGAAGGAGCCATGTTTCATCCATTGTCACATATGGACGCAAAAACTTGGGTTTATTACGCTTGATCATCTTTAACCACTGCTCCGAATCATCAACTCGTCGTTGTTTATTGATCAATAATGACCTCGCGCGGTACCCACTTTGCATAGAGCTTTCTCATACCCAAATATTCGTGAATAATAGGATGTACATGTTCAGTTGATATCTTTAGAGTGTCTGCTATTTCATTCAGTTTCAATTTACGGTCATTCAAAATCATCTTGTGGATTTTTTTATGTTTTTGTCGGTAACAACCTCTTTTGGGCGTCCACTGCGTTCACAGTTTTCGGTGCTCATTTCATCACGTCCAAACTTAGCATACCAATCCTTGATGGTTGATTTTCCCGGGGTAGTGTCCGGAAACTCGACATCAAGCCAAGTTTTTGCTTTAACTGTATTTTTTCCCTTCAAAAAGCAATATATTATCAACATGCGAAATTCCTTATCAATTTTTTCACAATAACAAAAGTTGCTTCACTCAAAATACTATAATTCACAAACTAATGATCCGACAGCTGTCCAATTAATACACGCATCTTTTGAGGGTTAGATCTAACTAAAAGACATGTGGATTTAATTCTAGTAGCGCCATGTGCCAGGCCGGCGACATTTCAATTGATTTGTTAGCACTGATTTAGGAAAGTTTAGCCGCGTGAATGTTGATTCACCCTATATAGTAGGATTTATATTGAGATGTATACTAAATGGAGATTACATCGTACAGGTGATTGGTAACACTCTTCAAACAAATGCCGATCATGCAGGCTTAATTTTATATCGCGTATAAAAATTTTGCACATTACACCAAAAATTCGAATCCTCAGCGTGACACTGCACGAGCCGTTAGTTACATAAGATCCTTCGTATTTCTCTTTTATCTTAATTGTATTTAAATAAGACTTAATTCACGGCGATCGCGACACTAATAGCCTTATTTAAATTTACTGGAAAAAACTCGATAAACGACAGTTTATATAACAATTTTTAATTGTGTCTTATTCGATTCACCAACCAATCGAGTAAATATCAAAACCGCCGTTTTTCGATTTGATCAAGGCCAAACGAGAGTAACACGTGTAACTGACACCTGGTCTCTCTTTAAGACGACC
Organism: Rhynchophorus ferrugineus; assembly: GCF_030347505.1. Classification (NCBI taxonomy): domain Eukaryota; kingdom Metazoa; phylum Arthropoda; class Insecta; order Coleoptera; family Curculionidae; genus Rhynchophorus; species Rhynchophorus ferrugineus. Next base: position 4,490,802 of record NW_027472582.1, on the reverse strand, counting down.
TTGAACCAGATTCCGTTTGGGAAGATTCGGTAGATATTTGATTTAAAATTAGAATATCCGTCCATAAAATGCAACAGTGTAACTAAGAGATAATTGTTATAAGATTCAGAAATAAATTTTTATGTTTTTTTTTAGTAAAATCCAAGTCGTATATATTCAGGTAGCATGAGGGTCCTTTATTGATAATACAGCTTAACATTTGAGCTTGGTAATAGAAATACCCTTTTGTTATGGGTTTTGGGTACCAATTATTGTTAGTATGATCATGCTTATCTCTATACTACATGTAGAGTTGTTAGTTTTTTGCTATAAATAGTCAATTTGGTCGCTTAAGTCGATGCATAGCTAAATTTACTCCCAATATTTTGTTCGTTGGTTTACTATGATGGGTACAGACCTGAGCATTCATGGCGAATTTCGTGATGAACAGGTTTCAAAATTGGTTCAAAGTCGTAGTGCGCATGCATTGTGCATAGTTCTGGTGTTCGCCACAATGATTTTCAGCGCTTGGCGACGGACAGAACGCAGTTCCAGCAGCCTCGGATCTGGTCAGAGAATTTGAGCGAACGTGTGAAAAATCGGCGGGATTTCGAATAACATATGTTTTGGTTTCGAGAAAATAACCCTGTTTTTCCTTGTAATTTAATTATTAATATAAAGATGTTTTTGAATGATAAATATGCATTTTATATTTATTAATGATTAATAATAATATATATAATTATATAAAAACCTCATAAAAAACACGAATAATTAAAGTATTTATATTTTACTAGCAGGAATCTTATTATGATATCTGAAATAATATTGAACTTATTGAAGCGAATTACCTTTAATGATACTATAGTACAAATTTTGTGAAATAATATGGAACAAGTATTTCACAACAGGTGAGAGAAAATATGTTTAATTGGAATCTCATATAAAATAATTATTAACAACATCAAAATATTATGTTTGCCAACTAAATTTATTTAATTTATAGAACAATGGAAACATTTAAAAATGTGACTAATAAATCAACATGTAAAAATAACCACCCACTAAATACTCAACAATCAATCCTTAGCTTTTTTCTAAAAAGTGTTTAGTAGGCTTAATGCTGAGGACCGTGGTTCGGAGCCCACGTTAAACTTTAGACCCAGTCCAGATAAACCCATAGTTGGTAAAAGGAGACTTAAAAATATATATTTAAAAAAAAAGTGCGAACTATCAATATTTTTAATATTTCTTTAGATAATGCAACACTTATTTGACTAAAATGTAACTTAAACTCTCAGGTGTTGGGCGTTTTCAGGCAGCTTTGCAGGTGATACATTAACTTTTACCAGACCTTATCAGGAGATGAAAAAAAAAAGAGAACAATGAAGAAGAGAAGAAATCTAAGAGAAGAAAAAATACCAAACAAACTGGCCGAATATGCTCTTTGGAACCGTTGTAACACCGCAGTTTCATTGCTGTTTTGACAAAAAGAAAAGTTCCTTGTGATCTATTTATTGACGTTGAAATCTGAAGCTTAAGAAGCCATGGGTTAGCTCATGAAAGACATTTATTTTAAGAGTGAATTGAATATTCATGGACATAGTCTTGCTGCGTACACGATGGGATCAGCAAGACTGTGTCTGTAACAACTGTCACTGTAGATGTCTACTAATGTCAAGTGAACAAACGGGCAAAACACGTAAAGTAAATAAGATGTACCAGACATATCACTTTTTGATCAATAGCTATTCTTCGTTGCCGCATAGTTTAACTGGTATACAGTTTTACATTATATTATGAGAACAATATGAAAAAGCAAAGAAATTTTTCTCAATAAGTGCCTTTTAAAATAAAAAAAACTGATTATAATATTGTGTTTATGTATTAGAAGGTTTTGATATAGTACACAATCCAGAAAGACTGCTTGAAATTACTTGTTCAGTCTCTTCTAACTTTTCAATAAGCATCCTTGCATATTCTTTGTAATTGGTGTAATATCTCCACTTTTGAAACTTCGAAATCAGCATCAGCATCGGATATCCAACACCTGTCTGTATATATATATATATATATATATATATATATATATATATATATATATATATATATATATATATATATATAACATTGCATTGTGTGTTGGAAAGTACCGAAGCAAACTACTAAACTTCTTCTATTTTCATAAAAAAGGCACTGTAGTGGTAAAAGCAAATTTCGGTCTTCTAATTATATACTTCAGGTATGGAGATTATGTGAAGAATTATGAAATTGTTTTTATAGTGCATATTTAAAACATATTTGAAATAATATAATCGTGTGCTTCTTATCTAACGACAAATATTATTAAACAACCTGATATTTACATATTCATTATCTTTTCATCAGTGAGGGTACCGGAGATAGCTGAATCATCCTCTACCACTTATATCTAAAATAATTATGCTAATTAGGGGTTTATATATAATATATATTTGTGTTGGGTGGGTGTTTTGAAATTTGATACCAGTCTGTTGTATCGTGTGAAATTGTTACACAAATACCTCATATTTATGAACCTAATTTCTATGGGTTTTTATATATATCTATACAAATGTGGAATAAATAAATTCTACACATCCACATTTCAGCTAAACAACTGTTTTTGAATGATTTTGAAAGACCGTAAATTGAAATTGAATGAAATAGCAGACACTCTAAAGATATCAACTGAACGTGTACATCATATCATTCACGAATATTTGGGCATGAGAAAGCTCTGTGTAAAGTGGGTGCCGTGCGAGCTCACTTTTGAACAAAAGCAACGACGATTTGATGAATCCATGAATAGGGCTTCGAATTGCTCCTCATCCGCCATATTCTCCAGATCTGGCCCCCAGCGACTATTTCTTGTTCTCAGATCTCAAAAGAATGCCCGCTGGGAATATAGTTTCGTCGAATGAAGAGGTGACCGCCGAAACTGAGGCCTAATTTGAAGCAAACGACAAATCATACTACAAAAATCGTATCGAAAAGTTGGAGGGTCATGTATCACCCTTGAAGGGAATTATGTTGAATAAAAAAATAATTTTGCCAAAAAATGTGTTTTACAATGGTAGGGGACTTTTCAATTGACCTGTTATATGTATGTGTAACAAGTATTATATGGATAGCAATATGTATATATATATATATATATATATATATATATATATATATATATATATATATATATATATATATATATATATAACATTGCATTTATTAGTGTGTTGGAAAGTACCGAAGCAAACTACCAAACTTCTTCTATTTTTATAAAAAAAGCACTGTTGTTGTAAAAGCAAATTTCGACGGTCTTCTAATTATATATTTCAGGTATGGAGATTATGTGAAGAATTATGAAATTATTTTTATAGTGTATCTTTAAGACATATTTGAAATAATATAATCGTGTGCTTCTTATCTAACGACAAATATTATTAAACAACCTGATATTTACATATTCATTATCTTTTCATCAGTGAGGGTACCGGAGATAGCTGAATCATCCTCTACCACTTATATCTAAAATAATTATGCTAATTAGGGATTTATATATAATATATATTACGTTGGATGTTTTGAAATTTGATACCAGTCTGTTGTATCGTGTGAAATTGTTACACAAATACCTCATATTTATGAACCTAATTTCTATGGGTTTTTATATATATCTATACAAATGTGGAATAAATAAATTCTACACATCCACATTTCAGCTAAACAACTGTTTTTGAATGATTTTGAAAGACCGTAAATTGAAATTGAATGAAATAGCAGACACTCTAAAGATATCAACTGAACGTGTACATCATATCATTCACGAATATTTGGGCATGAGAAAGCTCTGTGTAAAGTGGGTGCCGTGCGAGCTCACTTTTGAACAAAAGCAACGACGATTTGATGAATCCATGAATAGGGCTTCGAATTGCTCCTCATCCACCATATTCTCCAGATCTGCCCCCCAGCGACTATTTCTTGTTCTCAGATCACAAAAGAATGCCCGCTGGGAATATATTTTCGTCGAATGAAGGGGTGATCGCCGAAACTGAGGCCTATTTTGAAGCAAACGACAAATCGTACTACAAAAATCCTATCGAAAAGTTGGAGGGTCGTGTATCACCCTTGAAGGGAATTATGTTGAATAAAAATGTATGTGTAACAAGTATTATATGGATAGCAATATATATATATATATATATATATATATATATATATATATATATATATATATAAATATATATTGCTAATTATTATTTTAATTCTATATAAAAATATATAAATATAGTTTTCACTAAACTTTCAAAATTTTCAAAAATCCGGTAACATACAATCTCCTATATAAATTAAGCAAAAAGCAATTACACATTTAACAGTTTCCTTATTTTTTATTAATAATTAAACACACTATGTGATATGTGTTTTTTTTTATCTACTTCAAATAGGATTATGTTCAGTCACACTGTGCTAAACGTTACCGCAAACTTAAAATTAGTGAAAAGTAAACACGCGTTTGATAATTAATACTACTATATATAAATGATCTGTTTGATTAGACTTCTAAAAATCAAATAAAGGAGATAATAATAGCAGGAATTTCATCTAAAATTAGACGGCGTTAAATTTTATAGCGATGAATTCTTTGTGGATGTTCAAGGCTGTGTATACGACTATTATTTATTGTCTTTTTGTGTATAAGAGTATTCTTTTGAGTAGCTAGGGTTTATCTGGGCTCCGAATCACCGTTCTCGAGAGGAAGCCTATCAACTGATGCATGGCCAATTTAAAGATCATCTCAGAGAACATCCGTCCTTACCCAGATTGGTTACTAGCGTGACTGGGACGAATTTCCTTGTTACAAACATATGTTTATCACCATGCTACAGCAAGATTCGAACACGTGACCATTGTCTCAACCAAGCCGGATTAATTATTGTCCTATATTAGCTATTACTAGACTTAACTGGTTCAGATTATTTTTGGTATTAATTGCATTTCAACTAGAAAAAGTGCAAGTGTCTACACTACCAGGAGATGATGTTGCTTCGACAGTCGGGTGGACAGCTGTGGGGTTATAATTTCGTGAATTGCGGTAACATGGTGCCACCGAAATAAAATGTTACAGAAAATGGTTCGGCTTGAATATCATCCAATTTGACAGCTTTGGCGACCTAGTAATATTATAAGTTGACATATAACAGTAATATTTTCCTAGTGATTGCAAAATATTGCAAAAGACGCGCTAAGGATATTAAAATAATATTATGCATAAAAATAATTTTTCTCAACTGCTAATTTTTCAATAAAATACAATGAATAATCGTAGTAATTACCGCTGAACTCTTCGTGATATTCAGAGCTTTATTCTACATCACAACACAATCCTCCCGAAATGCTCTCGAATGTTTTCTGGAACAGAAGTTCAACAATCCCCTGATGAGCGCGCGGATAGTGCTGCTAAATCGGCAGCCTCCTTTCCCCTCCCCCTCACGACCGTTTGTGACCATACTGGCCTTATCCCATTCATTTCTTGTTTTACAAAGATCGAGGTACAACGTCTTTGGGCCCGGGAGGTTAATCACAACAGGCTCTTTGAGTGAGTCGATGTGTGACAATGGATGAAACATGGCTCCATCATTTCACTCCGAAGTCCAATCGACAGTCATCAGAGTGGACTGCATACGATGAATCCGCTCCAAAGCGTGGGAAAAAGCAACAGTTGGCTGGCAAGGTTATGGCGTCTGTATTTTGGTATGCGCATGGAATAATTTTCATTGGCTACCTTGAAAAAGGAAGGACCATCAACAGCGACTATTACATAGCGTTATTGGACTGTTTGAAGGACGAAATCGCCGAAAAACATTATGGGGAATTAATGAAATGGCAATAGGTTTTCATCTCTAACACATAAATATTATATATGTCATGTTTTCATATTATTTTGTCCATCCCCTGTATATATAATTAACGTCGGTTTGTGCTAACATATTTTTTGACGTTCTTTCGGTAACTATTGGCTTGTGAAGGACATATGAGCAGTATGACGATGCATTAATAGATCGACATAACACAAAAAACGCTATAGGATGGCTATTTAAGGAAATTTTTCGAAGAATTATATTAAATCGAATACATTTTTGCTTGTTCTCGTTGCTGCCGTAGTTAAAAACCGAGTCACTTGTTCGTACGTATGATGCTTTTTGTGTACCGTTCTGGTTTCTAATAGGATATCGGTTGAAGTGCAGCATAATCAATATTCCAGGAAATATTTTGGATATACGTAATGTTAAATACTGAGAAGGTGGAGGTTCGAGGAACTATTGAATTATGTAAGATAGGTAATGGACGGGTTTTATATGAAGTTTTTTTGTCGATTTATTAGGTAACAAAGTCGAGTGCATGTTACAACAATGATAAAGACTTCCATAGTTTTGTGGTTGCTTATATACTGTACAACAGTGAAAGTGTTTTGATCTCTATAATTGTTGAAGGAAAAATATTTTGAATATTTCACTGGTATTTGTTTTTGGCATATATTAATAGGCCAATTGAAAAGTCCTCGGCCTCCCATAGTAAAAAACATTTTTTTAGCAAAAATTAGTTTTTTTATTCAACATAATTCCCTTCAAGGATGATACACCGATTATAGCGGCCCTCCAACTTTTCGACACTTTTCACCTCTTCATTCGACGAACATTTCTTTCCAGCGAATATTTAACAGGAAATAGTTGGTAACAGCTTCCACTGCGTTCACCGTATTCGGTGCTCATTTCACTACGTCTAAACTTAGCATACCAATCCTTGATGGTTGATTTTTCTGGAGCAGTGTCCGGAAACTCGGTATCAAGCCAAGTTTTTCCTTCAATTCTATTGTTTTCCTTCAAAAAGCAATATTTTATTAAGACGCGAAATTCCTTATTATCCATTTTTTTCACAATAACAAGAGTTGCTTCACTCAAAATGCTATAATTCACAAACTAATGATCCGACATCTATCAAATGCCTACAGGCATCTTTTGAAGGTTAGGGCTAACTAAAAAACATACGGATTTAATTATAGTAGCGCCATCTATGTGTCAGGCCGGGAACTTTTCAATTGATATGTTATTAGATACTTGAATGGTATTCTGATAATTTTTAACATTTAAGAAAAATTGATACAGTATATATTAATCAGAATATTGTTTGTGTTTTTCTATATTTTCCCAATATTTTCAATTAATGTTCCTACTATTGGATCTTTGAATTGTGCTCCAGTGGTGATTTCTATGACAGATAGATCATGTGTATATAATATATATATAATATCGAACTCAGTACAGCGTTTTCAGTGTATTTCTTATCTATTTTATTGCAAAATGTCTATTTGTGAGATAAGATTCTAGTAATTGACAGTGATTAGTAATTGACTGAGATATGTCTAGGAATGGTGTCGAACAATATCTCTTGATACTTATTCTATAGCTCAATCCTTGTTAGCAAACCCAAATTAATGCCGAGGAATAGTATTTCTTTTTTTAATAGTAGTATTTATTTTTCTTCATATTATTAAGACTCTTCATGTATAATTTCTCAAAAATTTTGTGATGGAAAAGTATCGGTAATAACGTTATATACTGATACGAGGTAACATTTTCTGCTTTTTCTTTCTGATCTAGGAAAATTACTACTACTAATTAATTAAAATACTAGGAAAATTATTAATTCTAAATATTGCGATAAGTATGAATGTTATCGATTTTTCACCTTTATTATTACTGTCTTTTATGACTATTTATTTAACTTCTTTGATAGTAATTTTGAAATGAGGAATAAGGATGTTAGTTGTTTAATTTTCTACATTATTTCGATTATTTTATTTCAAAGTTTGAACGCTTTTTTTCTCGATATCACTATTGTTGTTAAAATGTTCGGAAAGGTCAAGAAACAGAGGCAAAAGTGTGTTTTCTTAATTATCGTCATTTTACGAAGAAACTGTTTTATTTTCCCTCCAAGGTCTGGACCGTAACGATGTGTTTATTAGCGAAGAATTTAACGAATTTTTTGTTATTTTTTCTCAGTGGATTGTTTTGGATTCTTAAAATGTCTATAAAAGATGACTTAAAATATCTTGCAAACAATTGATGTTTTTATTTTTTTTAAATCTTGCCTGAGAAGGCGACTAAAATTAGAATTCTAGATAAGGAAACCTCCATAATTTTAACGACAGTAGTTCCAGGTTCGCGCAGCGACAGCTTCAGTTCGGCTAAACCTTTGTTGGTAAAAAGGAGCTAATGATCTTGGATAATATTTCAGAAATGCAGGTTATAGACAAAGTAACATGAAAACCGTGCAAAATATTTCATCTTTTTGTTTGGTAATACTACTTCATTTTAGATAATATTACGCATATTTATGATTTGGTTTACATATTACCTTATAGGGACTCTTTTTGTAAATTGTTATTAACGCTTTGTTCTGCGACTGTTAGAAGATGCGATCGGTGAAATGTGTAATCTCGCAGACTTGGAAAATGAGCGAAACTTTGAACTGAGTGAATTTGACGAGAGTTAAAAAAGACTGCGACCCGTCAGCATAAATTACCACGGCAAAAGCGACAGCAGAGCTCAGTACTCACTTGAGTAATGTCGTTTTTACGAAAACCGTACTAAGGAACTAATATTCATGGAAGTGCTGTGAAACAAGTGATACGATCTTAAAATCCGGATACTTGATGATTCGAAGTATATGGCCTGGTATGATGAATGACAGCGAATAAATATCTCGACATTCTCACCGAAGAAATTCTTTCTATCACTGACATATTGCTGTCAAACACTGCCTTATTACAAGATGATAATGCGCCCATACAAACAGGCAAAAGAGAAGATCATCAAATATATTACTAGGTCAGAACGATCGCCAAAGCTTAACATTATTGAACCTCTATAGAGAACAGAGGGTGAGTGCTAGATTTCCATCTCCAACATCATTGAAGTAATTGACGGATGTTTTAGTAAAGAATGGGACTGTTCGGAAATCATCGTGTATATAGGCATTCTATATATATCAGGCATTCATATTATTTTATTCACGCTGGTGGATCCTAATTTAACATATTTTTAACATTATTTGATTCCTATTATAGATGGCCCGTATCCTACGCCCACGCAACTAAATTTAAAATCTCCTCGCTACATATTTTGCCGTGAAACTTCCCTAACTAACTTCACCTTTATCCGAGATCTGTCGATTTTGAAACGGTTCCGAAAGTTTCCGCGGAATGTTAAACATTCCTCCTCTCCAAGAAACGGATCGGACGCCTACCTACGACAGAACACGGAAAAATACCAAAGCTCCTTACCCGAATTTAACTGCTAATTCGTCAAACTTCTATTAATAAACGCTCAACAATCTTAAATAAAGCTTTAATTAAAATAAATATCTATAATCCGCAGAAGCACATTCGTCTTCAGGAATTATTGTTTTTCTCCTTCTGGCTTTTTTCCCTGCTCTTCGTCCCCCTGTCTCCCCCCCGCCCCCCGTCTTATTTTGAATAAAAAAGAAAATAATCGTGGCCGGCTTAGGCGAGTGTCCGTTTTCACCGATGGCGTGTTTTTGTTTTTCTTAAAATAACCATCGATTGATGATGAACGGAAGAAGAAGGAAAACAACCTGAATGGCACTGCGACAATGGGAAGTAATTCCACCTTATTAAAGATGGCGGCGGCCCACGCCGAAGCCGAAACCGGTAAACGATTTAGCATTTTCCGAAACTGTCTCGAAGTGTTATCGTTTGCATTATATCTGGTTTATAATAGAACGAATTAGCATATTTCGGTGTAGGGTCGAGAGGAGGGAAAAGTTCATTCAGCGGCGGCAGTGGGAAAAGGCGGATTAGTTGGGTTTTCATTCAGGGAATTTTACGGCGCGTATGCCGTCGGCTTGAATGAACGCCGATATTACGTCGGGCGAAAGGGGACGCGACGTTTATTCGGAGTCGTAATTGAGATTTAATGATTGATTGATTTTCGAAATAATAAACGGAAATAAATATAGAGACAAAAATTGTCGAATAAATCAGGTAAAACGGGGATTAAAAAAATTTAAAGGACGTACAGTCTGTTGTACATACGTCATCTAAATTTGTGACGTCAAAACGTCTCTGCTGTATCAACTCTCAGTTTTACTTCAGTCTAATATATATACAATAATTAAACAAAAATACTGTTCAAATATAATTTATTTTAACATTATTGTAAATCTAACATATTATGCCGAAAGATTTCAAACAATAATTAAGTACACAATTATAAAATATTTTACATATTCTCTTTCCATACATCCTATGAGTTAGAGTTCTAGGCGCCTTTTTTATGTAGTTGTATCTCCGGTAGACCTAATTCACCTAATCAACAATTGTGTATCCAAGTAATATATTTTACTTCCATTAGAGAGCACATTTACTTCTTACGCTTAGTTCTTGTGTCTTTCGGTACAGTATTTCCTTGTAAGGACATTTTGATATCACTGGATTTCTCCTTAGTTTGTTCTGTTAATACCTTTACTTGTTTCCACTTTCATCACCTTGTCTTGCATCACCTTGAAATTGGCAGCATTGAATCATGTATATTGTCAGAATCTTTCATTCCAGTGAATAACTAAGCTGTAAATTTCTAATCTTTCGAACATTTGTTCACAAAGTAGTCTTCCTTCATTTTATTATATACTTTTAAAAATTGTATTCTTTAAAATGCAATATCTTGAAGTTCTATAAGACCTCTTCGATACCTTTAATAAAAATCTTTCAACCGGACGACTTTAGCAGGCTAGTTCGGTTACACATTCGAACTTATCAGACATTGTGTGTATTTTTGACTAGAATAAAATGAGAAGGAAAATATTGTCTAATTCTAAAACGGATTTACAAAAATGCAGCAGGCAAGACATTAAATATCTTGATGACGTATGTACAAAACTTCTTTGGATAGACTGTAATTGATATATAAGAAACCTCATGATCTATCATATGCTTGCATGTATTGTGATCATTTTTTCTTATTTTAATTTATTACAACTAGGGATTTATTGAGAAAAAAATATCGATATGTCGATATTTTTTCAGCATCCATAGTTGAAATCACAAAAAAGAAGCCACAATGATTTGAAATGGTTTGAAATGTGATAGCTATTCCTCCATTTGAACCTTTCCTGTCGCATATCTGGACACAGTTCATTCATCCACTGCTAAGATGTGCGAATGCTTGTTAATAGTTTGTGCTAGGTTTCATTTTTTTATTAAATAAATACAAATTAGGTAGAGAAATCGATCTGTTAAAAGCGAAAATTCATTCTCTAAATGTATGAAATGCCAATGAATTTGAGAGCATGTATACTAGATATATATAGATGTAAAGGGAACCAAATAAGACGCATATGATGCAGCTGATTGAATGCAATGCAATGCAATGACAAGAAGGGTTTAAATGAAAGGGGCTACAGTTCTGATGGAGTTCAGTCAATATAACTATTACTAATTTAATGATATTTTACTTTAAGATTTGTGGTTGCTATACTGCCAATATAATGCTTCTTTTTCGTTAGTATTTTATTTTAACAGTGGTTGATATATTGATATATCGACTGGTCAAGGAGGATTTAGTGTCCTCGATCTATCTACACCACTAGCCTACACTGCGTACTGTCTATAACGTTTTCTTATTTATCAATTCCCTCTCTTTATCTCTAGTATTCATATCAAAAACGAACCATCTTCTATCCAGTGAAATGCCATCTTTCGCTTTATTTTTTTAAAATTAATATTCATCATCGTATTAACCTTTTTTAAGTCAAAGCCATTATTAACATTATTTAAGTCAGTCAAAGAAAAGTCTGTGATTGTCTGTAGAGGTAAGAGGATATCCAACAGGAATTCTTAAACACGATAACCAGAACATACAGCGTTATTTTCGTATGAATCAGCAAAAAATGCATAAAAAATGTGAAGCCCCTACAAATTTATCTTCAATCCAACAAAAACATTTTCGACAAATTCATTTAATTTTTTGTATGTTACTTTGCAATATTTTTACACATCACGATTCGTTATAATATATCATCAAGCTAAAGAGATTGATTACTAAATCGATTAGAACCATTACCGAACCAAATACAACAACACATATTTGTTATATAATTATTTTTTTATAAATATAGCTCATTAAAATGCATATTCCTTTGTGTTTGTAAAACCGTTGGTCAAACATCAATCTCAAAATTAGTTTGGAAAATCCATCGTTTTTTTCTCTTCTTCACTCTATAACGAATGATTCTCAAATTTTACTTTCGGTTGGATTTTGTTTATCATGCACTACTCTCTGCTCTTCGACCAGTTATCAATTACATAAAAGTTTCGCTAAATAAAAAAAAGACGGTTGTGTACTTTCCAGTATCCGTTTCAAAATACCTCAGGCTTTAACTTCCCAACAACTGGCATGCTGTGTCGTTGTAAGAGGAGGTTTCATTGTTGCATTGTTAGTGTTTTTTTTTTGTTGTTGGAGAGAAAAATATTTTTTCTTGTTATGTGTATATGTTCATATAAACTGTATAGTGTGTTAATTTTTAAAATAATGGATTCAACAGAGTCTCGCTGTTGTGCCATTATTGTTGCCATTATATATATATATATATATATATATATATATATATATATATATATATATATATATATATATATATATATATATATATGTATATATAATGTAAATATGCAAAAATAGCTGCCTGATAAGATATTATATACAATTCTTTATATACCCTTTATATAATTTAGGGTAATTGATTTTGATATCTCTCATATAACTCTATTATATAACTCCCAACATCTATTATATCTACCTAATCGCATCTATATATCTAACATATCTATAATCTATATATCTATGAAAGATTTCCTGTTTTTTTTAGATTTCCTCATAATATTGATTAAATTGAGTTTTTATTGAGTTTCATGTCATTTGAGAACCAACAATTTTTAACATTTTTTCCATGTATATACTTGGAATTTACTTTTTTGATATTTTATAGAATTTTTCTTATAACCCTGGTTTATAGATTTTGGATAACTTTGGGTCTCTCCAAAATTTACGAGATATCTAAATCAACCTCCTGTTGTCTCCCAAAAATAGTAAGATTTAAATTAGTATTTGAATGCTATAGTGTTTTTGGGGGCTATTTGCCTGAAGAGATTGGAATTATAGCCTAAAACTTAGGATCATTTCTTCAAAATTCCAAACCTACCAGAACTTATCTCCATCAGACTTTTCTATATCCTCAACATTTCCTCGTATTTTATTAGTTTTGAGTCGACTGGTTAAAAAAAAAGAAAGAAACTGGATAAAAACGGGACAAGGAGACGAAATAAATTACCATTAGTGGTTTATTTCAAGATATTGTCATTTTCTAATCACAGCAGATATTTCGTATATTTAAATATATATCAATATTTACGTTTTCCTAAAACATTCAATACATTTCAACACCAAAATAATCGAAATTCTATAGTCGATCGGCAGTTCTACGTATCGAATTAAAGAAAAAAATTAAAAGATTAAGTAATCGAAATTTCAACTTCTCACACATTCCGCAAATGTGTTCTATAAATAGTTCGAAATAAATCTTGATATATGATCCAGTTCTATTTTCATTAAGTTTATTTATGCGTAAAATATTTATAGGGTGTATCACTTACGGACGACCGGTTTGTTTTATGGGCGACTACTTATGCAGCTAGATCGGTAATTTTACTACAATCACAATAAATAAATAGTTCTAATTCGAGCTATCCACGAATATATTTGGAATTAAAGAGGTTTTTCGATTGGTCTTTGTTTGACGCGAGTGTGCTGGGTGGGATTGTTTGGATAGATGTTAAATATTTGATAATTTTTCTTTCATTTTTCATTAGAGGTATTTCATATTCATTACAATAACATTATTATTCATAATATTTAAAAATATATTATGCACAACTGTGAGATCGCCTGCTACTGTAAATCTCTGCAGGATCCAGTTGTGAAAAGTTGATCCAAAAGTGCAGGAGATCAAGTAACATGTCAATTGAATCCAATTCAAAACAAGTCAATTGAAACAAGTCCACGGCCTGACACATAGATGGCGCTACTAGAATTAAATCCATACGTTTTTTTAGTTAGCCCTAATCCTCAAAAGGTGCGTGTATAAATTTGACAGCTGTCGGATCATTAGTTTGCAAATTATAGCATTTTGAGTGAAACAACTTTTGTTATCGTGAAAAAAAAAATGGATAAAAAGGAATTTCGCGTGTTGATAAAACATTGCTTTTTGAAGGTTTTTTTTTACGATTCTGCTAAGCGACCAGCAGTGTATTGGTTGAGAAGTGGACATTCTCTCCAAGTGTCGGCTCTTTGTGTACGACTTTTTATCACTTCCAGTGTCTTTATGGGCTTTAGTTAGTTCTGTATGTTGAAATTTATTTATTTTAATTGATTTACATTCACTCTTATCTGAAGCTCACTCAGCTTATATTCTACAAGCAGGTACGTATTCATTTTCATACAGCTCATGGTTTTGGCGCAAGAAGAGTTCTTGCTATAATTTGTTATATATGAGTGTTTTATGATGTAGCTGCTTATTTTGAAAGTTGTTCAATAAATTTGAAGTTCGGCAAGGAAAACACAATCTCATGATCAGAAATACATTATATTGTTCTATATAATCCCCTCGATTTCCAATGAGCATGTTTCGATGGCATTGGAGAGAGATAAATCTGACGAATACGGAGGATGTTCAGTAAGTGCTTCTTTATTTTTATATAGAGTTGGCTCAGGAGGTAATAGCCCAAATCTGGATTATATATTTTTACTAATATATTAAGTGTGTGATGATTCTAATAGTTTTATGTTTAATTTCTGCATATTAACTCACTTTGGAGACGAGCTATTGGGTTCTGTTGATATCCTGTATGTTCAATGTAGATTTCTGGCTGTTATTTACTTATTAGAATATCCATATTTTAATAAAAAATACCTTAGAGAGTTCTTAGATCATCACTTTGGATGATATCACTATGGAGACGAGCTATTGGGTTCTGTTGATATCCTGTATGTTCAGTGTGGATTTGTGGCTGTTATTTACTTATTAGAATATCCCTATTTCAATAAAAAATACCTTAGAGAGTCCTTAGATCATCACTTTGGAGGATATCACTTTGGAGACGAGCTATTGGGTTCTGTTGATATCTTGTATGTTCAGTGTAGATTTCTGGCTGTTATTTACTTATTAGAATATCCCTATTTCAATAAAAAATACCTTAGAGAGTCCTTAGATCATCACTTTGGACGATATCACTTTGGAGATGAGCTATTGGGTTCTGTTGATACCCTAAAAAATACCTTAGAGAGTCCTTAGATCTTCTTCAAATTATTACGAAATTTTTTTATGACTGTTCAGTCCTAGTGCTTCAGGTGGTAAAGTTTGGATAATAATGTCTATAATTATACATTAATAATTTTGAGTTATTTCACTGTAAAGTATATATTTTAAAATATAGTCAAAATTATGTGACACATGATTATCTCATTGATTACACAAATACGTTTATTTTCTGACAACTGTGTATTCTAAGTTCAGTTTTCTCAAACTAATTTAACTTTATGATAGGAAGTATTATTATAACATTATTAGGAAAATGTCTTAATCAGGAAGGATAGACGAAATCGTAAAGTTTGGTGAGACTGAGGGGGCGTTCGAGGTTTCTATATTGTGTGGGCAGGAAATATGTATATATGAAATGTATTTTCCAACGTCATGATTTTCCAAAAAATACCCATAACTTATAATTATTTCCTCCAACAGATTCTTTAATGGATAAAAAATAATTGCTTTATAGTAACACACGTTATCGATATGTTTTAAGCAATATTTTTGTATCTTCTGGAGATAGACAAAATAATATAAACACCATGTAATATAGTTCATCTTGTTATATTCTGGCAATACTGCTATTTGTTTTACGACGGCCGAAATAAGCGGTAGACTATCGGTGAAATATGTGATCTTTCAATTGTTTTTTACGAGACATTTTAAAAACTAATAGTATTTCGACAGAAACAATATGGCGGGAGCTCCACAAAACTAACATTGATGGAAAGGCTGCGAGAGTAAAACCCTTTATAACGGAACACTTGATGATTGAGGGAATATGGTATAGTCCGATGAATTATCCTTATATTTCTTCCTATATTTAGCTGGGTTTATGTATGGAGAGGCCCAAAAGAAGGGAGAACCATGGAAGAGGTTCTGTTCCGATTTGGGCGGTTATATCGTGGGATTCAGTTGGCCCTCTATAAATCACTAGCTGGATTACTGCGAATAAACATCACGACATCCTGAGATTGATGAAATTTTTACTGCGATTTGGTTGTCTTAGCTTTAAGAGTAATCATAATTTTACCAAGCAACTTCTCCGGCCAGCATAATAGTCAGACCTCAAAATTATTGACCGATTATGGGGATTTCCAGGTGTTTTCTAGTTAGCCCTAACCCTAAAAAGATGCGTGTAGAAATTTGACTTCTGTGGGATCATTAGTTTGTGAATTATAACATTATGAGTGACGCAACTTTTGTTATTGTGAAAAAAATGGATAAAAGGAATTTCGCGTTTACCAACACGCATATTGCTTTTTGAAAGGAAAAATTCGGTTGAAGCAAAAACTTGGCTTCATGCCGAGTTTCCGGATACTGTCCCAGGAAAATCAGCCATCAAGGAATGGTATGCTAAGTTTAGATGTGGTGAAATGAGCACCGAAGGCGGTGAACGTAGTGGACGCTCAAAAGAGGTTGTTACCGACGAAAATATTTAAAAAATCCACAAAATGATTTTGAATTACCGTAAATTGAAATTGAATGAAATAGCAGACACTCTATAAAGATATCAACTGTACATGTAATTTATATCATTCACGAATATTTGGGTATGATAAAACACTGTGCAAATATGATGATTCGGAGCAGTATTTGAAGATGATCAAGAGAAATAAACCCGAGTTTTTGCGTCGATATATGACAATGGATGAAACATAGCTCCATCATTTTACTCCGAAGTCCAATCGATAGTCATCCGAGAGGACTGTACACGATGAACCCGCTCCAAACCATGGGAAAACGCAACAGTCGGCTGGCAAGGTTATGGTGTCTGTATTTTGGCGTGCGCATGGAGATATTTTCATTCACTACCTTGAAAAAGGAAGGACTATTAACAGCGACTATTACATAGCGTTATTGGACCGTGTGAAGGACTAAATCGCCAAAAAACATTTGAAAAAAAAGATAAGGCTGCTTCACCAAGACAATGCACCATGTCACTAGTCAGTGAATACGATGGCAAAAATCCATGAATTGAGGTTTGAATTGTTTTCTCATCTACCGTATTCTCCAGATCTATTCCCCAGCGACTATTTCCTGTGTCAGATCTCAAAAGAATGTTCGCTGGGAAGAAATTTTCGTCGAATGAAGAGGTAATCGCCGAAACTGAGGCCTATTTTGAAGCAAAGGACAAATAGTACTATAAAAATGGTATCGAAAAGTTGGAGAGTCGCTATAATCAGTGTATCACCCTAATTCTTATTATGTTGGGAATTATGTTGAATAAAATAATTAGTTTTGCCAAAAAAATTTGTTTTACTATGGTAGTTCATATAGAACCTTAATATTTGCAAATTAAAGAATGATATGGCCCTTATACAGAAATGGAAGGAGAAGAGGTCAAGGCGAATGTAAAGGCCAGAAAGTAAGGGGAGTTGGATAGTGAAAACAATGATTGACGAACACGCAGACTCATTAGATTTATCTCTGAAGTAGAGAATAGGATAAATAGACAACAGATGGACGTCCTGACTACCATTGGTCCCAGGCTCTGTCAGGACACAGCTGAATTAATAAATATAGCTACATAATCAATGCCAATTCTTGCATATATTATGAAAGAGATGATGCGGAACATAAAGGTTTAGTTTGATGTCAAGCCTGATAGGACCGGTTTAGATGTGGAATTGTGCATATGCAACGTTCTGCACGATTACTGAGAACAAGAAAAAGGTAACTAGAACCATCAGGAGGCTGTGATAATAGTTTATTAACAATATACAATAAAGCAAGACAATCCAATCTATGTATTGTAGTAATACTGTCGCGGTTTCCGATATGATATGATGCAATTGTTAAAACAATAAATAGTGTGTATTTTAACAGGTAAAAATTCTTATAACTTTGAGAAAGAGATATCTGATAATATATTATTTATTTATAAACATATAATCACGTATATATGAATGTTTTTCACTGTGTATGTAGGGTCTTAGCTGAGATGCGGTATAGTATTTTTCAGTGTCCGGTACGACCGGGATTATAACACAAACGTATTAGATTTCAGGGCTTGTCCGATTTGTTAGAGTGAAATCACTTGTTTTCCGCATGCCTCTGTGTAGGTATTTTCTCAGATTGCCGGGGTTCACCTTTGTGTGTTGTTGCGGTTTCGGCTTTTCCTCATACGGAACAAATTGTTATCTGTTGATGTTTGATCAAATGTCACGCAAGTTGCTTTTGCGTGAAATCAGGGTTTATATTTTTAAATTTATAAAAGAGGGCACCTTTATTAGATACGCTTAGTACAATCTTAATTCTAAATTTATTTATTACTACTTTTTATTTGCAGTTAGACTAATTCACAAGCAAGACGAGTGCGAGAAAATACATCAATATGTATTCCTCGGTAATAAAATTATAATAATTTATAGTAGTTTAAAGAGAGACACCTTGCTGTGTGATGAGTTCGAACGTTCGAAAGTTTGTCAAAGTCGTCCGGTTGTCAAACCAATAACTTAATACAATTATTTCAAAGGAAACTGTTAGTCTGAAAAGTATCGAAGATGTCTAATGGTATTTCCGGATATTGCTTTTTATATTATTTTATATTTATTTATTTAGATGAGACAACAAAAGTTGGAAAAAGGCCCATCCAGATATGGAAAAAGGTAAACGTTTATTAGATTTTATTAGTTATAATATTTATTAATAATTCATTGCATATGTATTGTTCATGCAGGAAACATGAATGGTTAATGACACCTTCGGTTGGGATGAATTCGATCAGATACATCGAAGAAGAAATTGACAAATGATGTAATTGTGAATAAATAATAAATTGGAAATTAACAGCTTAGCTATTCACTTGAATGAAACTTTCTGAATATGATATGATTCAGTGCTGCCAATTTCTAGGAGCTGAGAGTGGAAACAAGTAAAGGTGATTATATAATTAATATATGATAACTGAAGAAAAAGTTATTGTAGAGTTTAGAAGATTTATGTGCACAGATAATGGGTGCAATTGTTCAGAAAATACATGAGCATTTGGATGAAGTGTGCCATGAGGGAAAGAATAGTAACTGTTCTGCAGATATGGCAAATACATTAAGGAGAATGCAGTGCAGTGACGTTTTGACGTCACAAATTTAGATGGCGTTTGTACAAAACTTCTTTGAATAGAATATATGTTAGTTGTTAACTAGTTATAGTATATTAAAAAAAATCTATAACAAGTCATAAAAATTATAAATAAATATATAGGTATATTATTATTATATATAGATAATATATATTACCTTGTTGTTTTGTTTGTCACCTGATGCGTATTACTTACCATCCATTATGGTTCAACATTAATAAAATCAGGAACATTGCTCATGGTGGGTGTAAAAAGGAACGAGAATAAAGAAGGTGGTAGAAATGGTTGATAATTTGCACGAAATGGAAATAATACGGATGTCTGAGCCGCAGAAGATACGTAAAATAAAATCAGCGGGGAGTTGTGTGTTTGTCGGTGTTTCGTAGGTGTTCGCAAACTTGCCGGCAAAGCTAATTGGAGCTGGAACGTTCTTTGATATATATTTTTTCATTGTTATATGATGCATATCGTGGACGGTAAATACTACTTAAATTTAATGAAAATGAGTTAGTAAAATATGGATACTATTTAAAAAGTTTTTAGGGGGTATTCTAATATAACAATTTTAAAGGATGTACAACAGATTCTGTTACTGTCTACTAAAGCCCATCGGGTACATTTGTAGCTAACTTCGTGCTGGAGATTCAGTAATTTTTGGGCTTTACTTTTCAGTATGTGCCATTTGGTCTAGGTGTGAACAAAACATTATTTTAGTGCGTTGAGAATGACTGAATTTGTACTGAGTATATCACATTTGAGGAGAGTTTAATATCTTTACTTCAATTTTAAAATAAAAGGCCACTAAATTATCGAATCTGGATAGTTAAAAAAATGAAGACGAAGATTTGAAGGCATTATTGCTGATGAAAACTGTAAAACGCAAGAAGAATATGGAGAATTCTTGGAAACATGCAAATTATCCGAAAGCTTGACTATTTTATTCCATATGAATTAAAGACAAGATACATGGAAAGGCGTTCAGTCATGTGTGAAATGCTAATTCAATGACAAAATCAGCAAGGTTTATTGCATCGTATTGTTACTGGTGATGAAAAAAAAACTATGGGGACCACCTGGTCAATAGTTCCAAGCTGATGCTCTGTATTTTCTGGGATAAGGTTGGTATGGTATGCTATGAGCTGCTAAAACCCAATGAAACCATCGCTATTGACTGTAATTGATGCGTTTAAGTCGAGAACTGAGCGAGCAACTGTTGGAATACGAGCAAATACACAATGTTATTCTTCAGTATGACAACGTTCGACTACATGTTGGAAAACTGGTGAAAACATACTTGGAAATATTAAAATGGCAATTGCTACCCTACTCGCTGTATTCTCCAGACTTTGCTTCTTCTACTACTACTTGTTTACAATGCTTTTTGAAGATACCAAAAATGGGTAGATTGATATGAAATCTGTAAATTGGGTGACAGATAGGAAAAAGTAACGGCTGTCAACTGGTTTCCTTTAATGCACGAATTAGTAAAAGTTAAAGTGATTTAAATAAAACATATTATTCGCTTTGAAACCTTTAGGAATATGTCCATAAAAGGATTTCTTGAAATTCCCAGTTATTCACATTATTATTCAGTTATTCAGTTATTATGGATAAAAACTAAATTAGTTCATTTATGAAAATCCCTCGTAATTTGTATCTTGAACTATAACTTTTCAACAAAAGCTCTATACTGATTTTAAAACTATGAACTTCATAAGAATCATTGACCCTAAAGCACATGCATTTTCTCTGTCTCAAATCTGAGCTTGTTATGCTTCAAAATAGGTTAGAACTTCTGGTTTAAGTGACAGTAGAGCAAAGCCAATTATATGGGGCCGCAATAGTTGTCTAGCAAAATATATTAATTACGTACATGATTTAACTATCACAATTTAGACTTTCGGAAAGATAAATATTATTTAATTTAAACATTTTAATAGTATAAAAGTATTTATCAATAAAATACTCTTTGATTATTGACACAATAACTTAACTTTTAATGAACTGAATTGCACCGCTAAAAATATCATTTTTTATAAATTTTTTTATCAATCATAAAATATTTTCCGTGACATTTTTCACATCTTTGGTAACCATTTTGGTTTGGCAGTCAGCCAATCGTCGATCAATTTTAGCACTTTTTCTGTATTTGGTAACCATCTGTCAGTCAACCCATCTTATAGCGGTCTGAATAAGTGGTAATATGAAGGTGATAGATCTTGTGAATACGCTGGGTACGTATATCCTTCATAACCTCTACAATGTATAGTCGAGCGTTGTGTTGGTTTAAGCATTTCGTCATACTCTACACCTTGCCGATGCCTTCATATTCACAGGAAGAGATTATGTGGTGTCGATGTGGATGGGCCTTTACTTACGTCACAGAAAACATCTTTGAACCCAAAGCTCATTCACCAACAGCTAAAAAAGTTTTCTGAAAGTCCTTTGGGGGTTTGAGATGAGTTTTCGGCCAATAAGTTTTGCAATTCATTGTGTTTTTTAGTCTCCAGGTCATTCTTCGTCATTGTGATATAAATTACTACTTTTAAATTGTTGAAAAAAAACTGCAATTGAGATGTGACGGAGCAGCAACAACAAAATTTTTCTAAAAGTGTTTGATGGGCTTCGGTAGCAGATATCTCCAAATCACACACCAGAAATATTGAAAAGTAACCAAAAATCTTTTGACGCACGTACTGTTTTGACCTTTATATGATTAGTGCTGATGCAGACTGAATAGCTTTATAACACTGGGTAGAAAACAGTTAGTTATTGATGGAAATATATTAAAATTACTAATAAAATTCCAAAGTTTGAAATGAAAATCTGAATTGCTTATTTAAATACCTAATACGTATGTAAAGTGGGTTTAGTCAAAATAAAAATCCGTGGTGTTTTGTTATATCTAAAGCTTTTCTTAAGAATAGTGAAAATATTTTGAAAACTAAAACAATTCTGTTATAGTTTTTCACCATTTATAGATAACATTAATTTCTATATAGACCAAATTTTATTTCAGTTATATCTTTCAGTTCGTACCGTAGCTAAGTGATATTATGCAAATTTCTTTCGATGATAATAAGTTTTGTATACTTTTACGGTGTAGGTGTACCATTTTTGGAATCAAGCCAGACGAAAGCAAAACTCTGGCCATTAATCGAAACTTTTTTTTACGTCGAACCACCCAAAGGTTGGAAATGGCGAGTGCTCAGCTTCAGTCAGAAGGAAATTAAGTTTGTTAAAGGAAATTGCTGCGAATTTTGATCAGGTGAAGGTATTTTTGACGGCCTGCTTCGTGGGTGGTTCGGAATCCGCGAAGTATTTAAACATTTCTCTGCAGAGGAACGGAACTGATTTTTATTCGATGTCATGTTATTAGATGGGTACGGGAGGGATATGTTGTGCGTAAATATTTTTCCCATATAAATTGAGCGTATGTTATTCAATAAGTTACGATTTTTTTCATGGATGTACAGTATCGGTCATAACTGGAGAAACTTTCGAATAATATAAATTTGTCTGGCCAAACATTTTTCTGACCTATTTTCAAGCATAATATAATAACCTTGAAATAAACAATATATACCACATATACAATATACAATATATACAATATACAATATATAATATATATACACATATACAATATATACACAACAAATATATACCACATATATAAGATGGAAGAAAAAGTAATTTCGTTTTTTTTTCTGATTGATGATTTTAAAAATATTCGATTAAGCTATTCTATAGGGTCTATGATAAAGGACGGTCCATATAGCTCAAAACTTTATATTTAAATATGGCGACATTCCTTCAATATCAATAACAATAACGCTAGATCAGACACCTTTTTGGAGATTCAATGGTTGTACTCAGTTGGTTTAACAACCAAATCAACCAAAAGGGAGTAAAAAAAAGAAGTAGAAAATGTTGCAAAACAGGAAAGAAAGAAGAAGTTAAAAGTTTAAACAATTCTTAGCAAATATATCTGATAATATATTTCCAATTACGTTATTAATGTAATTTTTGTAATGTTTTTTGTATTATTAAGTTTCTTCCTACGATTTTCCATTGTAGCGTTTTAATAGGCTATAAGTCCTAAGTCTAATAGTAGTATAAGACTTTTTTTTATCAGTTTTTTTCTTTCTCCAAAAAATAATGAAATTATCAGTCATATTTTGGAGGACGGCTTCAAGACAATTTGTTAATGTTCTTGACCATCTACTCAACATATTTTTGGAAGCTATATGATGACTACCATTTGCTCTGGCCTTTGAAATTCCACTTGGTCCAGCTTTTCGCTCAGAAAAGGAGCAACAAAGGAAGTAAAAAAAGTAGGAATGAAGAAGAAAGAAAGAAGAAGTTGAAATTCTAAGCAATTGTCTATAATATATTTCCGCCTACTTCATTAATGTAATTTCTGTAATTGGCAAGCGTTCCTTCTGACGATTTTCTATAGTAGCGATTACTTAAGTGCAGTATGTACTAATCAATGTTCTCATCATGTTCATTTATATTAGACATTGATTGGTTGAAGCTGTTGAACCATTATGTGGTAGTTATGAACTCTGAAGTGCACTGTCAAATTACTGAATGCTGAAATGAGTGAGATGTATCATAGTTTATAGGATGTTTATTGATGATAAGAATTTGTGGTTATGACTTTGGAAGAGCTATAATTTTCCAATAATGTTAATTTTTTCGACCTGTAATCTATATAAGTAACTAACGTTCCTAACCCTATTTATATTGGGCCTTTTGGGGAGGATTGAACCCAACTGAAGAACATTTTAAAAACCAATCTGAGTTGCGAATTCAACAACTTTCTAAAAAAAAAACGATAATTTCAGGAAATAAATTTGAAATAAATCCGGCTTGGTTGGTGCAGTGGTGATGGCACGAGAACTGTCCGCCTGTTGTGTGCTGGGGTATTTAAAATTTATCTTTGTGACTCTTTATAATTATGATCATCAATAAGGCAAAACCACAAAATCTGACAAGGAGAATGAAAACACTTACGCCAGTAACCAGGCTGGGTAAGACCGGATTTCTTCTGAGATTACCTGTAAAGTTGACCGCGCGCCAAACATCAGAGCCTACGTTAATCAGTAGGTCCAATCCATAGTTATCCTAGTCCTAGTTGGTAAGAAAGAGACTCTAAAATATAGCAATATGGAGCAAAAAACTTATGTTTTTAATCAGAATAGCACATAAGTGATTCCAGCTAAACCATATTTTATGACCATAAACTACAGTTAAATTTATTAGGAAGTCGTTGTTACGAAGAAAACTATATTAAATTTTATATACACAATGTATCGGTTACATAAGTCATCACCGCTAAGACAATACATCAAAAAAATGGTCATGTATACCGAATGACGACAAATTCAAAGTAATGTAACGCAAATCAGAAAATGAAAATTCCCCAAAAATCGTACGTAACAGATTTTATTTATTTATGCTAATGCAACTAGGTACGACCCATAATAGAACTAAGCTCAAATTTAACTGTTATATTTTCATGGAATAACAATACAAAATATCTATTTTTAACTTACCCGATATTTTTATACCCGGAATGAATTAAACATATCTATATTTTTAAGAATCGATTGATTTAGTTGTAACTAATATTTAATTAAAATTCTTCAAAATATAGTTTCGCCTTTTTTTTAATATTGATATTTTATTTGGTTTCTGTCATACTCTTCTATTCTATTTTTGAATTTAGTGATCGAAGAAAGTAATATATTTGGTTTATATAAGCAACACTAATTAAGGCAACAGCGAAAACTATGTAAAACTTGGTATATTTTAAATTTTAATCGAAAAAGGAGTCTACTTGAAAGGTAACTTATTTTTTAATAAAATACGTTAGTGAACGTAGTTTTAATATATAAACAAGCCGGCTTGGTTGGCGTAGTGGTAAAGACGATCCACCTACAGTCGCGATAGTCGCGGGTTCTAATTCTGTTGTTGATTGGTTAATATTTATGTCCTAGGAAAAAGTGTAAAACCTGACAAAGAAAATGATCACAGTCACGCCAGTAACCGGGCTGGGTAAGACTGGATGTCTTCTAGGATTATTTCTAAGCTGTTCACTCGCCAGTCGGTAGGCTTAATCTCGAGGACTATGGTACGGAATCTACTGTAAGCTGTAGGTCCTGCCCAGATAAACCCTAGTTGGTAAAGACGAGATACTGAAATATAAAAAAAGTTCAAAAAAACTGAAATATTTCTAGATTAAATATTGCGAATAAGTGTCATAAATAATGCAAAATTCGTTAGTTTTAAATGTTCGGTGTAACAAAGAATAGTAAAAATAATTTAGGATATTTCAAAATGCCCAAGAATGTTGTTAAAACAAAATACAGTATAAAAATATACTTTTATTAAAAGCTTTACAAAAAAATCAGTTAGTAAAAAATTTATATAATTTTGAATTATAGAAAAATGTACAAGATAAAATATAAATATAACTTTAGTATGAAATTGAAATAAATTTGAATTATATAACTTGTTATATGTTTATAATATATTTTAAAATGTTTTAAAAATTTATATAAACAAAGTAAAAAATTATACAAATTGAAAATTATAAGAAAATCAAACAATAAATAAAGAAATATAATGAATAAAAATTTTATGAGTGAAAACCGAAATTAGTATTTTCCCTTAAAAATTAATAAAAAAATTAGTGATAACTAATAATGATAATAAAATTAATATTAGGTGTCATAATAAAATATTTAAAAAATATATTAAAACAGAATAGAAAGTTTGAACAAAAATAAAATCATAAATAAAAAATTAGTAAAACTGCAAATAAGATCGAGGATTAAAAATTATAAATATTTATACAAATATTAAATATCAAGAGAAGTAATTTGGTGAATTTTTTAAAGAAAAGTATTAAAATTTAAAAGGTAAAAGTCTATTTAAAGATTAAATTTAAAATAATAGTCTATTGGCAAAATAAATGTTTAAATAAGAAGCTTTATATAGAAACACTTGAATTTAAATTGGTAAAAGTATAAAATATAAAAGATAAATTTGTTAAAAAAAATAAATAAAGGAAAACTGAAATTAGTATTTTTTCTTAATTTCTTTAAAAATAAAAAAATTAAGAAGGGTTTTAAAAAGAAAGAGTAAAAAAGTTCAGTTTAATAAAACGAATGTAAATTTTTATTTAGAAGGAAAAATTCAATAGAAAAAGAACTGACAAATAATGATAATAAAAAAGTGGTAATATAAATCACACTAAAATATTTTTAAAAATTATTAAATCAAAAAATAAAATCGACACTTAAAAATATTTATTGATATATATCAAGAGGTGTATGTTAAAAAACTATATATTAAATTTAAATTAGAAAACGGAGAAAAATTTTAAAAAATAATAAGAAACGAAAGAAAATAGAGACAAATATTTTCACTTCACTTCAATAGAAATAACAATATTTTTATAAAAGGAAAAAAGGAAAAAGATTAATCACAGATTAATTTAAAAAATGGTCTGTTAGTAAAAGAAATATTTAAATAAGGCTTTTTAGAAAAATAACCTTAATCATTCAAGTTTTCAATTTAAATTGGAAGAAATATAAAATATGGAGAAATAAATATCCAAAAAAATAATAATAACTGAAAGAAAATATACATTTTCATTCCCAATTCACTAAAAATAACATCTCTTTAATGAAATTATGTTAAAAGAAATTAGCGAAATATTTGGTTAAATATAACGAGTGTATGTTGTTGCCTTGAAAAAAATATTAATAGAAAAAAAACTGAAAAACAAAAATAATAATAAAATTAATATTATGAATCACAATAAAAGATTTAAAATAATTATTAAAACAGAAAAGAACAGTTTGAGAAAAATAAAATCGGTTATTAAAAACATCATAAATAATTTTACCGAGTGATAAAATTATTTATGATAATAAATATCATAAAGATGATATCATGGTGAATAAAACAGAAAATAAAGTCTGACAAAAATAAAATTGAGTGTTAAAAAAATTGTTGAAAATAACTATTTTCAAGAAAGTGTATTAAAGAAAACAGGAGAATGTTAATTAAATAAGTGCGATTGCAAATTGTTGTTTTGACAAAAATAGAAAAAGTGCTAATACAAAAAAAACCGTGAAATAATAATAATAATAAAGTCAATATTATGAATCAGAATAAAATATTTTAAATGTTATTAAAACAGAAAATAACTGTGAGAAAAATTAAAACATCATACATAATTATAAAAAAACAATTGACAAATAATAATAATAACAAAATCAATACTATGGATCATAATCAAAATATCTTTAAATGATGAATAAAGCAGAAAAGAAAGTCTGGCAAAAATAAAATCGAGTTTTAAAAAAAGTGATATATATCTATAGAAATATTAAATACCAAAAGGCGTACATTAAAAAAACTCTATATCCAATTTAAATTAGCGTAAAATTTAAGGAAAAATAAGAAAAGAAAGATAATTGAGATAAATATTTTCACATCACTTCACTAAATTTCTTTGAAAAAGTTAATCAAAATAATTGTCTATTAGCAAACGAAATATTTAAATAAGAAGTTTAAAAAAAAATCTTGAATGGAACAACGCGTCCGATTCTCATTCCGGCGATCATTGTCAACCCTCGTACCGACACCACCCACACAATGCGAAACTTTTCGTGCAACAAGAAGCGACGAAAAAAAAAAGCTCAACAACAGACCTGCCTGCGCCTAAATCGTCGCGATAGGACCTCACCAATCGCGTAGCGAGCTTTACACACATATATAGGGTCACTTTACCACATATTTTTCAGTACGCTCGCTAAATACTGTCGCCTCGATACTATAGGAGACAAACGGAAGAAGACAGCGCGCGACATTCGAAACATTTCGCTCGATAGAGAAACGACGATCCATCATCACCACCATCATCATCGAGAACCCAAGACTGAGACACACTTACCGCACGCACACACACACAGACGTACTCACCTCGCACGCACCGACGTTTATTCGCGACACATGTGACCATTGTGATTATTAACCTTCTCGCACCCAGTTCTCTGGTACCGATTCGACATTTTCTCCCTTTCTCATTCTGACGCCGAGTCCGAAGCTCAAAGAACCCGTCAGTTTTTGTGATATTTATTTTGTGATATCTCTCGTGATGCCCATCACCGATCCCCATCACCAATAAACAACAACAACAATAATAGCAACGACTAAAACACCGGCCGCTGTCCCAGATCTGCCCTAAGCCCGCGAAATCATGTCCAGTTCGTTATCGTTGAGGACGACAGTTCGCTCGTCGAGGACTCGCCTGCTAGTCATCCTCCTCCTGCATCCCCTGTTAGTGTCTAGTGAAAAACTCAGTTCGAACAACATACAGAAAAGCAAATTTAACGACATGGACGTCGGTTTCTCCGAGGACTATCCCTCGATGCCGCCGTCCACGTCCCCGGGAGGCTGCAGCAGTTGCAAAAGGCGGGAAGAACTGAAACTCATGAACTTAGAGTTTATACGGGGCGAGATCCTGCGACGGATGGGGTTCAGTCAACCGCCGAACATAACGGGCAAGGTCCTGCCGCAGATCCCGGCCCATTTCCTCGCCCAGATCGAGGAGGAGCAGGGCATGCAGTCCGATCAGCCGTTTAAGAACGGCTTCACCGTGACGGAGGAGGACGACGATTTCCACGTGAAAACGCAAAAGATCCTCACCTTCGCCGAAAGCTGTAAGTACCATATAAGATTTTCAATAACAATTCAAATAACAACAAACCGGCGGATAATTAAACGGTTTACAACGGTAGAAAGTTCTTGAAAAAAAACAACCTAATAAAAACTAAGCGACAAGGTTTTTATTAAATATTTTATTTCGATTAAAAAAACAACAAAATAAGCACGGTTATTGTTAAGAGATCGAAAATAATTACAGAGGTTAAACTATCATGTTAGTTTAATAAAAATGCAGTTCTTTTATTAAGAATTCAATAACGTCACGTCCAAGTTATTTGTTTAGAAAGTTAATAAAAGTCGATGATAAATTAATTAAAGTATAACAATGAATTCTGTGTCTATTAATAACGTAGAAATATTTTGTTATAAAATTCAACAACAACAAATGTAATTATCTATTATTAACTTAAAAATCATAACATTTTAATTTATTTAATCATAATTTTCAAAATAATTATTTATTTTTTTAAATAATTTTTAATATACTGGAATTAAATGGGACTATTAAAATTGTTAAAATTTTAGTGAAATTATTTATATATTATAATAATTCTATATTATCGATTTAGTTAATTAGAAAAAGTTAAAACAATTTTTTAAAAATATTGTATCATTCAAAATTATCAGCATCATTCTAAATATAGAATAGCAAATGATAATAATAAATACCTAACATATTTAAAATATTGTTTTTACCAAAATTGTCTACATTTTAATTTTTTTTAATAAGTATAATTTTTTTCTTATTTATTCTAATAAGTTTTTAGCAAGGAATTTAAATATTTATTCTTAAACAAAACTTAAATATTATAAAGCTTAATTAATTACCTTAATTAATTTAATCATAATTTCCAAAATAATAATTTATTTGTTAAAATGATTCATTTTTAAAATACCGGAACTAATTGGGGCAATTATTTATATTTATTAGAAATTATTTATATTTTTTAATAATTTTATATTATTGAATTAGTAAATTAGATAAGTGAAAATAAGATAATAGATAAATTAGATAAAAGTATCTTCATCAGGCTAAATATAGAATAGCAAATGACAATAATTAATACCTAGCTTTTTTAAATTACCTTATATAACTGTATCATTTCTCTTCAAATTGTCTGCATTTTCTTGTTAATTCCAATATATTTCGAGTAACATATTTAATTATTTATTATCGAAAAATCTTAAATAATCAATTTTTCAAATACTGAGATTAATTAAGCCTAATTAAATTAATAAAATTATGCAAAAACTAGTTAAAAATTGTAATAATTTTGTATTGTATACATTATAGTTATTATATAACATATTAAATAATATTTAATTAGTTAATTAACAAGTTAATAATTAAAAAGTTAATAAGTTTTGCTTAATTTTGATCCTCGTAAATATAAAATAGTTTTCTCATGTAAATTCTCTACATTTTTCAATTGTTGAATAAAATGTAATGCCAGTTCTTTTCGTGTATATTATCCTATATATTTTTATCAACAAATATCAACATTTAATATTAAATTTGTTATATGTCATAATTATTAAAAATATTGTGGTTTCCTTTTAACCAGAAATTTTATATATTTATATTTTATTATTATTTCAATTAATAATGCTCAATAATAAACTATTAATAATTAATTAAAAAGGAATAATAATGATTTTAAAAGAAGTTGAAACTCAATTTGTACTGTGTGTAAGAATAGGGTATTAATGATTCAGGAAATACTTTTCTTTGTTTTTAGCACTGATTCTTTCACAGGGTTGTATGTATACGCGCGTGTATGTACTATAGATATAAAATTTTCACATGTTCATAAATAAAGCGTGATGAATCAGCTGTTATATATCAGATGCGTTCTCACATGGTGGGATTGGAGATAAATTATGTTCCTGTCAAATAACCGAATGATTGATGCGAACCTCCATTGTCACTAGTCGAGAGTGAAGGTTAGGTCTCATCTAGGTTTCAGCGATGGGTACTCGTGCAGTACTTGCGTCCGCGTAACTAGGGGACTATATCGACGCGATTTTGCACGAGTCGTCAGCGTATGTCAGAAATCAGGTGGCTGTTACCGTAGATCATGATTGATTGTGTTGTTACAATTGTGACAATCAGTTATCGGTGGTGATGGTATCAAGATTGATCAGTTTTCTTGGTGAAAAAATAAATTCGGCGTTTTCAATTAAATTCGAATAGTTTTTATTATTCAATATATATATAATTAAATATATATATATATATATATATATATATATATATATATATGGCAAGTGAATAAAATAACAAAAACATTTGTGCGAATTTTGACTTTTCCTCATTTAATCCATTGCAGGACATCGGGATGAAATAAATGAAGCATAGAAAACAGCTTAGACTGTGGAAGTGGTGTTGTTGCAAACTTGAAAACTTTTGTTGAAACAATCTCTTCACTGATCGTTCTTTGTAGAACTACATATAGTAGGTCTATATTGGCTTCAAAATCTGTTTATACCATAACCATTTTTTGTGGAGTGTTAACATTGATTATCCAAGTAACTAACAGTAACCAACTTATGCTTGACTTTGAGTATCATTTCCAAGTGTTTTAGTGTTTTCAATTATTGTTGGTAGGTAATCTATTTATTTGTATGTGAAATACACATGCACAGACTTCACAGCATTTAATTTTCTTTAAATTTCTTGATATTCTAGTTATAGATAGCTGTTTGAAATACATTTAAAGTTGTTCCATTGTTGCTACTTGTAGCAGGAATAAATATATTCCCT
This sequence comes from Rhynchophorus ferrugineus, assembly GCF_030347505.1. NCBI lineage: Eukaryota > Metazoa > Arthropoda > Insecta > Coleoptera > Curculionidae > Rhynchophorus > Rhynchophorus ferrugineus. The sequence continues at coordinate 4,458,769 of NW_027472582.1, read as the reverse complement.
ATATTTGGTGGTACTGGGATATTTTTGTTGGTTAACCTATTTCCAAAAATCTCTTTCAGTTTGTAAATATATAAATTCATTTTCTAATTCCTTCTGATCCATATGGAATATGTATGACATTTTTTAATCAAATGTGGCCACTATTAACTCGTTCACATTTAGGGATATCATTTGTATTCAGTAAGTACAATATTGGTCCAAAGACACTAACTTTAGACGATAACTTTATAAGTGACGACTAGAAACATAGGATGTAACTAGTTAATTGAAAAGTCCCCGGCCTACCATAGAAAAACAAATTTTTTTGGCAAAATTAGTTTTTTTTATTCAACATAATTCCCTTCAAGGGTGATACACTGATTATAACGACCCTCCAACTTTTCGATACCATTTTTGTAGTACAATTTGTCCTTCAAAATAGGCCTCAGTATCGGCGATCACCTCTTCATTCGACGAAAATTGCTTCCCAGCGAGCATTCTTTTGAGATCTGAGAACAGGAAATAGTCGCTGGGGGCCAGATCTGGTGGATGAGGAAGCAATTCGAAGCCCAATTTATAGACTGTTGCCATCGTTTTCACTTGTGACACGGTGCATTGTCTTGGTAAAACAGCACTTTCTTTACCTTCAAATGCGGTCATTTTTCGGTTATTTCGCACTTCAGACGGTCCAATAACGCTAAGTAATAGTCGGTCTTGATGGTTCTTATTTTTTCAAGGTAGTCAATGAAAATTATTCCATACGCATTCCAAAATACACGCTTTGGAGCGGGTTCATCGTGTGCAGTCCACTCGGATGGCTGTCGATTGGACTTCGGAGACAAATGATGGAACCATGTTTCATCCATTGTCACATATCGAAGGAAAAATGTGGATTTATTACGCTTCAAACCTTAACTTCTTCCTTATCTTCAAACACTGCTCCGAATCATTAAATTGTCGTTGTTTTTGGTGAAAAGTGAGCTCGCGCGGCACCCACTTTGCACGGAGCTTTCTCATAATGAAATATTCGTAAATGATATGATGTACACTTTCAGTTGATATCTTTAAAGTGTCTGCTATTTTATTCAATATCAATTTACGGTCATTCAAAATCATTTTGTCTACTGCGTTTACCGTCTTAGGCGCTCATTTCTCCACGTCTAAACATAATATGCCAATCCTCGATGGTTGATTTTCCTGGGCAGTAACCGGTAACTCGGAATCAAGCCAAGTTTTTGCTTCAACTGTATATTTTTCCTTCAAAAAGCAATATTTTATCAACACGCGAAATTTCTTTTTATCCAATTTTTTCACAATAACAAAAGTTGCTTCACTCAAAATGTTACAATTCACAAACTAATGATCCGACTGCTGTCAAATTTATACACGCACCTTCTGGGGGTTAGGGCTAACTAAAATACATATGGATTTAGTTCTACTAGCGCCATCTATGTGTCAGGCCGGGGACTTCTCAATTGACATGTCGAGTGTTAAATAATCCGCGGAAATGAAATCGATGTTTCCTGAAATTCCATTTCGCTCAACAGCAATTCTTTATCAACGATCAAGACTGGTTTCATTGACCTAATCTATACACCTTTACTGAAATGTGTCATCAACGGCTAGATTCATTTTTAAAATACTTTAATGAGAGAACATTGTAACGAGACGACCCGGCATCCTCGGATATGTCTGATCGAAGATCTGTCGAGAGAACATATCATTGGCACGGCACGTTTCAGGTCGACATCCGTCACGTCAAGACTCATTGCAAATTTCCTAAAATTAATCAGGAACAAACTGACTCATTGAGTAAAATAAATATCGGTGTGAGCGTGGGCGACTTTATTTTACCGTACGTTGTGCATTGTGAAACAATTCATTTCTGAAGCATGTATCATAGGTAACTAGATTAAAATAAAATCGAAACCACGAAAAAATATTCGTTACGAAATTCGGGACTATTCGAAGGTATATATATATATATCGATAGTATTTACATTTGGCTTGCTTGGTATAGTGATGTAAAATGGTGAATATCATATAGCAAACTAACAAAACATACACAAATAATGTGAATCACTTTTATAGGTTTTATCTATAATTTATTTTATTTTATAAATAATTCGGGGGTGACCAACTTTTCATCACATTTAAATCACTTTATAATTTTTAAGATATAAGTTCTTGAAAAAAATACATCAAAAGTGGAACTGGAAATGCTATTTAATTTCTTTAATAACTGCACTATATGACTTCGTACATATGGAAACGTTCTTATAATAAATATAATAAATATGGCTGATAATTTGATTTCAATAATTTACTTAAAAAAACAAGAAAAATAAAAAAACTGTCATCCAGAGAAATTATGAAAGAACATGGTTAATTATTAATACAATTTATTAATTCGAAATAGCTATAGATAAAGATATGTTTAGAATTAATTTTGTTGTTTTAACACTAATGGGAAGACTGGCTTTGTATGCTTCTAGCCAAAAGATCATAATCAGATATATACCCTGACAAAGATAATAATAATCAGTCTTCAGTATGGCAATCAGTCAGAACGGAATGTTATTTATCTTCGTTAGCTTCAAATAATAAAATGTGGATTTGGTGATACTGGGATATGTTTCTCAGTTGTACTTTATGTACGTACGTTGAAACTTTGTTTGCGTAAAATGATTTGTCTCTTCTTGTAAATATACTTTTTACTTACATTTTTGTCTCGTTTTCTACAAACTATATATTGTCCTCTTCTAACAGGTCAATTGAACAGTCTCCGGCCTACCATAGTAAAACAATTTTTTTGGCAAAATTATTCTTTTTATTCAATTCCCTTCAAGGATGATACACTGATTATAGCGACCCTCGAACTTTTCAATACAATTTTTGTAGTACGATTTGTCCTTTGCTTAAAAATAGGCCTCAGTTTCGGCGATCACCTCTTCATTCGAATAAAATTTCTTCCCAGCGAGCATTCTCTTGAGATCTGGGAACAGGATATAGTCGCTGGGGGCCAGATCTGGAGAATACGGTGGATGAATGGATTTTTGCCATCGTTTTCACTGACTTGTGACATGGTGCATTGTCTTGGTGAAGCCAGCACTTTCTTTTTCTTCAAATGCGGTCGTTTTTCGGAGATTCCGTCCTTCAAACGGTCCAATAACGCTATGTAATACTCGCTGTCGATGGTCCTTCATTTTTCGAGGTAGTCAATGAAAATTGTTCCATGCGCATTTCAAAATACAGACGCTATAACCTGGCCAGCCGACTGTTGCGTTTTCCTATGCTTTGGAGTGGGTTCATCGTGTGCAGTCGACTCGGATGACTGTCTATTGCACTTCGGAGTGAAATGATGGAGCCATGTTTCATCCATTGTCACATATCGACGCAAAACTATGGTTTATTAGGCTTGATCATCTTCAAATACTACCCCAAATCATCAACCTCTTTTCGGCGTCCAATGCATTCACCGTCTTCGATGCTCATTTCACCACGGCTTCACTTAGCATACCAATCCTTGATTGTCGATTTTCCTGGGACAGTGCCCGGAAACTCGGCATCAAGTCAAGGTTTTGCTTCAACTGTATTTTTTCCTTTCAAAAAGCAATATTTTATCAACACGCAAAATACCTTTTTATCCATTTTTTTCGCAATAACAAATGCTGATTCACTCAAAATGCTATAATTCACCAACTAATAATCCGACAGCTGTCAAATTTATATACGCGTCTTGAGGGCTACGGCTAACTAAAAAATATATGGATTTAATTCTAGTAGCGCCATCTATGTGTCAGGCCAGGGACTTTTCAATTGACTTGTTAAGTTATGTACGTAATTAATACATTTTGCTAGAAGACTAATGCAGCTCCATATAAGTGGTCTTGCTCTACTTTCACTTAAACCAGAAGTTCTAACCTAACTGAGGACTTTTCAATTGAACTGTTAGTTATTGACCTCCTATTTATTTCTCTCTTCACAGTGTTAGTAGTTGTAATCCTTACTATTTTTGTTCAATAATAAATTATTCGAGTACTACATATTAAAGTACGACTTCAGGTATTAAATCGAATCGAGTACATTTGTAACCAACTTCATATTGACACTAACAGTTTTTACTCTTTGTTATTTCGTCCAAATGTTAACAAATATTTCTTCAGTGCATTGCCTGAAATAATAGCGAGTAAATCGAATTTCTGGGAAGTTTTATTTTTTCCTTAAATTTGAAAAAAATATGGTTGAGGATATGGTCAATTCGTAATAACATCTGTAAATTGGCTGAAAGATTTGGAAAAGTAGGGGCTAACGATGGATGATACTTAGAATAAAACATATTGTACCGATTTTTCACAATGAAGCTTCATATTTAAAGGCCAATAAAAATGAATTCAGACTATTACAGATCGGTTTTGTCACAGATCACTTGCAGTTATTGACGAACAAACAATTCGGGCGCATAATAAATGATGAAATCTCGATGACAAATCTCTCGGCTATGGAAAAGGATTAGCGGATTATTCACTTCTATTTCATTCGACCAAACCGACATTGCAGTGGTTTATATACCATTTTTTTCCCGACACAACAACATTCAAGGTTATACAAATTCTCGAAAGCGCAACAAAACTAAAACAAGAAAAAATCGCATTACATTACGAATATAAGAGTTATAACGGCGTCGTCGTAGTAGTTGGCATGCATCCGTACCATAAAACCGAACGATCGCTATCGATATATGCCATTTTGCGTGAAAATAACAACGCTCATTATTTTATTTCCATCTTAGATCACTAGTTGTTTATAATTAGCGATGTGTGTTGTCTCCATAACGCAAAAATACTTATATAGTTCAAAGACAAAATAACAACAACATGGAATTTAAATTTGATATAGTGCCTCAGTATTTATGCTTCACCTCGGGCTATGTATTCTTAGGAACTGTCTCTAGTTTGCACCACGAGGATTTATATGTATTGTTTTGCTTTCGGTAACGTTATTTTTAAGTTCTTCAGTAAGTATTGTCGTTTGATAAGGAACATATGATTTTGTGTTTTAAAATACATCTTTTGTTCAATGTAATCTACCTGAATTTTAATGCAACAAGTTGTATTCTTACTTTTTATGCTGTAAGAAGTTGGAGGGAGCTGTAACAAGTGAACACTGTACACACGTGGACTGAAAATTCCATGGGGAAACAAAGAAAACGTGTTTTTTTTTGTTCAAAATTGACTTTATTCATCAACTTAATCTCCATAAAAAGCCACACAATTATTCTAGCGTCGCTCTATCATTTCAATACCACTTTTGTAGAACGATTTATCTCTTTCCTCAAAATAAGCCCCAGTTTCAGTGATTATCTCTGCATTCGAGCGAAATTTCTCACTGGTAAGCATTTTTTTTGAGGTCTGCGAACAGACAGTAGTCGCTGTGGGCCAAATATGGTGAATACGGTGGATGTGGGAGCAATTGGTGTAGTTTTGTCTTTGTTTTGATAGGCTTGTGATACGGTGCGTTGTCTTGATGAAACCAAATTTTATTATTTGTTATATGTGGTCGTTTCGTTCGGCCTTCAAAAGCTCCAATAACGTTATTTTATATTCACTCTTTTTGGTATTTCCCCTCTCAAGATAGTCGATGAATATTAACACCACGCACATCGTAAAATACCGAGGCCATAACCCTTGCAGCCAGTTGTTATGCTTTCGGGTGTTTTGGGCTAGGTTCATCAGTTGCTATCCACTTAGATGACGATTTCAGAGTGAAGTGAAGGATCCATGTTTCATCAACTGTCACATATCGGAGCAAAAATTTCGGTTTGTTACGTTTAAACATGGCTAAATACTGCTCAGAATCATCAACAGGTTTTTGTTTTTGGTCCACCACTTTGAACAGAAGTTTCTTATAATCAAATGCTCAAGCAATATGAAACGAACACATTCTCTCGATATATCTACGATAATAACACTTTTCAAGCCATTGCTTGACTTGAACGGTATTTTTCATATGTTCCATCAAGAATCAGTGTAAAATTAAAACTGAAAATAGTTTTTGATTCATCGTTTTGAAAATAAGAGAAGTAGCGTCATTATTGGCACAATATCTTACAAACTTATGAGTAGAATATCATGAAATTTTAAGAGCTTTCTATTGAAAGTAATAAAGCTAGCGCCATCTATATGTCAGGCCCTGGGCTTATCAGCATATTTGTTATATGTTACAAAAATTCTTTTTCATTTCGACAATTTCATTCATTGGTTTTTGAGGACTTTTAAGCTTTAAGAGTGAATTCGTTGTCTTGATGATGAATAATGACTATTTTCTTCTCTAGAACAATTTGGGCGATATATTTCATATTGAAATATTTATTATGACGTATAATATTGAAGAAATGATATTTTGTGGATATCACTAAATGGATATCACTGTTTATAATGTAGTATTTGTGTTCGGAATCTTTAGATGGTCATAGTTTTACTCTGGATATCCTTTAACGTTTATGGCCAAAGCCCAAGTGCTATATAACAATATGTTTCTATACAGTAGACTATAGACTTTATCAATATATTTTTCCTTATTTTAAATATTGTTATCTGAAGATATATCAAGTTTAAGTTGAAGTAGCTTTTGTTTTGCAAGTATGTACTTCCTCCCACTTTAGCCTTGATCTAGATGAAGACTAGAATATTTAGTTCCTGTCTGGGAATAAATTATTAATAAATAAAATGCAATACTAGCCCACAAGGCAAGTATCTATTATTTCTGATCTTTATAATATATTTTCATATTTATAAAATCACACAAATTGTTTTGTTTAAGTGATTGCAAGAAATTACTAACCCGAATGAATAATTAACTAATTTATATGTAAATTTATTAAGCATTGTTGCATTTATATTATATTAACCAGAAATAAGATATTTTTTGTGGGAATTTGATATTACTTTCGCCAGTTTTTCACCGATGATAACATTAGATGTCGTCAATGCTTACGTAATGTTTATGTATTTATGAAACAATAAGAATTATTAAGTATGAGTAACGCATTTTTTGGAAATTCTACGCATACTAATTAAGCGACCGAAACGTTAAGATTATAGAGGAATTTGCATCGTTATAATCAAGATTCCTTCAACAGTTGTCGTTCTTGAATTCTATTTTTAGTCGATGGATCGACTGCAACTGACCTATAACATTGTTATGAAATCATATCTTCCTGATTATATCTCACATTTTATGATCGGTATCAGAAGTAATCGATATTTTTGTTAAAAAATAAATTATTCTTGATTTACTGGCGATAGTTCGAGACCACCACTACTTCAACAAGACGTAGTGTATGATTGGTTCGTTATGCTCATGTGCATATCGGTAATCTGCCTTTGTTTATGCTTAGTATTTTCTTTTTCTATGGTTATGCTTTTATTTATTTGTTTATTTTTTTTATAAGAATTTGTTTTAATATATAATTCTATCAACTTCAGAATAAAAAAAAAACTCTGGTTGAAGTTGAGTTGAAATTACATCCATATTCATATATTGACTCCAATAGGTATGTGTCAGTGTACTATATATTACTGGTACAAAATTTAAATAAACTAATATTAAAATATGAACAAGAATAAATATATATTGTTGGTTATTGAAAATAGTATATGTAAGTTGGAGTATGCAAAATAAATAGATTCTATTAAAGAACAATGTAAATTTACAGGAGAAGATACAAGGTACATTTAGAGCACTTATGTGCTCTAGAATCAAATAAGATAAAATAAAAAATAACGATTCACTAACGAAATAATAAATTCAGTATATACAGAGGTTGAGTTGCACTTTTGACATAGGTCTTTTAAAACAGTTGACACCAAAACAGAAATACTGCCTTTATAACATGTCTGTTACATTTTTTCTATCAGTTTATTTATTTGTTAACAAAAAATGTGATTAATCTTTTCCGTACAATCATTTCTTATTGGTAGTTAATCAAATGATTTACTGAACTGAACATATATAGGGTTCTGCCAAAGAATATTATTTGTTTGAAAATTTATTTTGTAATGTTATTTAGTTACAAATCGGTTATTTCAATACTAGCAAATAGTTAATTTAGACTATTGGAAACCACTACAAAAAAAAGTATTACCTGGTCTATTCCATTGATCGATTCGGTTAGACTTATTAAAAAAAAAAAGATGGTCAAAATAAGGATGATTAACTTGGTTTTGTTCATGTTTAAACGGAGAATATGTTTAAAAAAATTGTTTAAAAGAGAATTTATTGAGAAAAAAGTGGTTATAGGTCAATTGAAAAGTCCCCGGCCTACCATAGTAAAACACATTTTTTGGCAATATTAGTTTTTTATTCAACATAATTCCTTTTGAGCGTGATACTGACCCTCCAACTTTTCGATACCATTTTTGTAGTACGACTTGACCTTTGCTTCAAAATAGGCCTCAGTTCATCACCTCTTCATTCTACGAAAATTTCTTCCCAGCGAGCATTCTTTTAAGATGTAAGAACAGGAAATAGTCGCTGGGTACAGATCTGGAGAATACGGTGGATGAGGAAGCAATTCTTGGGCTTCGAGTTGGGCCCAATTCATGGATTTTTGCCGTCGCTTTCACTGACTTGTGACACGGTGTATTGTCTTGGTGCAGTAGCACTTTCTTTTTCTTTAAATGCGACCCTTTTTCGGCGATTGCGCTCTTCAGACGGTCCAATAACGCTATGTAATAGTTGCTGTTGATGGTCCTTCATTTTTCTAGGTGCTCAATGAAAATTATTCCATGCGCATCCCAAAATACAGACGCCATAACCTTGCCAGCAGACTGTTGCGTTTTTCTACGCTTTGGAGCGCGTTAATCGTGTGCAGTCGTTGTTTTTGGTCAAAAGTGAGCTCGCGCGGCATCCACTTTGCACAGAACTTTCTCATACCCAAATATTCGCGAATAATATGATCTACACGTTTATTTGATATCTTTAGAGTGTCTGCTATTTCATTCAGAATTAATTTACGGTCACTAAAAATCATTTTGTGGATTTTTTAAATGTTTTCGTCGGTAACAACCTCTTTTGAGCGTCCACTGCGTTCACCGTCTTCGGTGCGTCTAAACTTAGCATACCAATCTTTGATGGTTGATTTTCCTGGGGCAGTGTCTGGAAACTCGGTATCAAGCCACGTTTTTGCATCAATTGTGTTCTTTCCCTTCAAAAACCAATATTTTATCAACACGTGAAATTCCTTTTTATCAATTTTTTTCACAATAACAAAAGTTGCTTCACTTAAAATGTTATAATTAACAAACTAATGGTCCGACAGCTGTCACATTTATACACGCATCTTTTGAGGGTTAGTGTTAACTAAAAATCATATGGATTTAATTATGGTAGCGCCATCTATGTGTCAGGCCGGGAACTTTTCAATTGACCTGTTACAATACGAGTATATCAAAATATTTTCAATTATTTTTACAATATTTCCCCATTTTTCTTGTAAAATGATATGGATTTTCGTACTTCTTCGGCGTTTTGAAACCGTGTGGTAGCCTAGACATATTCCGTCGACCTTAGCAAGCGTTAACCAAAAGGCGCTATGCTTGGTGAGTATGCTGAGTGCGGCAGATCTTTTCATTAGATGTGCACCAGTCTATCTAGGTCAGCTATTGCAAGGTCAACTTAAGTATTGTTATGCAGCTTTTGTAAATCGCAGACGCTTTGATCTTTTTTGGGACCATACCTCATTCAATTTGTTCAGATTTTCAAATCTAACAACATGAATGCCGGAAATGTTCGAATGTTCCTTGATTAGTGTCTGTATACAATGAATAATATAATAATTATAAATGGCAAAATACATTATTTAAAGTAGAAACATGTAAAGACGATGGAATTTAACATTTTGTTTACATTGATCTTCGCATTTTCGCAAAATTCACACAAGCATAAATAAGTTACATATTAAAAAATCACGGACTCATAGTTGTACACCAAGTACTATAACGTGTCTTTAGAAATGTTTATATAAACAGACGTTATCGTTACTATAGTATATAGTATAATGATCCAACAACATAAAGAAACAATGTATGCCGATACAATTTTGGACTTTTATCGGTATTTTGGTAACACTTGACCCACTAATTGTTTTTCAATTTCTAATCTTAATGTTCTTGTTGGGGAAAACAATCAATTGGGAAAACACGGCTAGGGAAACTGGATGGAGCGGACTCAACCCGACCGGGTTAAATTCTGAACGATAAATTACCAGTTCAGTTCGCCACCGGACCGGGTAGTACCGATGATCGTGACAACAACAGAAATAATCACATAATCGTTTTTACCGAGATAAGACTAAAACATCTGTTCCCAATAAATGTAGGTCACTAAAAATTGAAGTATATATCTTTTTTTTTCACGCATTTCAGCGCCTAGCAACACGATTGGATTGATTATGTAATTACGGTGTTATTCTTTCATTGCCAATTTTTTTTAAGTAGATTTTTCTCAGGTAAATTGCAAAATTATGGGTAAGGTTGATACATTATTTTTAATTTGTAATTTCCCATATGCTAATGAGGTATCGACTATCAGATTACAATTTATAATAAATTTACTTTCAAAAATTCGTCATTACATGATTAGATTCTTAAGAAATCAGCTGAAAAGTTTTCAGTTTATTATTCAACCGACTAGAACAATATTATATATTTTTACTGGGTTATTAGTTTGATATGTCTTTGATGGTATCGTTTGATCATAAGTGTGTTGATGAGATGATTTTGTTTGTTTATTTATTATATAATCAGAGTTGCTCTAGATGATGCTTTAGTCCAATGAAAAAGTGATTATTATTGGGTGAATAAGTGAATTATTTTTGGTTTATTATATATTATATATTATATTTATATGCTTACGTTGTAACTAGTAATACAGCGAATATTCATCATTTTGGTTGGTTTTTATAAAAATAGACACTATTAAATGGGTTTTAATATTAGAATTTCCTTTCCTGTAAAATCAAAAAGTAGTTTTTATTTCATGGTTGGCTTTCGATTCTCTTTCCTTATATATTTATCAATATAGGTCATTTTTTCTCACCACCTGTCACAACATAATGATTATATAAATGCGATTTATTGTGTAGAATGCTGTAATTTACTATTTACCGATCCGAATGTTTATGTTTGGAGAAATGGTGCCAATTATATTACTCATTTTATTTTGATGATGATTCAGTCTCTATCGCCAACTATTTATCTTGTAATATGTATTCAAAATATCATGTATATACTTTAAAATCGTATGTTTGTGTAAGATTGAATTGTATGCATATAATTAAACGTATAAGTGTAAAATTGATCAAGGCTCCGCCGGCTTGTAGTATCTTAAATTTGGATGGTATAAATATGGAGACTCTCATCTCTCATCAAAATGTAATTGTATTATACCTATGTTTAATTAAATAAGATCATTCAGTTGAGATTTTAATCAAACAAAGAAGTTATCTTCATTATTTTGTTAGAAAACTATATCAATTAAAAATAGCTAATAAAAATATCCGCTGCGGGCTTGGTTGGCGCTGTGGTAAAGGCGACAGGACGATCCTCCTACTGTTGCGATAGTCGCGGGTTCGAATCTTGTTGGGGCATGGTCGTAAATTTATGTTTGTTATATTAATTATTATATATATAGTAATATTGTTTTTTTGTGATGAAAAGCATCCCGGATGTCTTCAGGGATGCTTTCTAAGTTGGTCACTCGCCAATCGGTAGGCTTAATGCCGAGGACCGTGGTTCGGAGCCCACGTTAAATAGTAGGTACAGTTTAGATAAACTCTCGTTGGTAAAAGGAGACTTTAAAATATATTTAAAAAATATTCGTTACAATGGTATGGGAGTTTATATTATTTGAGTTACAATAAAATTAATTTCAAATTGCCTTGTAGTTTTTTAAAGTTTGAGTACGAATACAACTATGTTACTATACGCCAATAACCTATATAGGAAGTCAATTTTATGGCAATGTAAAGTTAAGTCAATTTCGATTTGAACAAAAATTATTACATTAGATGGACATATATTATTTTATATTTATTTGACGCCCCCTAACTATATTCATTATATTCTTGTGTTCTTCTGTTAATTTCTTCATCGTGTTGATCAAACATTACTTCTTCCGGTTAAGTAAAACTTAATTATTTATCTAAAAGTCGAGGCTATCCTCAAAAAAATAGAGAATTTCATTTAATTGGATAGTTATAATAACTACCTCTTTGCATAGTAATAATTTTTAGCACCAAAATGTATTAATTATTAATTCTCAATCCTATTGTATGTTTGTTTATTTGTGACCACCAAATCCTTTAAAATGAATTTACTGTGCTAGAATATATTTAAATAAATTTAAAGTATTATTTATAGCTTGTGTTTTATATGAAGCTTCACTTAATGTTTAGTTTCGAATAACAACTTCTTTTAGTATTATATTAATATTAATGTCCTTTAAAGTTAATTCACGGTCTTGGTGTATATTAAAACTTAAATAAACTGTATGGTTCTTCCACCAGTGCCCTAGTAAGTGAATTTTGTATTACATCGAACTCTATTTAATGCATCAGTTGGAAAGCCATTCTTGTTAATATTGTAATGATGCTCTTTAAAATTAATTCATGATTAACAGTAAGCATCAAGTGTTTAACAAAAATCTATTAAATTCTAATTCTGAATCAATCAATATATTATCCGAATATCCTTTAAAATATCCTTTAATTCACGATGCAACAATATATTGAAAATCAAACAGCGCCTCAGACTTTCCATTCGTTTAACTGCTAGTCCCAAATCGGCCGCGGGTTACGAAACGAATTTGCGAAACGGTTACGCGTAGCGAAACTATCTACATATCTCGAGATCACGCACACGTGTCCGTTAAAAATTCACACAGACGGTCTCAAGAAAACAAGGTAATTATGAGACAATTTGGCACGAGTTTTCGCTGGAGTCTTGGTCTGGGATACGCATTCTGATATTGACTCCCTGCTCTAGCAATCATAGATCAAGGTCGAGTCACAACGGTAGTTCATAGCTGGTGGGATTAGAATTAGAAAAACATCAAGGAACAAAAAAAAACACTATCGCCATGTACATGACCTGAAATGAAAATTTAGTTGGATTAGTTGAGGAGGAAAATGAGCTGGAGGCTGTACCGTACATCATTCATTAATCTTCATCAACTCCATTCACATTTTTGCAGTTATAGCTGTGCCAGGGCTGCTTCTGTTTTAAAAAACAGCAGACAACATAAATGTGTTTGTACATTATAACTCTGAAATTGTTTTCAGGGCACTGGCGTTTTTTAAAATTTAAACATAGGTTTCATTGGTGCTAGTACCCTACACGGCAACATTTTTTGCATATAGCAGTTACAGAAAGGACGACATATTGCTCAGTACCTTCATATAATTTAAAATAAATAAACTCTTATTGATTAGCAGTCTACAAAGTTACTGTTACTAAATTATTAATATATTACTAACATATTACCTATACAAGCTTATTGTCTCCTGCTAATTTTCTCTAATATGTAACAAAATGTATGTAAACTGAACGAAGAATAATAATCACTACATAGTATAAAACAAAGTCGCCTTTTCTGTCCCTATATCCCTATGTGTGCTTAAATGTTTAAAACTACGCAAAGGATTTTGATGCGGTTTTTTTCAATAGATAGAGTGATTCAAGAGGAAGGTTTATATGTATAATACATGCATAATATACTAAGGCAACATTGCTAATTTTAGAGGTTTCTAACGTGATGTCGTAAATTAACCTATTTTTTTAGGCTTATTTAGCAATTAGCAAAAACGCTGCCTAACCCTACGAGTTAGATCAAATTAATGTACTACAGTATTGTACACCATAAAAAGGTCTACAAAAAAGTCCGCGATGGTATATGTTTATCTTTTAGGGATAACCCACATTAACCATTTTTATTGTTTACTTTTTACGTGAGAAAATGGCTTATTTACGAAGCTATTTTAAGCAATACGGCATTAATCCTTATCGAATTAAGTACCTTAAATACAGTGTGCAATTAATATAGATCAATATGGTTCCTTACGGCATGTAAATTAAACAAATATTTTCGGAGATATTACAAATTTAAAATTTGCGTTTAAAAATGTGTAATGTAATAAAAATTGTATGAATTTAGATATTCCAAAGATAGCAGGAAATCTTCATTGTAAGTATAGGGGAAGAGGAGTTGTTTTACTCCAAATTTAATGCGTGCAGGCCAAGGGCAGTAATGAATGAACCAAAAATACTGGATCGATTTTAATCATGTTTTCATTGAGTGACATAGGCATATATATTTTATGCCCGTGCAAAGTCGGAGAGGGCCGCTATGTTTGTATATACAACGTTCATATTTTTTCTGTAGTGTATTTAATTTAGTATCAGCATTGCACCCGTGCGAAGCCGGAGCGGGTCGCTAGTATAAACATAAAATTAACAAAAATAATACCAAGTAACGACGATTTTTCAATAGAAAGGTATGGGCACTAGGCACTGAAATAATAGGCAGGAATACAGGAAATTCGGAATATATGAGAATACACAAAAGTATGGTATCGGTGAACATTAGTGTACACACGAGACCAAATTAATATTTTTAGATGTTGCTCAACATTTCGATAAAGTTTAGCATGAGAGTTTATAGAGTTTCCATTCGTGTAACTGCTAGTGCCTAATCGGCCGCGAGTTACGAAACGAAATTGCGAAACCATCTACATTTCTTGAGATCACGCACACGCGTCCTCAAAAAAATTCACACAGACGGTCCCAAAACATCAAGATAATTGTGAGACAATTAACCCACCAGTTTTCGCTGGAGTTTTGGTCTGGGATACGCATTCCGATATCGACAGCCTTGACTCTCTACTCTAGCAAACGTCGATCAAGGTCGAGTCACAACGGTAGTTCACAGCTGGTGCCATTAGAATTAGAACAACACCCGAGACCAAAAAAAGAAAAAAACAAGATCGCCACGACCTGAAATGAAAATCCGTTCGGATCAGTTCAGGAGAAAAATGAGCTGGAACCGGTGGTACCGTACACACGAGACCAATTAACGGAGGCGAATAATTAGGATGGATAAACTGTGTCAGTGCCTACTGTCGGTGGATTGGAACGAGCGCGTCCACAATAAGAAAAAATCGTAGTATTAGTAAGCATGCTAGTCTAGGCCAATTCAATTCATTAATGATAAGTGTCTAGCACGATGTCTGATTGTAAGGCTTTATTTTCGGATTTACCCATAAGCGGTGCGTCAATTTTTTCCTCTGCCTGAGTTACGGCGGTTGCCGACTAACGATGATAAATAATTTTTTCATTCGGTTTGTGGTCAATTTAAACCGTACTCGATAAACAAATAAATTATATAGCAATATAAATGGCATTGACATTGCTCTCCCATATACACGTGAAGCTCCGTAAATATAGAGGCAGACAGAGAAGGAGTTATGTCGATGTCAGATGCGTTGATATGTCGGTGTATAAAGTGTATAAAATCGAATTTTCGCCATCATTGCAGTGTTATTGGGATTTTTTTTGGGAATTTTGATCTGGATACATATTCAATTGAATGTAATTCAAATTAGGTTATTTAATATACATATTTTTAGATATATTAATACATTTATATATATATATATATATATATATATATATATATATATATATATATATATTTAGAGTATAACATAGGGTATTAGCATTACTAAAATATATAAATTATGTAATAATATGAATTATATTATTCTTGCTTTTTCATATACGTGTGAAACTATGTAAATATAGAGGCAGACAGAGAAGGAGCTGTATCGATATCAGGTGCTTTGATGTACTGCTGTATAAAATCATATCTTTTCCATTATTTCTGTGTTATAGGGATTTGTTTTAGGAATCTTGATCTTGAAAAATGTCCAATTGATTATAATGTATTTTAAATACGTTAATGTAGGTATCTTTAGTTTCAATACACTTATGTCCGTATGTTGGTTATAATTAGTGTTGGGAACTATCGACTGAAACCGACTATCAACTGTTTAGTAACTGACTACTTTTTAGTATCGGCTATTTCAGTTGCTATTTTCGGTCGGACTGATTTTGTTACTATTTACTATCGACTGTCGTGTACTTTTAGTTACTATTTTTGGTTCTACTAGGTTCATTCGATTGATTTTTAACGTTCTGGCTCTGTCGTCCTAGCCGCGGCCTTGACAAAAATGTGCCCAATATGTGCTTACATAGATTTATATATATATATATATATATATATATATATATATATATATATATATATATATATATATATATATATATATATATATATATATATATATATACATATAGTTTAATGATTTTTTATTAGTTTTTTTGTAAATAATAATATATTGTATATTAATATAACAGCCTTTTGGAACGATATATTTCAAGATTGTTGTTGATTGTTGAGATTGAGATGTAATATGGCAAAAAGATTAAAATTATGAATGATAAATAGTAAAATATTTACTTTATATAAAAAAACTCTAGTAGTTATTGTGCGATCATTTTTAATTATGTCATGAATTAACATATTAACATTCCATAAAGCACTTGTGGGATATTATTTCCTTCCATAAAAATATTCCGTTCCTTTTTACAGATCCACAGAATATTCAAATATAAAAATAATTCTACTTCCTTTAAAATGAAATTATTAATTGCATGTTAATAGAATTCAGTAATTTTTTTCCTTTTCTTTTTTAAAGTTAGTACGTGAAGGAATATGTACATCTCCGTCCTTTCCTCTCTCACAATTTATACAGGAAAGGGTTCGTACATCTTCTGAGATCACGAATTGAATAAAACAGTCGAACAGTGCGTTTGATAGTTTTTTGTCTATTGACTATTTCGACTGTTTTCAGTCGATACTTCCCAATGCTAGTTATAATACAAATCAGATATTCTAATGTGCAAATTTTTAAATATATAAATACATTTCTGTATGTGTTTTGGGTATAACATAGGGTATAAAACAAATCAGTTATATGACAATATGAATGACATTAGCGTTGCTCTTTCATATAACGTGAAACTCTGTAAATATAGAGGCAGACTGAAAGGGAGCTTTGTCGATATTCTGATAATGTTTTTATGCACTGATGTATAAAATAATATTTTTTCCATTATTGCTGTGTTATTGTAATTTATTTTGGAAATCTTCATCCTGAAAAATGTCCAACTGATTATAATGCAAATCAAATACGTCAATGTAGGTATCTTTAGTTTTACTATAATTTGCTACCGTATGTTGAAAGTTACAGAAGAATTATTTTTTCTCGAGAAATATCTATTCGATTTTAACGAGATCTTGAGAATATCATTATATAAGCATATTTCTTAAACATGTTTTTATACAAACTATTATAGGCCCTGAAAATTGAACATATTTTCACAATTATTTTCCATTATGTTTTAATAAAATTTTGATGCTTAAGTGGATATATTTTTGGGTATATAAACACGTTTTGTATTTCTATTAGGGATTTAAAATAACCCGGACGCGTTAAGTTAACTGGAATTGTAATACACTACCATATTCTTAAAAGAAAAAACCATAAATGTTTTTTAAAAATGCATTAAAAAAAAAAACAAAATTGACAGTAACTTTTTTCAGGGTATGAATTGTTTTCCCCAGAATCAGTTTTTTTAATATCACTCTTAAGTATTTTATGCATTATGCAAGCCATTTAAAATACGAACATATCTTACATAGGTACATATATATATATATATATATATATATATATATATATATATATATGTACCTATGTAAATATCCGTTGGTAGATAGCCATACTATTTGAACAAAACACCGAAATATAATTAGCTACTTCACGTTTCCAGTCCTTACATACCATTTTGTTACTTGAGCTCGATGAAAATACGTTTACTTTATTATTATTAGCATTAAAAATTGTGCTTAACTCAATTAATTATTTACCCGATCGCACGCCCGTGTTCACCTGTTGATACGTCCAGCGCTGATGCTCGACAATTACTAATCAAAATGTGAGGACCTCAACAAATATACCTAATATTCAGATAAACCTCTATTTTTTCTCGTGCTAATATTTTTACATGATACCGTAAAAGCAGGAAATATATTTAGAAAAAATGTATTAATATTAATGTTAGTGAATGTCCAATTTTAACAATACATTTATTTCTTTAGTCTTTATTGATGTATTATCATGATATCAATGTGTGAACTTTTTTAATTTTGATATTATCCGTTATGATTTTAGAATAACCGAATAATTAGTTTATTATAATTATATTTTATATTTCCTGGATTAATTACCATTATCGTCATTTTGGTATTTAAAAACGTGGAAAGTAGCGAGTAAATTAAAGGACTGCAATTCGGGTGTGGTACTGCTTGGTTTCCCATAGTGTTCGTCTCGGTCACGGTCATTCATTAACATGAATACGAATTGCTTTTAGCCGATTATTAGTCGCTTTTAGTCGGTCTATTTTGCATCGATGGTTCATGCAGTGGCTCGTAATGAAACGTGGAGAGCCAATATTCGCACGGCCTTGAACGTCTTCGGCTCTATCTTGTTTCTGTTTACATCGACTACTTACCGGGACCATTCAATAAGTCTTTAAAAAATCCAAGTACCATCCAAAATGATCGGGACTTTTAGTAATATTCATGGAGAGCGAGAATGAATAAATTCATTTAGATTCTAAACAGTGGGCTAGTTCAGTTTTTATCCTATTTTTTCTCTCTAATTCTCTGGGTTCTCCTTCTTTATGAGCGCATCTTTGATTTATTTCTATTCGTTATTGTTTTTATTTGTCTTCTTTTGCTCCTGTGTACTTCACCAGTTTTCATTATTCTTCTTCGCATGATTTCATTCATATTGATGATTGAAAAGGTGAAGGAAGCCGAATTGGATGAAATATGTAACAATTATATTCTTGTACATGCGACTGTTTATAATTGGGTATATACGTTTATGAGGAAATATGCATATCCCAATCTTTTGGGATTTTTTTATGCTTTTTCATCATAATTCTGAAGTGCTTTTGAAGAGCTTACAACCAAGCATAATTATGGCTAAAATGCAGTTATGCGACTATAGGCCAAAGATAAAAAACAACTAAAGCACAAATTATCTGATTACATTATTAATAAATTAATCAGATTTAGCTCTTTTTTGTTTCTAAACTTTAAAAAGGCCCGATAGGCAATGGGTCAAGTTAAAAGAGAGGACCATATGGATATCTATTTTGATAATCTTAATTTTTCGGTGGCCTTAGCCATATAGAGGACCAAAATATATTAAAAATATATCTATAATACATTTTTTTATGTTCCTAAGGCTTTTCGTTCGTTTCGAATCTGCTTTTTCACTTGATTTCAATTTCATCTCTTTGTTATTCACACGATATAAAAACAAAGCTTCATAATATAATTGTACTTAAAAAACAGTTGTTTATTTTTGCTTTTACTCAAAATGACTACTCGCATTTTCTGCGGTAAAACAATCACTTGATAGTGCTACTAAAGGAAACAGAAATTGCCTTTTCCCAGTACTATCTATGCCTAATATCTAGGTTATTTGTCAAAAATATTGGAAATTGTATCAAAATATATGAATTCATTCAAGGTATCAAGTGTCATACAGTGAATATTTTGATCACACTTAATCATATCAGGTACGTATTGCACATTGGTGGATGCGCACATTATTTTCATCAATATCAACACATAATGTTCTAATATGTTCACTTGATGATTTTAAACTATCGATTTTATAATTCTTTAGTGTTTTGCACTTGCTGACCGTTGGCTAATATGAAATAAATCAACTACCACTATTCTGCCTTATTTAAATTCTTGTAACATTCATATTAATACGGTCTTTTAAAACTTCTACAATACCACAAAATATTCTTGTGTCTATTTATAGTTCTTCATATTTTATGATGTACATCTAGTCAAAATAGATGGAAATAAATTAAATTACACCTTTTCCTTCAAGAAACATATAAATAAAATTATTGAAAATTTATGTAATTTTATGTAATGTCATAACCTAATATGTCAATTGAAAAGTCCCCGGCCTACCATAGTAAAATACATTTTTTTTGTAAAATTAGCTATTTTTATTCAACAAAATTCCCTTCAAGGGTCATACACTGATTATAGCGACCCTCCAATTTTTCGAAATCATTTTTGCAGTACGATTTGTCCTTTGCTTCAAAATAGGCCTCAGTTCCGTCCATCACCTCTTCATTCGACGAAAATTTCTTCCCAGCGAGCATTCTTTTGAGATCTGAGAACAGGAAATAGTCGCTGGGGGCCAGATCTGAAGAATACGGTGGATAAGGAAGCAATTCGAAGATAAATTTATGGAGTTTTGACACAGTGCATTGCCTTGGTGAAGCAGCACTTTCTTGAAATGCGGCCGTTGTTCGGCGATTCCGTCCTTCAAACGGTCCAATAACGCTATGTAATACTGTTTCAAGGTAGTCAATGAAAATTATTCCATTCGCGTCCCAAATACAGACGCCACAACCTTGCCAGCCGACTGTTGAAGCCACGCTTTGAAGCGGGTTCATCGTATGTAGTCCACTCATCAGTCCATGAATTAGTAACTCGTCGTTGTTTTTGGTCAAAAGTGAGCTCGCGCGGCACCCACTTTGCACATAGCTTTCTCATACCCAAATATTCGTGAATGATATGATGTACACGTTCAGTTGATATCCTTAGAGAATCTGGTATTTCATTCAGTTTCAATTTACGGTCATTCAAAATCATTTTGTAGATTTTTTTATGTTTTCGTCGATAACAACCTTTTTTTTGGGCGTCCATTGCGTTCACCATCTTCGGTGCTCATTTCACCACGACCAAACTTGGCATACCAATGCTTGATGGTTGATCTTCCTGAGGTAGTGTCCGGAAATTCGGCATCAAGCCAAGGTTTTGCTTAGACTGTATTTTTTCCCCTCAAAAAGCAATATTTTGCCAACACGCGAAATTATTTTGTATCCATTTTTTCACAATACCAAAAGTTGCTTCACTCAAAATGCTATCATTCACAAACTAATGTTCCGACAGCTGCCAAATTTATACACGCATCTTTTGAGGCGTGTGGCTAACTAATCAAAAAAACGCCATATATGTATCAGGCCGGGGACTTTTCAATTGACCGGTTGGTTTCGAGCTGCTTTATTAGGAAAGGCCCATTTTCCCATGTTATGTATATTCACATTATTAAATCATCTTTCTCACGAAATGTCTCAACATAAACGCGATTTATATTTGATTAAAACGATGTCACAGCGGTAATAAATGTTTTATAATTTTATATTGTTATAGGAAGACCACGAAATGATTACCAGGACAACTAAATAGGGTTAAAATGATTTTTTGCGTCGTCTCATCCCTGTGAATATGATATGGGTCCACTATCACAATCTAGTATCAAACCTAGAGCCTGCAGAGTGAAGTGAAACTGGTACTTCGCCTCCGAAGCGAGCTAGGGCTTAATATATGAGGAAAAATTTGATTTATAAATGCAAAAATCTATTTTTCTTATACAACACGAATATATACAATGCTAATGCACATTTTTAATACTGTTTCGTAAAAAATAATCGTTCATATCGGTTCAAATTAATTGAGAATCAGAATCGAATAAAAATTACCCGAGGGCATGTCGAAATTAACAATAGTTATACATCAAGCAAGCGCCACCACATCTATTAATATTTCGACCGCAGCTATTAGATTTACGTGACTAGATAAAGAAAGATACAGATGTCCTTTAAGCCTCGCGCTCGGTTGTAGAATTGAATTTTTGCCTCGGCAACCGGTGCTAATAAAAGCCTTAAACCGACGAAAAATTTGCAAATGAAATGGTCTTTACGAAAGGTGGCAGGCATTTAAGTGCTGTTGTTATTTTTTGTATGTGTGGAAGTCGCACCTTTTCGCTGCATGTGATTATGATACTTTTAGGATGCAATACACACGATTTTTTTATCAATTTTATTTGCTCTTCCGCTGTTTCTTTGACCATTCACTTTTGTTCAGCGAAGAACAGAATATTAATACGGGTGTTGAACACTCATTAAAATCATCAAAGTTATGCAACAAGTAAACAAACTGAATGTGGATTAAGTGAATTTTTCCCTTAATAATCAAACAACCTGCAAATTTAATCTGTTAAATGATGGAATACAATGATAATCGGCGCGAATTTTGAAAATGTATTCACTTTTATTGAGAATATTTGGAATAATACAAATCAATCAAAGTGTACTCCTTCATTTGCTACAACTTTCTACATCTTTCTGGTAACATGGCGACACAAGCCAAATCATGCTTCATCGATCTGGCCAAGTGAAAATCAAAGGGCGGTATATCTGGTTAATATGCTGGGTTAGCGGACAAGTTTTGCAACGCAACGTGTCATACCTGAGAATACTTTTGTGCCTGTTACTAGCTATTATCAGTCGTTTTTGCAACAATAAGTCATTTAGTTTGTTGAATTTCACGTGGGTGGACATCTGCAATGACACTTTCACTAGGTATTTGCAGTTTGTCATACGCTACATGTTGGTGATCTTATCAAATGCACAGTGAAATTTTATACCTATTATAAATATCCGGCTTCAGTGTCGATAGATGACTCTCCTGAACAGACCCAAGAATATTTATTTATGCTTGATTGTCGCATTATATCGTTTGTCATTTTGTGTAGTCACCATTTTTCGTTATCAACTGCCTCATATAAAGTGTTTATAAGTTTCTTGACATTTTAAGCTGTTTTCTGAACTTTTTTGGATCTTCTGATCATTGATACCAAAATAACTACTTTTAAATCATTAAGACCAAAGCCTACAATTAGGATATGATGGAACAGCATCACCATCGGCTTCCAAAAGGGTTTGATGGACTTCGAGAGCAGATTTCTTGAAAAATTGGGATAATATAAAATTACAGGGCTTAAATTAACATGACGGGTTAATGTAATGTGATAAAATCCCTTTATTTTTCATCAATACAAACAAAAATGGACAGCGATCAGTTAATTTATTCTCTATATGCAAT
The DNA here is from genome assembly GCF_030347505.1 of Rhynchophorus ferrugineus. Classification (NCBI taxonomy): domain Eukaryota; kingdom Metazoa; phylum Arthropoda; class Insecta; order Coleoptera; family Curculionidae; genus Rhynchophorus; species Rhynchophorus ferrugineus. Next base: position 4,435,615 of record NW_027472582.1, on the reverse strand, counting down.
TTTATTAAGTCGTGTCAGGGTATATTTAAAAATTACAATGAAAAAAAAAGGGAAATCGTACAGTTAGAAGCTTATTTCTAAACAAGACTTAATACCTATGGAAATTCAAATCGAATTGGAAATTATCTTATGTGATTCTGGTACTTTAAAGCCAATATCGTTAGAAATCATCACAAATATTCGATGTTCTAATACATAAAAATATCGTAGATCAATTTCATGATAATTAGCAAAGAGAAGTTTTAAGAATCTTAGGTATTTAGAAGAATTAGGTATAGTAAGGAATATTTTAAGTAATATGTGTTTTAAATATCTATGTGTACTATAGTTTAGATATTACTTAAAATAATTTGTCCAAGTAATGAAGTGGAACTGATATTTCGACTTCAAAACGTCAGCCTAAAAATTATCAAAGAGAATGCTAGTATGATTATTTCATAGATAAAATGAGTAAAACAATGTACAAACTGTATACGAGGATCACAAAATGTCGTTGTGAAAATCACTAAATTAAAGTACGATTTCTTTCAATATTCAGCTTATTCTCCAGATTTAGCTACTCCTAAGTCTTGACTCTCCTTACATCTCAGTGATTACGAAATATATTTTTTGGGAAAATTAACAAATGTTCTGAGGAATGACGTAATCTCTGCAACTATACATCAATTTTTAGATTTACCATTACAATTTTTATAAAATGAGAAGATATTTGTGAGTTGAAAATTAAAAAAAAGTATAAAATTAAGTATAAAATAGAGAATATAAAATTGTATATCAACTAAACAAAAAACAACATATTATACGGAATAATATAGATAAAAACAATAATACAGATAATACAACTTTATTCATGTTTGGAACCACTGAAAGTTATTTATTAACCATTAACTGTATAGCCGGCTTGGTTGGCACAGTGGTAAAGACGACCTACAAAATTGCAAAATCTGACAAGGAATATGATCCCAGTCACGCTAGTAACCAGGCTGGGTAAGACCGGAGGTCTTCTGGGAAGACTTCTAAGTTGGTCACTCAGTAGGCATAATGCCGAGGTCCGTGGTTCGGAGCCCACGTTAAACTATAGGTCCAGTCTAGATAAATTCCTAGTTGGTAAAAGGAGACTTTAAAATATAGAAAAAAAAACTCTATATAAACAAAAGAATCGAAATCGTGAACGTTTTTTTACTGAGAAAACAACTAGGAAATATTTCACAAATAATTATTAATATAAAAAGCGTTAAATTGCACCAAAGGAAAGACAATTAAAGAATATCATAAATTCGTACAGGAAGACAAAATAAATACTCGTCAGATTTAGTTCCTTCTGACTTTTGATACTTGTTAATAACTAGTTTTAATAATTATTGAAATAATCTAAATCGTGAATGGTTTTTCTCCCTGACAAAATCCAAATCTATAAAAGAAATATTACACGATTAGTTATTAATATAAAAAGCGTTAAATTACACCGAGAGATAAAAAAAATTAAAGAACGTAAAACCGACGACCTTATCACCTCCAATGCCATTACTGCATCGTTATTCACGAGAAACTAAGTCAAGGCCATCGAACTGGTCGCCGCCACACACGACGCATCGAGGGGTTGGAGGTGGTGGTAGTTGTGGTGGCGTTAAAAAAACTCTCTCACACAGCCGAGCGGCCCGATACGGAACCAACCGAAAAATTGGTTCTCCCACGTCAAGTAGGCGAGCGAGAACGCTGGAATAACGGTCGGTTAGACGGAGACGGAAGCATCCGAAAAAAATCGGTGAAAAAACCGATCGAAAAACGCCCGCAAAGGGTTGAAGTTGAGTGATTTCTGTTCGAGGGTCTTTCTGTTTCTGTTTTTTTTTTGTCTTCCACTACTTCGGTTTCGGCCTCTTATGTTGGCATATGTTAAAAATAACCGCGTGAGACGGATTCACGTCAGAAATTAACTTCTAGAACAGCTGTCTAGCGGTTAATTTCGTTAAGAGAGGGCTAGGTGAGACGACGGATTATTCAGATGGGGTGCAGAACTGTATCCAGATATTTTTCCCATTCAGATGTGACTTTGATTTATGGTCGTTCAACCAACTGGCGCTTTACTGTTGGGATTTAAGTACCAATTTAAAATCTATTTATATATATTTTTTACTATTTATTGAGTGAAATGGTAATTAATGCTTTATTTTTACGTTACTTTGATTTATTAATTTAAATATATTATTCTTTTATATATTTTATTCTAGTTATATATTAATTAATGTTAGAAGTTAAATAATATGTTTTATATCTATTATTTTCTATATTATGATGTTTTTTATATTATACCATTAGATTATTGCTTGTATTTTAATCAGCTCTCTATATTGATGTCTATATACTTGATGTCCGGGGGTTAGAAATCTCAAAAAAAGTTCGTTACGCTCCTTCAAACATTCTAGGTTTTCGTATCGAACTTTTCCGCTCCAGTCCTACTTTTCCATGTAAAATCAGTAAATGCAGCTACATCTATTAACAAAAATGTGAAGTATAAATGTAAACAAGTGTTAAATAACTCTTAAACTCGATGGTTTTGATCTTTCTCTACATACAATTAGAGTTTCCTATTTAGTATTCCTATTATTGATTTATTCCGTATATACCAATACTGATTTTGCTTATAAGTGTTAATAAGCTCATGTCTTTGGTTGATTTGAAGAAATCTGCTGCCGAATCTTATCAAACACTGTTAGAGCTAACGCTGCTTCTTTATATTGTTTGTTATGGTTTAAATGATTTAAAAGTGTCAATTTTGACGAAGGACAACTTGAAGGACCAAGAAAAGGTAAAAGTCTAGCTCAAGCTCTCAAATAATATTCAGACAGCTTAGCAATTGATCAATTGATTGAAAAAAAAAATGGCTTCCACAAGAGTTGATTGAAGAAGAAGTGTTTTCGGAGGTGTTGTAACTGGTGATGAGAAGTAGATCTAATACGACAATTCCAAACGCAAAAGGTCATTGGTTAGTTCAGGAAAGTCATCCATATTGACAATGAAGTGAATATTCATAGCTACAATGCTATATAATTATTTTTGTATTGATGATGTGTATCAGTAAGGTGTAGTGTATTATATATTGATAAAACTGAATGAAACTCTTGCTGCAGATATCTATCGACGCCAAATGAACAAATTAAATGACGTATTGTAACAAAAAAACACTAACAATAGTGAGTAATAGACGGAAAATTATCCTCTTGCATAGCTACAATCGGTTATATTGCTAGTTTTTTGAAGTAAAAAAATGGTCAGAATATGTAGTAGTAGCAAATAATATATTATATCTCCACTATCCGCTACTTTTTGCAATATTTGTGACATGCATGAACTATTAACATTTTTAGTTTCTTGGAATGCTTTGATATAGCTTTTATTTGAAATAACAATGGTAATCACAAGAATAAATGTAGGGTAAATAAGTTGGTTAGGGTGGTAAGTCTCTTTTAAGGGGTATATGCTTGTGTAGGAGTTTAAGTTTTTCTCTATATGATTGAAATAATATCTTAAGTGCAACTGAATCAATATAGGGGAGATTTGGTGTGAGCTATCTCTATACATCCTTCTATCGTAACAAAGTAAAATAGAAAGTTTTTTTTTTAAATCGAGAATTTTACAGGAAATGCAAAAATCAAAATTTTGTTACAGTTATCAATGATATTATCGCGATAATTATTAAGCTATTCTAAGTTTTAAACCTATAAACCCGCGGATTATCAACTGCACGTTAATGACAAAAATTAATGACGGTGCTTCCAATATTTGAGATGGAAAATATTCAGGCTTAAGGAGGCCTAGGAGGCGTAGGCCATAAACGCCGGCGAAGAGGACACGTGCAGCTGTATTATTCTGGAAATGAGAACCATGAGTGTCTCATAAAAATAAATGAAAATATATATTAAGTTTGTGAGGATGCGCCAAAACTTGGATCTAGTTTAACTCTAGTCAGCTGGCCTGATAATTTATGAATAAAAAACTTACACGTGTTAATATTTCTAGATATATCTCTGGTGTAGTATATATATATATATATATATATATATATATATATATATATATAATTATAGACATAATAATTTATAGTTGTGTTTTTCTTTCACTAAGATGGTATACAAGATGATTTATTATTTATTAAATTTGAATTGTTTATTATTCATCCATTGTACTGGCTAGTTCCCATCTCCCATGATTTCGAGATTGAGCACTGCGCTTGGAGACTACCGCATAGAACTGCTAGAACTGCTACTACAGAGAATTAGGCTTTAATTACTGTTCACGAAAATTTACAAAATATAAACGTAATCATGTTAGTTCAGTTAGAATATATTAGAGATGAGCACTAAGTTTACTCACACTGTTGCAGACAACATTGTTTTGACTATACATGTTAGAATACTACTAGATGAATAATATAAAATTACTAGAGACGAATTGGTGGCATGAAAATCCCAACGTAAAGTATATACAACATGTGGATATATATATTGAATATATCGATGCTGTTGTATCGATTTTTTAATTTACCATATTTGGTTTCAACTTTGTTTTGGTTCTTTCGTTTTTATTAAATGTTCTCATTATCTCAGTTAAAAGCTTATATTTATTTTATTTTAAGTTATTTAGTGAAGAAAGAAGGTATATTAGTAAATTTGACCAACATGGAAAACATCTATTGATACAAGTTTGATGTTATTTTGAGTGTTGGGTTTTGAAAGTTGAAAAACATTCATTGTCTTAAAATATCGATATACGGGTATATAAACAATAAAAATGTTAAATATAAACAAATTAGATTGACATGAAATTGAAACAAATCATATACATCACTTTGTTTAAAAGTTATGGTGTGATATTTTATAGGTGTGGTCAAAAGGTGTCTTATTATCGATTTTCGATCGAGTTTATTTTTATTCTAATTAAGATATTTTAAATCAAAATAATTGAATTATTAAGCAGAAGCAAAGGGGTAAAAATTAATTATAGTTATAATTCTACGAAAATGCAGTTTTGGCCAACCAACACGCACGCTCGGATCTGTTTACAGTCGTCTAATTATATACTACATCGTGTTTATATCCCTGTAGTTTGTTTATATAGTTTCTATCGGCTTTAATGTTAATGTAGCTGAAATATTCATATTTGCTAAGTTACGCTATGATACTGTAACAGGTCAATTGAGAAGTCGCCGGCGTATCCCACGCTTTGGAGCGGGTTCATCGTGTTCAATCCACTCGGATTATTGTCGATTGGACTTCGGAGTGAAATGATGGAGCAATGTTTCATCTATTTTCACATATCGAAGCAAAAACTTGGGTTTATTACGCTTGATCATCTTCAGACACTGCTCCGAATCATCAACTCGTCGTTGTTTTTGGTCAAAAGTGAGCTCGCCCGGCACGCGCTTTGCACAGAGCTTTCTCATATCCAAATATTCGTGAATGATATGATGTACACGTTCAGTTCATTTCTTTAGGGTGTCTGCTATTTTATTCAATTTCAATTCACGGTGATTCAAATCATTTTGTGGATGTTTTTAATGTTTTCGTCCGTAATAAACTCTTTCGGGCATCCGCTGCGTTCACCGCCTTCGATGCTCATTTCACCACGTCTAAACTTAGCATATTAATCCTTGATTTTTGATTTTACTGGGGCAGTGTCCGGAAAGTCGGCATCAAGTCAAGTTTTTGCTACAACTGTATTTTTTCCCTTCAAAAAGCAATATTTGATCAACACGCGAAATTCCTTTTTATCCATTTATTTCACAATAAAAAAGTTGCTTCACTCAAAATGCTATAATTCACAAACTAATGATCCGACAGTTGTCAAATTTATATACACATCTTCTGAGGTTAGGGCTAATTAAAAACATATAAATTTAATTCTAGTAGCGCTATCTATGTGTCAGGCCGGGGACTTTTCAATTGACCTATTAAGTTTGGCGAGACCAAAATAATACTTCATTACAAGAAAAGACCTAATAATGTATTCGCCTTATGGTTGCTGTTCTATCTGATTATTGGCTCTTGTGATGGAACATCTCGAAAAGTGAAAAATATTTTGCAGGTGACATTCCCAGAAACTGACTAAGAAAATTAGTGCAATTCAATTCATAATAAATACATATTTGGGTACAACCAAGGAGATAAATATCTAAAACATATATAAAAAGTCTAATTCTTACTACACGAATCAGGAATGTTCGATTTATTAGTCATATACATATACCAATCCATATTAATTATTAATAACTTATCAAAATTTAATTGAACCGTCACTTTCTACTGTCGCTATTTACGGCTATACCGGTCGGCTCATTTGTAACTTAATTTTAAACGATATCGAGTGCCCACAATCCGAGAAACATACATATATCTCTCCTGATAAAGCGCAGCGATTTAACACTGTCTCCGTGTCAGCAAAGAGTAAAAAGATACAAAACGATTAGGTCTACTTAGGCGCGATCTATCACGAATACCGTTTGGGGAATATTCCGATTTATATCTATATGCCTTAAACAAATGACACGCAATGCCGATCTACCCACCTCCGTGATGGATGCCCGCGAATATGGCCGATCCTGCCCTGTATGGAGTTGCAACGATATAAATTAGACGCAAGTGTTTTAGATATTTATTCCGATACTATTCCCGCAGTTTCGAGATAATGATTTAACGTTCGGTAGTTGGTTTTTTATTCGACTTCAAGAAAAGGGGCCACATGTGGCTGGAGTTTATCAGTTTCAGCTCTCGGTGGATTCAGCGTTACTGCTGGTTGTAGTTTGTAATTTTTCTTTTTAACATTTTGATCTTTTTTTTAAGAGGTTTTAACTTGTTAGGTTTTACTATTAACGGGTCAATTGAAATGTCACTGGCCTACAGTAAAACACATATTTTTGTCAAAATAATTTTTTATTCAACATAATTCCCTTCAAAGGTGATACACTGATTATAGCGGCCCTCCAACTTTCCGATCACCTCTTCAATCCACGAAAATTTCGTCCCAGCGAGCATTCTTTTTGTGATCTGGCAACAGGAAATAATGGCTGGAGGCAGATCTGGAGAATACGGTGGATGAGGAAGCAATTCGAAGCCCAATTAATGGATTTTGGCCATCGTTTTTACTAACTTGTGACACGGTGCATTGTCTTGGAGAATCAGAACTTTGTTTTTCTTCAAAAGCGGCCGTTTTTCGAAGATTTCCTCCTTCAAACGGTCCGATAATGCTATGTAACAGTCGCTGTTGATAGTCCTTCCTCTTTCAAGGTAGTCAATGAAAATTATTCCAAGCGCATCCCAAAATACAGACGCCATAACCTTACCAGCCGACTGTTGCGTTTTCCCACGCTTTGGAGCGTGTTCATCGTGTGCAGTCCACTCGGATGACTGTCGATTGGACGGAGTGAAATGATAGAGCCATGTTTCATCCATTGTCACATATCGACATAAAATCTCGAGTTTATTAGGCTTGATCATCTTTAAACACTGCTCCGAATCATCAACACCTCGCTGTTTTTGGTCAAAAGTGAGCTCGCTCTGCACCCACTTTGCACATATATACGCATAGCCAAATATTCGTGAATAATATGACGTGCACGTTCAGTTGATATCTTTAGAGAGTCTGCTATTCCATTTAATTTCAATTTACGGTCATTCAAAACCATTTTGTGGATTTTTTAAATGTTTTTTTTTGGTAACAACCTCTTTTGGGCGTCCACTGCGTTCACCGTCTTCTGTGCTCATATCACCACGTGTAAACTTAGCATACCAATCCTTGATATCTTGAATATTTTATCAACACGCGAAATTCCTTTTTGCAATATTCACTATATGCAGCAAGAATCACAGTCAAGCATATTATGACATCATGCAAGAAATACTCACAACTAAGAAAAAAATATGGTATTAGGACAATCTAAAGGACGTCTCTGATATAGGCAATCTGGATAACTTGATTACCTTCTGCGGAGGCTCTGGTTTATACAGGGAGATATGAATTATAAAAATGAATTAATCTTCATTAAGATAAAATAATTGCGCTGAATGTTATCTACTAGGACTCGGCTTACTACATTATAGAATACTAACGCCATGTAGTTGTATCCAAAACTATTTATTTTATTGTACATTTCTAGTTATATCTATTACCTAGAATTAGAAATACTACTATAGTTTTGGCTTCTTTATGCAGCTACACTTGATTTATAAATGTTATTATTAAGTTATATATACTACAAAACAATGTAACAACTATCCTAAAAAGTTCAAGGGGCCGACGGGTCTCTCGCAATAAAAAAATATAAGGAAAATTGTTGTTTTGTGCAGAACAATATTAAAACCATGGAATGTGTTGCAGAGTTGATGATGTTGATACTTGCTGGCTGAAATACATGCACCTAACTTTTATAAAGAAATTTCAATTGCATAATCTATATTTATGTCATCACCATTAATCATTTGCTAATTATTTGTTAAAAGAATAAACATATTGATAATCTACGTCTTTACAGTGATTTGTCGACAGTATAAATGCATTCCCAGTACGGTTTTGTTAGAGATATACGTAGAATTTATTCTAAGCATCGGTATTAGGGTGCTTAAAACTTATTGATATTAAATTGAAGGAGCCTGATTAATAAAGCAAATGAAAGAGCTAGAAAAAATTATTTAAATTAATGCTACGTTAACTTTTATGAACTAGTAAATTGCCATAATATTGGCAAAGGGTGCTGGTGGTTATGTTAATTAATATGAAAGTTTCAACATCTGTATCATAAAACTGCAAAATCAAGTGAATTGTGATTCAGAAGCAGAGCCTATACTCTAAATGGACACATACTTAATTTATATATTCCTAAACATAGCATAATTACGTTTTATAGGAAAATAAATTAACATTATAAAACATAAAAATTGTTACATTTTATGATTCTGGATATCGTTGGTTCTTATTAACTAAGTTCTCTGGTGCAATGGTATCATAATGGGTGTAATCATCTTTCTCTGATTTGTTTTTTATATGTTAAACCTGGTTAGTTAGTTTACAAAAAATAAAAACTACATTAGAGGGTTATCTTGATTGGTGCCACTCCACTACAAGTGACGCTTCTTATATTTATGTTACAATTACCGTCTTTGAAAACTGACACATACAATATATAATCGTCCTTTGCGTATGGTGAATGGTACTACTCATGATTGCTGCTATCAGAATCGAATTAGTACCGGGAGTAACGTCAGTAATTCAGTAAATATATTACTGGTTTTTAACGCCTTTATATTGATAAAACTCGATAATCAGATAACGATTACGTGGATATCAGTGATAATATAATTAGTACTTGTTAATTATTATGTGTACTTTATTAGTAGAACTTATTTGCGGAATCAAGTGACAATGAACCTGATTGATGTAACTATCAGGAACTAAAATACGATTCCCATATGTATTAACAATTCATATTTTTGTCTCAGTTTTGATGTACCTATTAAAATAAAAAAATGAGAATCATTTCACGCTTTCGCAACAACTCATAGGCAGCATCATGGAAATTAAGATTCTGAAATAAGAATTATTGGCGGATCTGCTAAATCATGTGGTGTTGGGTCATGATGTTCAAAACAACTTAAGGCTTAATTATAGAATTTTAAACGATCAAGTTCTATCACCAGAAAGAACTATCGTCAGGCACTATTTTGTCAGCAAAAAGCATTATACAAGTAGCAGAACTTTTATGTACCAGAATATTCAGTGATGAAACAAAGATGTAGAGGATAAGAAGTTAATAAATATGAAAATACATTATTTGTTTTATGGGGCCTTTATAGTACATGGATGATACAACATAGGTACAGATAATATGGGAATCGAGGAAAGAGAGGAGACAAATTACAGGGCGACCTAAAGAAACTAGGGATGAATGAGCAATAGAAAATAGATACTAGCAATGACATATATACAACATTATGTAGTCCAAAAGGTCTTCTTTTCTTAAGAGATGGAAGTTTATTCGTTTATTTATTTATATTTGTATCCATCACTCTTAAAACTACACACTATTTTAGGAATAATATGTAATTTCAGTAAACTTACTATAAAAGTAAAATATATCCGATATGTTACCTTCACCGATACCCAGAAATCGTCACAAATCACGCGAAACTTCACCCGGTCAATTGGTAATATGCAATTTATAAATAAATGCATACGGAGACAGGTGTGTCCGAATGGCAGCGGAGAAGTCATATTAAAGTTTAATAGATTCGTTTACAATACGAAAGGAATTAAGGCAGCGCATTGGGAGGTCCGCGGCCGACCGGAGAAACTCGAAATGCGATCATAAATATAAAAAGGTACAATTGAGAAGATCGAAATCGTTCTCATCGTCGGAAGTAGCCCGTAGGAGATATGTCGTCTTTTATTTTTAAATCAATTGGCCTGGATATTTTAATTTTAAATTATCAGCTATATGGGTGTCACTGGTAGGGTGTTTCAGTACTTCCCACGCGTCTCCCCCACCTGTGTTTCTGATGAAGATGGCATAAAACAATGTTGAAAAATGCTGAATTTAAGGAAAGTTTTTCTACGCATATTATTTTGGACAAAAATATAATAACGGAGCTTAGAATATTTTTTTATATATATTTTAAAGTCTCCTTTTACCAACTAGGGATTTATCTGGATTGGACCTACAGTTTAACGTGGGATTCGAATCACAGTCCTCGACATTAAGCCTACCGACTGGCGAGTGACCAACTTAGAAATCATCCCAGAAGACATCCGGTCTTACCCATCCTGGTTACTGGCGTGACTGGGGTCATTTTCTTTGTCATATTAAACAAACATAAACATAAATTTAGGGCCACGATCCAGCAGGATTCGAACCCGGGACGCAACAGTACTCAACAGACTGTCCTGTCGCCTTTACCACTGCGCCCCCAGACCTGTTGATTTGCTTTTTGCTTATTCTTTGAAATATTTCTTAGAAAGAGTAGTATATATATATATATATATATATATATATATATATATGCGAGGTAGATTTGTATTCCTGATCCGAAGGGATGGAGGGAACAAAGTAACTGATGGCGGATGAACAACAATGGGAACAGAACAATTGAAAAAATAAAATCAGATAATCAATTGTTTCAGAAATCGGCGTGTTTAACTATAATATTATAATTGTTCGAAACCTTTGAAGAAGAAGAAAACCCCGTATATTAATGAGGATCAATAGTTAAGGCTTGTTCTCTTGATCCCTGTATAATACTTATATAAATATATATTTACGTTTATTCTATTAGCCAAATAGTTATTATGTTAGTTAAATGTTTTATCTTGAATGATATCATAGAGAGAAAAAATCTAATACCAACACACCAGTTTGGGTTTATTAACAAGCATTCAACAATTGACCAGATCCACAGAATAACAGATGTTATTGAAAAATCCTACGAAAGTAAAAAGTATGCTCATCTATGTTCTTAGATGTAGCACAAGTCTGTGACACGATTTGTCATGAAGGCCTTATTCATAAACTACAGGTTTGGTAACAAATGTTACCAAAACAACACACCGAACAAGAAGAAGCTTACTCTACAATAAAAGCAGCTAAAGCAGGTGTACCACAAGGAAGTGTAATGTGGCCAAAGCTTTATCTACTCTACACCTGTTATATACCGTAAATGGAGAAAATTTCTATGGCTACATTTCCTGATGATACTGCGATTATAGCTGTCGGAGACAAGAGTGAAGAAGCCACAGGAAAATTATAACAGGCAAGTGACAATATAAATAATTCGGGACAAGCTTGGAAAAAAAAATTAATGAAAGTAAATCTTTATATGTGCAGTTCGCCTACAATCAAACCGTACAAGCATCAATAACATTAAATAATACTACAATTCCATATATCAACAATGGTAAATATCTCGGAATGAATCTTGATGCAAAACTTCGCTGGAATGAACATATAAAGAATAAAAGAAAAGAACTGGAATTGAAATATAAGAAATATAAGCCAATATAAGATTGGCTAATTGGAAGAAAATCACAATTATCAGTACACAATAAATTGCTATTATATAAGCAAATATTGAAACCTATATGGACATACGGAGTTCAATAATGGGGATGTTCTGCAAAGAGTAACAAAATACAAATTTTTCAGAACAAAGTCCTGAGAGGTATTGTGGGCACACCCAAATACTACAGGAATGACTACCTACATCGAAACCTTCAGATGCCCACAGTCAGTCAAGGAATCAAGATAATTATATGGGGGCATGAGGAAAGACTCCATTCTCATGAGAATATTGAAGTACTGCAACTTTTGGATACCACCAGAACAGGACACTATCTGATATTCTGTAGTGATGTGTAGTGAGGTTTATTTAATAAAAAATACAGCAGTGACATGTATAAACATTATTTCACCAGAAACTGAGATAGGGCCGATGGGTCCTCCTAGTTATGTACCTGGATTTAAGTTATCATAAAGAAAAATTGTGAGTTAGTCGGAAACGATTAGTAACAATGTAATAATTAAATAATAAAAAAATATTTTCATACGTTTCTTTTAATATCCATAGATAATGTGATAACTGTGGAATAAGGATTTCAAAACACGCAGTCTAATTTATATTAGAAAAATTGTCCCATAGAGTGTAATTAGAAGAACGTATATTATTTCTATTAGAAAGTGATGAGATTATATTTGGTGAATTTCCATCGCGTAACAACTACAGACCGTCTCTCTCTTTTGCCTTTTATCTTTTTTTCCCACCGCGGTAATCTCGAGTCGTTCGAGTCAATTTCCTTAAACGTTCCGACTGACCTTAACACCAAATCGAAGAAAGCAATAACCAAATAAGTACCGCTTTTTGCAATTTGTTCCGAATATCGCAAACTCCCGGCGAGTGTGAGAAAAAGACTGGTCGGTTCGGGACTGGGTTGGTTATTCGCTGTTCGTCGCCTGCATAACTGATCATCCACCCTTCCAGTACCGGTGGCCTTAAGGCGTTTGACACAAAACAACTACTTACGTTAAAGAACGGCGTTAAGTTAGTCGTTGATAATTTTATTATATTGAACTACCAGGTTCATGGACGAGTAAATGCTGGCCGCGTTTACCTGGTCGGTCGTCTATCAGGTCGAATGTTTGATTTTTTTTTACTGTTTAAAATTATAACAACTTGGTAAAATGGGTATTAAACCTACCCAAAACCTACTGAACGATATTAAAAGGATTTACTTTGATGTTTTGATCATCAGTAGCCTTTGATTTGTAAGGAAAGTTGTTCTAAGAAATTAAAATACTTGCTTGAATGTTTATTAACTTGATGGAAGCTTTTGTAATTTTAATATTGCATTGTAAATTTATTATCATGCTCAAATTTGCAAATATATACTTTTTCTTCACTAAATAACTTTAAATCATATAAGTAAGTTTTGAAATGACGAATTGAAAACATTAATAAACACTAAAAATCCTCAAAAAGCATCAATATCACAAGCCAATTGAAAAATCCCTGGCCTATCATAGCAAAACACTTTTTTTTGGCAAAATTATTTTTTTTATTCAACATAATTCCTTTCAAGGGTGATACACTGATTATAGCGACCCTCCAACTTTTCGATACCATTTTTGCAGTATGTTTTGTCCTTCGTTTTGCTTCAAAATAGGCCTCAATTTTGTTGTTCACCTCTTCATTCGACGAAAATTTCTTCCCAGCGAGCATTCTTTTGAGATCTGAGAACATGAAATAGTCGCTGGGGGCCAGATCTGGAGAATACAGTGAATGAATTAGAAGCAATTCGAAGCCCAATTCATGGATTTTTGACAGGGTATATTGTCTTGGTGAAGCAGCACTTTCTTTTTCTTCAAAAGCGGCAGTTTTTCGGCGATTTCGTCCTTCAAACGGTCCAATAACGCTATGTAATAGTCGCTGTTGATGGTCCTTCCTTTTTCAAGGTGTGCATCCCAAAATACAGACGCCATAACCTTGCCAGCCGCCTGTTGCGTTTTCCCACGCTTTGGAGCGGGTTCATTGTGTGCAGTCCACTCGGATGACTGCCGATTGGACTTGAAATGATGGAGCCATGTTTCATCCGTTTCATCCATTGTCACATATCGACGCAAAAACTCGGGTTTATTACGCTTGATCATCTTCAAACATTTCTCCGAATCATCAACTCGTCGTTGTTTTTGGTTAAAAGTAAGCTCGCGCGGCATCCAGTTTGACCAGAGCTTTCTAATAGCCAAATATTCGTGAATGATATGATGTACACATTTAGTTGATATCTTTAGAGTGTCTGCTATTTCATATAATTTTAATTTACGCTAATTCAAAATTATTTTGTGGATTTTTTAATGTTTTCCTGGATAACAACCTCTTTTGGACGTTCACTGGCAGTGTCCGGAAACTCGGCATTCAACTGTATCTTTTCCCTTTAAAAATCAATATTTTATCAACACGCGATATTCCTTTTTATCCATTTTTTTTCACAATGATAAAAGTTGCTTCACTCAAAATGCTATAATTCACAAACTAACGATCCGACAGCTGTCAAATTTATACACGCATCTTTTGACGGTTAGGGTTAACTAAAAAACATAGATATTATTCTAGTAACGCCATCTATGGTCAGGCCGGGGACTTTTCAATTGACCTGTTATTCAATTATGTATATTGACATATTGTTGATGAATTTTCTTTGAATTTGGGGTTTTTAAGGCACCAATTTGTTTCTTATATTGATAGTTTCATTGAATAATACCTTCAAAATCTCGTCTTCAAAGGCTCTTTGTCTTCAGTGTCTATCACTTTTAAGACGTCGAAACCAGTAGTCACATGTTAAAATTGATGGAGCACGGTTGTTTGTCATAAGTTTATAATGTCATAATGTTCAAATTTAAGTAAAAATGTGAAAATTCGCGCAAAGATACTTGATTCCGATTCAGACATTTTCAACGGAGTGAAAAATGTGTTTGTGCACACTTTTATTAGACTGGAAATGACACACACTGAAAAGTAAACCCTGTGAGCCAGGCTTCACCATGAAACACACCATTGGTTACAAATATACCCAATGCGATTTAATACACAGTAACACCACCTGCTGTAAATCCCTCAAAATTAATTTATATTCCTGATAATTTATTTCCTGTGGTCTTTTATATTATTTTCATCCAAGATTAGAAAACGGGCGAATTTTTTAGGCTGTAGGTAAATAGAGTTGTCTTTAAGAGTAAGTTCGCCGGTGTAAACTTAGTCAATATTGAGAAATGCCTATGGTCTGACTGACCGTAATTCTATGCGTTTAACACTGACATATTGTGCTCTTGGTACACTTTTTGTTCGGGTGATGTGCTGCTATTCGACAGGAAAACGTCTACTTTCTTTTAATCCCGTCCGCACGTCTATCGTTCGACGATTTCCCGACTATAAAAAACCGACGGTTTTTTTTCCAAACGCGCGCACTCCCGAAAATACCCCAAACTCCCGTCCGTTTCGTACCGCGAAGAATGTTCAACTTTCGCGAAGTATATTTCTCATCCTCTAAAAATAATTTAGTGAATGAAGCATCCGAAATATTGTGAGATCTGTTCCATTGATCGTTTATTTCAGACATTTTAGTGAAAGAATTTCGTTTGCGATGATATAAACGGATTTATTTCAGACGTTAACATTCCTGGTGAGGTTTTACTCGAAAAAAACAAGCGATGTAAAACGGGCGGTGTTGAATGAGACCGTGTCGTGTCGATTTTATTTCGCCAAAACTCGTGTAACTTAAAAAAGGGCTTGTAAATTTAGATGTCCGTCTATTTTTAACCGATACTATTATTGTAGTTGATTTGTAATTGAACGTGTATAAATATAAGGTGTAATTATAGTTTTGCGTGTTGGCAATGGAATTTATCGAATTTTTTTAGAATATAGATTTTTTTTTATCTTTTAACTGTTAGTTTTTAAAAACTATGTAGAAAGCTTTCTTTTTTTGCTATCTACTTACGTCTTTTCTTCAAATTGTATCAATATTTTCTCTTTTGCCTTTTCTAGCAGATCAATTCAAAAGTCCCCGGCCCACCAGTTTGTTTTATTCAACATAATACCCTTCAAGGGTGATACACTGATTATAGCGACCCTCCAACTTTTCGATACCATTTTTGTGTACCATTTTCTTCCCAGTGAGCATTCTTTTCTGAGTACAGATCTGAGTACCCAAAATAGTCAGTCGCTGGGGCCAGATCTGGAGAATACGGTGGATGAGGAAGTAATTCAAAGTCCAATTCATGGATTTTTGCCACCGTTTTCACTGACTTGTGACACGGTGCAATGTCTTGGTGAAGCAGTACTTTCTTTTTCTTGAAATGCGGGCCGTTTTCTGGCGATTTCGTCCTTCAAACGGCCCAATAACGCTATGTAATAGTTGCTGTTGGTGGTCCTTCCTTTTTTAAGGTAGTCAATGAAAATTATTTCATGCACATCCCAAAATATAGACGCCATAACTTTACCAGCCGATTGTTGCATTTTCCCACGCCTTGGAGCGGATCCATCGTGTGCAGTCCACTCGGATGACTGTCGATTCGATTTGACAGTGAAGTGATGAAGCCATATTTTATCCATTGTCACATATAGACGCAAAAACTCGGGTTAGTTACGTTTGATCATCTTCAAACACTGCTCCGAATCATTAACTCGTCGTTATTTTTGGTCAAAAGTGAGCTCGCGCGGCACCCACTTGCACAGAGCTTTGTCGTACCCAAATATTTGTTAATGATATGATGTACACGTTCAGTTGATATCTTTAGAGTGTCTGCTATATCATTCAATTTCAATTTACGGTGATACAAACTAATGTTGTGGATTTATTAAATGTTTTTGTTCGGTAACAACCTCTTTTGGGCGTCCACTGCATTCACCGTCTTCGATGCTCATTTCACCACGTCTAAACTTAGCATACCAATCCTTGATGGTTGATTTTCCTAGTGCAGTATTCGGAAACTCGGCATCAAGCCAAGGTTTTGCTTCAATATTATTTTTTCCCTTAAAAAAGCAATATTTTATCAACACGCGAAACTACTTTTTATCCGTTTTTTTGACGGTAACGAAAGTTGCTTCACTCAAAATGCTATAATTCACAAACCAATGACCCGACAACTGATAAATTTATACACACATCTTTTGAGGATTAGGGCTAACTAAAAGCATAAGGATTTAATTTTAGTAGGGCCATCTATGTGTCAAGCCGGAGACTTTTCAATTGACTGGTTATTATGATTTCTACTTTTAATCAATTTTTTTTGTATATTTGGAAGTATTTGGTTTTCTTTTCTTTCCAGAAGTTTTCTTATTTTGTTCAATTTCCATTTTTATTTTTTTCGACCACTCTCTTGTTTATATTTGGTCATATCTCCTTTTGTTAATATCACAGGTCAATATCTCCACATCCAATAATGAGTTCTTGAAATAATTTCAGAGTTTTCACTTGTTTGTCATCAGTATAGTTTAATTTCTCCCATATTTATCATAAAAAATTTTGATATCCTGCATATTTTCTGCTTACTATTTTATTTTGCAACTTTTT
The DNA here is from genome assembly GCF_030347505.1 of Rhynchophorus ferrugineus. Classification (NCBI taxonomy): domain Eukaryota; kingdom Metazoa; phylum Arthropoda; class Insecta; order Coleoptera; family Curculionidae; genus Rhynchophorus; species Rhynchophorus ferrugineus. The sequence continues at coordinate 4,418,011 of NW_027472582.1, read as the reverse complement.
TGCTCTGATAGTATAAAACTGTTTACGCCCTTTTGTTGTATTGATTCAGTGCCATATTGTCATCATTATTAACTAGTGATCACTTTCATTTATCTTATTCCATTTCTCCCCAATCTATATTCAATAGTCTAATAGAATCTTTTCTGTCATTTTCAGGTCCTGCTCCTTTGTGTATTATTTCTTACATTAGAGGCACGTTTAAATTATAATTTAAAAAATAATACATATGGATCATATAAAATATATCTAAGTTTGATTTGATAGGTGGTGGCTAGATTACGATTCAAGAAATGAAACTATTAAAGAATATATGCTGCATAAAACTTACTTGTAGTTTTAGAAATTTCAACATTCAACCAGTATTCCAAACATTCTGCTAAATTAATAAAACAGTGTTTAAAATCATAAAAAAAATTTGAAAATATTGACATTGTCATATTGACTACTAACAGAGTTCAGATTTAAATATGATTGAAAATGAAAAGATAGAAATAAAGATAAACTTGGAATAAAATGTCTAGAACTAAAAGAAAGACAGAAACATTTTTCGGCTTTAGTTTTGTCGTTCATCAAAACATTATTAATAGTTTCTGGAGAGATTAAACACTAGTTTTGAAGAACATTATTATTAAGCATTACAATAATTTGGCTAATAGCTGCAATTTCATCATCTATCAAAAAATTTAATTTTGCTTGGTTCTTTAACATAAAATTGATTTTATAATATATAAATAAATAATATATAAAAATAATATGTATCATAAACTAAAGTTATAATTCTTTAATGTACATATGTATATTAGCGTTGGGAACTATCGAGTCGAAACGACCATTGATTGTTTGGTAATTGACTACTGCTATTGTTTCAGTCGCTATCTTTGGTTCGACTGATTTTACTACTTTTTATCAGTAACTGTTTCAGTCGACTGTTTTCAGTCGCTATTTTCGGTCCGAGTGATTTTGTTACTATTTACTATCGACTGTTTCAGGATATATACTTTTAGTTACTATTTTTGGTTCTACTAGTTTCATTAGACTGATTTTTAACGTTATAGCTCTGTCATCCTAGCCGCGGCCTTGACAAAAATGTACCCAGTTTGTGCTTACATATATTGTTACATATATTTATATATATATATATATATATATATATATATATATATATATATATGTATGTATGTATTATAAATAGTTTTTATGATTTTTTTGGTAGCTTGCTTGTAAATAACAATATATTGTATATTAATATAGCAGCATTTTGGAAAGAGATCTTTCAAGATTGTTAATGTAATAGGGTAACAAGATTAAAATTGCGAATGATAAATAGTAAAATACTTTTAACTGTTTTTATGGCAATAATAGGTAATATTCGTTTTTATTTAGTATTTATGGTTATTGTACATCCAACATATTAAAATACGATAAAACATTTGTAGGGTATTATTCCATTTCCAGAAAAAATTCATTCCTTTTTACAGATCTACAGAACAAAATATAAAAGTAATTCTACTTCTTTTAAAATGAAATTATAATTTGTATGTTAATAGTATTCAGTAATTTTTTTCCTTTTAATTCTTAAAGTTAGTACGTGAAGGAATATATACATCTCCGTCTCGCTTATGCTACCGTTGGAAAATATTAGCACATAAAAACTAACTGTTCCAAGCAATTATCTCCGTCCTTTCCTCTCTCACAATTTATACAAGAAAGAGTTCGTACATCTTCGTCTGACAGCACGAAATGAGAAAACAGTCGAACCGTACATTAGTAATTACAATTTTCAGTCGTTAGTATTTCGACTATCCACTGTTTCAGTCTTCAGTCGATAGTTCCCAACCCAGGTAATGTATATGGCATATGGTAGAGTTAGAGAAAATTATATTTGTTTATTATGTACTACAAATTTTTGTCGTTTGATTCTTGATGTTCGTTTGATACTGCTACTGTAATGTAAATGCTGTATTTTATAGGATATAATGAAATTTTATTAAATATAAAAAGTCTTGTCTCTTTAAGCAATGTTTATATTGTGCGTTTTCTGATTGTGAGTTCGAGAATGATTTATTAACATTACAATCTATTTAAAACGACTACATTATCTTAAGTATTAAGAGGTTTAGCAGTCAAGTGGAAAGGTCAGTTTTTGTAAAACACTATATGAGAAAAGTTTATATAAAAAATCATTTTTATCTATTAGCTTTTGCTTTTGGTATTAATGCATATTAAACTTTCTCTCTGATTTTATTTTTTTTAGTTGATTTTTAAGTTTGGTTTTCATTATTTTCTATCTCACCTTTCAGTGATAAGTAATTACTGATTTCTGTTTTAACCAATGGCATCAGCAAAATCATCGTTGGGACTTAATTTTGAAGGATACTTTTAAACAGGAGAAACTTAACGTAAAATTGGATTAGAAAAAGTAATAAACGGAAAGATCAACACTCGATGAATGAAGTAGGTGGATTCTCCTTGGATATGTATTATTTTATCTTGGATATCAGCATTCAGTTCAGACATGCTAAGGCAACCCATTAGAAACCCAATTTACTCAACATTAGGTCCTGTAAACATCTTCGAAGATGAGAACAAATACAATGCAATGAAGTGATGCCAACACTTCTTTATATAAACGTTTAAAGCCTTCGTTATTTTATTCAGACGACTCAAAGAGATGCCCGGCAAGCGATTTTTTCTCTTTAGACTTGATCGTAAAGAGGAATGGATTAGTAACACCACTAAATATTTATTTCGTATATTCTCAATCACCCTTTATCAAATATTTAATTATCAACCTTTTTTTAAGAAGTTTTAACATTCAAAAGGCTTGTACAAACATCAAGAGATTTAGAAAATCGAAAAAGTCAATAAAAAATAGACCCAATAGTTGCCAAGGTAATATACATGCAGTCCAAATTATTTACCTATTTATGAATCAAAATGTTCTTTTTATCTTATTATGTTAATAAATAATCTTGAAAAATAGAGTATTAAAAAAGTTATATTATTACAATCATACTGTAAACAAAACATAAAACCATATATATTATATATACATTTATGTAAGCATATAATAGTCACATTACTTTCAAGGTCAAGTCTTTCAAGTTCAATTACTTTCGGTAAAACTAGAAAGTTAAAAATTAGTTAAATAAAACCAGTAGGTCCGAAAATAGTAACCGAGAGTACACGACTGAAACAGTCGATAGTGAAAAGTAGTCAATTACTAAACAGTTGATGGACGTTTTCAGTCGATAGTTCTCAATGCTAATGATAAGCATGTAAAACAGGTGGTAATCCCTTAGTGCTACATTCGTACTATAAGATGGATTAATAAGAATCTCTCTACCAGACTTGCAGAGATTCTGACCAGTCGTCATCAATGTGTGAGGCTTGGCGTTGCCTTAATGCTTTTGGGAGATTGATTTCTTGAATTGGTCCAATTGTTAACACACTGGGTTCAAATTAAGACCATAGAGGAGAGAGTTTATAATATATGATTAGAACGGCTAAGCCAGAACGTTCAAAAAATCAATCGAATGAAACTAGTCCGAAAACTAAACTAGTAACTGAAAACATACGACGAAAACAGTCTTTAGTGAAAATAATCAAATCAGTCGGATCGAAAATAGCGTCTGAAACAGGCGATAGTAAAAAGTACTCAATTACTCAAGAGTCGAGCGCTAATGATAAGCATGCATAGTCGAAAGAGCCTGCAGAGCTGATAAATAGTCTCGAACATCACCTGTCACGCAGTTTAGGTTTCCGTTACAATATATTTTCCTGTTGCATATTATTACAATAATTATTGTCAATTGGCCATCTTTTTTCATTCCGCGGGAGAGGTCAGTGTATGGGTCAGTTACGGCCGACGTCAAGGTCACCGTTGACCAAGATATTCTCCGATGTTGTCACATTTGTTGCACTCCCTCGATCTGTTCATCGGTGCGAAGAGAACCGGCCTAATGAATGGACGCCGCGCTACATCTTGTTGCGCGATTGATTTGACAGCGCGAGAAATTCTTATAGGTTGGCCGTAAAACATTCGAGAACGCCTCACCGAACCGGGTGTTAATCAACGGACATTTATATAAGATTATTTTGTTTTTTTTTTATGTATTTGTCGTAGGAACGCGCAGTGAAGTCGACGACAGAAATAACGATGCTAAAATGTTGGATAAGTTTGATTGAGGCTTCGCCAATCTTCAGAACGTACGTTGTAATATTTTAAAATAATTATCAGGCTTATACCGTAATTTTAAAGGATTTATTTACAACAAAAATCTCACTGCTTTTTAGTATGAGATATTTCGTCGAAGAGTGAACAAAATCGTTTTCAGTGCCTTGAAAATGTCTGAACTTGAACAACGGATAATTTGCATTTGCGAGAAGTTATATTTTGGTCTTCAAGTAAAGTAAAAGGTGACCGAGGGTCATCGAATACTTTGTGAAGCTTTTCGCAAACACTCTAAAACTGAAAACTAATGCATCTGAGCCTGCGTGAACTACATTACGTAAAAATCATCAAAATATTAGCAAAACACAATGTTATTCTTCAGCAAAACATACTAGAAAATATTAAAATGGAAAATGCCATCCAATCTGCTGTATTATCCAGTCCTTGCTCTTTCTGGTTACTACTTGTACCGACCTATGAGTTGTAACCCGTCTCCCGTAAGAGGAATTTAATTTCTTACGGATACACCGAAAAAATTAATATATTCGTGGTCAGCCTTAAAGGATGGATCGTGTTCATGAGAAGGAAACCGTACTGATCCGAATAAAGGATGAGAAAAAGTAGCGGCTCTAGATGGAAAATACTTTGAATGAAATACGTTGTACTAATTTATGACCAAACCCTCAAATAACAAAAAATTCTTAATATTATAAGTAGAAAAATCTAGTTAAATATAATAAAATAGCTAAGATAAGTATATAAGATCTATATATAAGTACATTCTCATCTTGGAATACTCTTGAAAGCTATTGTTGATTGATCAGTGAATGAGTTGCTGAAATAATTTGTTGACATATACATATATATATATATATATATATATATATATATATATATATATATATATATATATATATATACTTATATACATATATATATATATATATATATATATATATATATATATATATATATATATATATATATATATATATAATTATCTTTATTTGTTCATGTTTGTCAGTTTAGGAAAATGTGATGATTTACGTACGTACGATTTAGGTACGATAGTTATTTCTGTTAAGTATTCGAAGTATTTAATATACAGTAGATGGTCATAATAATATAAACACTCGATATATACCCAATATTAAAAGTCTGCTGAGCTATCATTTGCTGCCTTAAGTCCTGTATAGAAAACTATTTTAATTAATTAGTCTTATTCTAAGGTCATATGTGTCAAATAATCCGATTGTATGGTGTTAAACGTTTCAGTCTACGCACTTTACTGTCACTTCGCATATTTAGCTGATTAGCAAGTACATTGGGATGCACTGACACTCTTTCGAAGTACTTCGCACAAACATGCTGAATTACACTCGTTATTGGTTCTAGAAGAATATCGCGTTATATCATTTCATTTGAAACATAGTACGGAGCATCAACGATTGCACGCAACATTTTATGTGACCAAATAGGCTTGAGTATAGATTTATGCAATAATATCTTGTTATGTAATGATATCTCGGATTTGCGCCCGATGAGCCAATACATTTGGTAGAGTTTAAGTCCAAGTTGTTTCCATTTGGCGAGTATATGTTTCTATCGATTTAGGACCTAGATGCATACCAATATATTTAGCATCCTCTGTTGGCGAGAGTTGACAAGGATAATTTGATATAGAATGACGGACATGTTTTTCTATGGAACGTAAAAGTTATATGAGTAACTAGATGATGATGAATTAAATATAGAATTATTAAAATTGATGATGTAGTTTAGGCATCTAATGTATTTGTGTATGTTTGTGTGAAGTTTATTCATGGTAGAATTATTTTCTACATAAATAAATACTCGAAACACATATGCACTTCTCCGAAGCATTTAGTTAAACTAATTGCTAAACTATCGATTCTCTAGGAGCGTAAAAAATGATGTCTGAAACCAGGAAGGAGAGCGACAAGAGCCAGACAAAGACATCCAATGATGTAAATAAAATGATACACAATCATCACACACTCTGCACATAGGCTAAATAAAGCCTTTACAGAATCTTCACATAATAAAACACGAGTTTACACAGAATCTTCTTCAATATAGAATATTTGAATAATCGGCCCAGCTGATGCTATTTTGAGAGTGTGAAGGTTGGCATTAGTTATTCTTGTACCCCTCTATTTTTCTGGTTTTAGCGTAAATAAAATAATTTAAAGTTTGCCAATTTTTTCCTTTTTATCTTCGAAGAAAAATACGCGTAACAGATGAAGTTATCAAAACAATTTATTTTTGAATTTTAAAGCCATTGCTGTGCCTATTGGTATCTTGTAAACTGTATCTGCTTTCTGAAGGGGATGCTACTCAATCGTTTTGATGATATTAGAGTTAAAATGTTGTCGGAGGCAGAATACTCGACGAGAGATACTCGTCAAGGAAACGTTCAATTGACCGATAGGACGTTGATACCGAAACGGGCAAAACAAAAAAAACAAACTCGTTACTTATATAATTGAAAATAAAGGATTCGACCGAACGCGCTACCGGATGCGGTCGAATTTAGGCAGCGGGTCCCACACTGTGCAACGTTCGAAAATAGTGCACTGGTCTTTTTACAATACAATTTGCAGGTCATTTGCACTACAGTCCTGACCTCCGGAGAATGCAAATAGCTGAAATTTATTGGCCAAGTTAAGTAGCCGCTACGGAAGAATGGGACGGTCGCCGGTCAATTGCGCGTGACGCGAGGGAGACGACACGCGGCGCGATTTACCATCGCCATCTAATTTGTGGTTGGATCAGCCTTGTCGGATTAAAGTGGTCGGTGATTACTTTTTTTGCGATTTGATGGCATATTCTTCAAAAATTGTAACTCGATACTTCGTAAAATACATAGTAAATACAAACCTTTTAAACAATTTCGGGTTAATACCTACTGATACCATAATATATTCGAAAGGTAACAGTCCACAGTACATAAACAGCGTCATTTTCATCACGCAAAAACTATTGCGCTTTAGAAATTGGGATTTCAGAAGGTAGATTTCATAATATCTGGCTTTTTTACTTTACAAAAGCGACAATGCAGCTCAAACAATGAAAATCACGGGTGTTTTATGGTGATGAGTATAAAGTGTCGTAGAATCCTGCTGCCCTTGGAGAAGCTTCATAGTCATCCTAATCGGATTAAATCACCAGGTGATTCCTTTTATTGCGATTTCAGGGCATATTCTTAGTGAAAAAGAAACATTACAACTCGATACTTTAATATTAATACATTTAAAAGGCAACAGTCCATAGTGCATAAGCAGCGTCATTCTAATCAAACACAAAAAAGAGGTCAATTGAAATGTCCCCGACCTGACACATAGATGGCGCTACTATAATTAAATTCACATATTTTTTAGTTAGCCCTAACCCTCAAAAGATGCTTGTATAAGTTTGACAGCTGTCGGATCATTAGTTTGTGAATTATAGCATATTGAGTGAAGCAACTTTTGTTAATGTGAACACAATGGATAAAAAGTAATTTTGCGTGTTGACAAAATATTGGATTTTGAAGGGAAAAAATACAGTTGAAGCAAATACTTCATGCCGACTTTCCGGACACTGCCACGGTGAACGCAGTGGGCGCCCAAAAGACGTTGTTACCGATGAGAACAATTAAAAAATCCACAAAATGGTTTTGAATAATCGTAAATTGAAACTGAATGAAATAGCAGGCACTCTAAAGATATCAACTGAACGTGTGCATCATATCATTCACGAATATTTGGGTTCTGTGCAAAGTGGGTGCCGCTCGAGCTCACTTTTGGTCAAAAACAACGACGAGTTGATGATTCGCAGCAGTGTATGAAGATGATCAAGCTCAATAAACCCGAGTTTTTCCATCGATATGTGATAATGGATGAAACATGGCTCCATTATTTTGCTCCGAAGTCCAATCGACAGTCATGCGAGTGAATTGCACACGATGAACCCGCTCCAAAGCGTGGGAAATCGCAACAGTCAGCTGGCAAGGTAATGGCGTCTGTATTTTAGGGTGCGCATCGAATAATTTTTATTGACTACCTTCAAAAAGGAAGGATTATCAACAGCGACTATTACATGGCGTTATTGGAACGCTTGAAGGACAAAATTGCCGAAAAACGGCCGCATTTGAAGAAAAAGAAAGTGGTGCTTCACCAAGACAATGCACCGTGTTAAAAATCCATGAATTGGGCTTCGAATTGCTTCCCTATCCACCGTATTCTCCAGATCTGGCCTCCAGCGACTATTTCCTGATTTCAGACCTCAAAAAAATGTGTTTTACAATTGTACGCCGGGGACTTTTCAATTGATCTGTTATATAATGAAAACATCCCTCAAGATGAACATGCAAAACATTTTTGCTTGGTTTGTAGATCAACTTGGCAGAGGCACATCTGGAACAAGCGTAAATAACTAGATAGCAAACAAGGTAGTGCATTGGTTATTAACTCGCCAATTAAGCAACGAGAGTAAAATGATAGTATACAAAGCCATTTTCAAGCTGATCTGGACATACGGCATTAAATTATGGGATAGCAATAACAATATAGAAATATTGGAAAGATTCCACAGCAAGGCTTTAGAGAATATGCTCAATATTCCTCAAAGCACCTCTTGCGAACAGTAAAGCAGGAAACAAATCAGCGTAGCACTAGGTCTCAGAGGAACATACGATTGGCATTGGCGCTGAATGGACTAAGAGGACAGTAGGCTCAAGATATACGACATCTCCAGTCTCAGCAATAGGTTCATGTAAAGGAATGGGAGCTGCGCCAACAGGCTGAAGTTCTCTCCTTAAAAATAGTGTAAAAATCAATCTGGAAGATAGACAACATGGTGGCTTCTTCTGACATAGATTACCATGGCGCGGAACAGAGAAGAGAAAAAATTGTTAAATTTGTCCTCCCGTAATCAGTGAAATTAGACGAGTATTGTTATGACATGCCTTTCATCAACAATAGTATTTGATAATATTCTTACTAAAAATTGATGTATTATATTCTTCAGATAAATTAAGGCATAGTAAGCAAATTGCTTTGTATTATTGACAAATATGTCGAGTTCACAGAAATATATATGTACATAGTGATACCAATTGAACGTTCAAACTGTACGTAAATAATCTTACGTCCATCATGGATAGTGTGCATGTATGCACTGATAAATAAGTTTACTTGTTGTTCAATAAAACGCCGATTGTAAAACGTTTGTACTATCTATTTTAGAGCATAGTGGATCATTTATGAGGCTATATGGATAAATTAATTTCAAATATATGATGTATAAAAATATCTGCGGAAAATCATTGTATTTTGATTTGGAAATACTTTGAAACTCTTTATCTAGCCCAGCAAACATGTCGGAAAAAGTGACAATTTTGATTTCAATGTGTTATCATCAAGTTATAAGACAATGCTGATCAAAACGTTTTAAAATTACCACAAACACCCTTGAAAAGGTCCAAATAAGTTGCCTTATCCCATCCTCTGTATTCTCCATATTATTCTCTATTTGATCAAAAAGTACTTTTAAATGTTGCAGTTAGATAAAATCGATTTATTTATTCACTAATTAAGGCGAAACCGAGGAAATGTGTCTGACATAAAATAAAATTAGTATTTTTGTGTCTTAAATATAATCACTATTATTTGATTATTATATATCTTTATCCTCAAAAGTGCTGTGTATGTGCGGAAAAAAACAACCCTTAGCATTGCTTTTGCCTGGTATATATATATATATATATATATATATATATATATATATATATATATATATATATATATATATATATATATATATATATATATAAATTATTACTATTTACAGCCATACAACAGAAGAAATCATGAAAATATTACAGACAGTTTAAACACAAAATGTATATATATGTAATGTAATATACATATACAAAATGTAATATATATATATATATATATATATATATATATATATATATATATATATATATCTAAATTATTACTATTTACAGGCATACAACAGAAGAAATCATGAAAATATTACAGACAGTTTAAACACAAAATGTGTCTAAATGGGGCGATGGCAAAATAACATTAAAGGTAAATGTGATCATACTACATGAAAAGATTTTGTTACCCTTTAAAAAGTTGTTTGTAAAGTGCTATCAATTAAAAACCTAATTATTTTGAAGGGATTCATTTACTTGACACAAATGTATGCTGGTCAGCATACTTGTAATTAATATTTTGGCTTAAGGTTTTTTTAACCAAGATAACCTTTTCAACAAGGGTGTTAATAAAATACATTGATACATAATAATATAATACAATTTGTAGAGTAACAAGATGGGCTTGATTTTATAGACGAGAGATTATCATGTCTGTTTTATTATTTTGTTAATAATATATGCTTAAATTGTCTTTTTAACTCCTCGATTTTACCATAATAAGAACACAGCAATAATTTTGATATATATCACACATTATAATTTTTTGTTGCTAAGTATTGCTCTTTGGTATGTGTTCTCCATTCCGTCGTATATTGATTGAACTGTTTTAATTATCCGTTCCATAATTTTCAGAATAACATTGTAGTAATAATTATATCTTGTCTCAATACATTTTTGTGTTGAACAAGTAAGTAAAATATTAACAGACACAGACTTTCGGCTGTGCGGCTCTGCTTTCAGTATCAGGGAACAAAAAGATGGAAACTTTAATACATCTTATTTCAATTGATAGCACTAAAGAAGTATGAAATAAGGAAAAAGAGCTATAGAAAATTTTGATTATATTTGACACGAGATATGTTATGTTTTTAATTATATGGCAGCCATGTTTGTATCCACATTTAGTTATTATTTATTTATGTATTTATATCTCAATATTTTTTATTTATATATATTATACATACATATATATATATATATATATATATATATATATATATATATATTCATTGTATACTTATATTTTAGCTTTTTGCATAATATTTGTATTTATATGGAATTTTATATTAATAGAGTTTTGAAAAAATACATTTTGGTTTTATTTGAAATTTAATTGGTTGGTAGAATGTGACGTCAGATGTTGGTCACGTATATGAAATGGTCGCCCAATGAAATGCTCTCCTAATAACATACTTTCATTGAAGGTGCCTATAAGGGTATTTAAATTACCAATGATATTTAGCGAAATGACGTTCTCAGACCACGCAAAACAATTTTGAAATTATTGTAAGTTAATACTCTATATTACTCTATGAGACATGTTAACTAATTATTTGGCACGCCATGAGTTTGGACTTGGATCAGCTTAAGATAAACATCCACTGAGTTATTTTTGAAGTAGATCCACAAGCAACCGGCAATATTCTCAATAACTTCCATAATGCGCTAATATACTGATAAAGAAAGCGAAAGTCTTCAATAAACTTATAAAATATAAGTGGAGTTCCATTTTACAACAAAACAAATTATCTTTTACTTTCAGCAAATAAGTTTGATAATTTATATATTGATGTTGTCTTAAAATAATCGCCCAATACTGTAATTATTCGAGAAACCATCCAAACTTGACCAGAATCGGCATTTATTCGATACGATATCAATTAAATAACAAAAAGGCGATGAGATAGATGCATGGTCGTTGTCGTCGATAAGAAAAAATATGCGAGAATTTAGGTTATTTGAACGTAAACATCCATGTTTGCCGATTCAGCTGTATTATTACATGTAAATCATGCTGTTCTGGCACTCAATAACACCAAAATTGGCGAATCTATAAATATCGCGTAAATTTGTACTTGACTTTATAATGTTGAATGTTGCCGCTTCGTTTATTGCCGAACGTATCTCAAATAAACAAAACCGAATGCTTCTGCATGTCTTTGTCGGCGCAGTTACCTCGGTTCGGATGCAGTAAGATGATGGCGTTTAGGAATTTCTGCGTATCTAAGGGCGTGTCAAATGATGTTTCACGTAAGGTTTTACATAGACATTTATTAAGTATACACGTATACGTTACCACTATATATAACCGATAATCACGAGATTATTTCGAAATTTAGCATATATAACTACTCGTATCTAAAAACGGAATTTAATAAAATCTATCCTAACCGAAGTTTTTCAGCCAAATCAGGGCTGTACGGTGGCATAAATTCGATGTTTTGACTGCTCAAATAGTCTCTTGTTTGAGCCGATGTATGAGAGCTCGCATTGTCATGATGAAGAACAATCCGGCGTCCCTTGTTTGTTTTCCTTATTTCACCGAAGACTTCTCGCAAACAAATGGTTGTGTACCAGAATTTACTAGTCTACGATATTCTGTAGGCACTATTTTCCCGAAGAAACAGGCCACCATTTTCTCTGAAGTGCTTTGTGCGCGAACAATCCTTATTGGATTTGGTTATCTTGGAACACTCATACAGTCGACTGGTGCTTACATTCGGGCTCATAAGAATATATCCATGATTCCTCACCTATCACGATTTTATAAACGTCCTTTGAAGCACTGCGATTGAATATCTTAAGCATTTCTTTGCACCAATCGACAGGAGTCCTTTCGTCGCATAATCGCATATATGCTGTTGGAACTAATGCTTAGGGATGCCTCAATCTCACAAAAGGTGATATAACGATCTTATTTAATTTTTTCGTACACAGCGTCGATGTTTTCTGACACAACAGCCGATTTTGGACGACCTTCATGAAACTCGACAGCGAACCCAGCGATCCTCGGTGGTTTTTGATGGAGCTGCATCACCAAAAGTCAAATAAAGTTAATTGATGCTCTCTTGTTCACGGTTCAGTTCCATTTTTTTGCCGAGACGAAAACTTTCAACTAAATATAAAATGAACAAATAGCGTCCGTGCGACGAAATGTTCTGAGTACGTATATTGTTAAAAATGTGAAACTTTATGACGAAACCATCATATGGACTCTATAAATTTATATTTGGTCAAATTTTGGGTGTGTATTTATGTGGATTAAATACTCATTTATAGCCACAATTAGACGGTAAGTGGCCGCGATAAGAGTTCAGAATTATTTTAATATTTTTGATTTGTCAGCATAGAATAGCTGTCATAGTGATATTTTCATTGAAATAGTCAAAATCATACAGTAATACAGAGTAAACCCAATAGCGGTTGACATATTCATATATAGGCACTTGTAAGAAAAACATTTTGCTGTGAAGACATTTGATTTATTCTGTGATAAACTATGCTACGCAGGTGTGTCTAAATTAGTTATTTAATTTAAAACAAATATATTAAATATATTAAACGAAAAATATAAATATATATTAATTGAAAACAAATATCTTATCCTTCCCTGTTCTAATTCTAATAAGATTTTTTATTTCATTTTTTTATTTTTTTTGAATTTTTTTCAATGGAGTAAATATCTTTTTTTTAAATTATTTAATTAATATATTGTTACTAGTCGTTTCCGTCTAACCTACAATTTGTCTTTATGCTAAATTAAATCTAGGTATACAACTAGGAGGAACCATCGGCCCTAACTCAGTCTCTGGTGAAATAATGTTTATACATGTCACTGCTGAATTTTTTAATATATGCAGCCCACTATACAACCATCGATGAGATGGTTTGATTCTTTTGAGTCTGTGTCCTGTTCTGGTGGTACCCAAAAGTTGCAATATTTCAATATTAGTATGAGAATGGAGTCTTTCCTCATGCGCCCTTGCAATTCTCTTGATTTCTTGACTGACTGCGGGTATCTGAAGGTCTCGATGTAGGTAATCCATCCTATAGTATTTGGGTGCACCCACGATACCTCTCAGGACTTTGTTCTGAAAAATTTGTATTTACTTAATGTTACTCTTTGCAGAATATCTCCATAATTGAACTCCGTATGTCCATATAGGTTTCAATATTTGCTTATATAATAGCAATTTATTATGTACTGATAATTGTAATTTCCTTCCAATTATCCAATACATTTTCCTATATTTCAATTCCATTTCTTTCCTTTTCTTCTTTATATATTCCTTCCCGGGATGTTTTGTATCGAGATAAAATGTCCATCCAAATAGTAAGAAATAACTTAAATTATTCAACTATTTTGTTTCTTATATCGAGACTTCAGATCCAGATATATATAAATGTATACGAAATAATTAATTTTTGGATGAAGTGCAAATGATTTTTTATGTAGTTTTATACTAATTTTATTGCACGGTTTTCTACTTGAGTAACCAAAATCTATTCATAAGGTAAATTGAGGGGTTCAATCCAGATCAACAGCCCTGTTTTTTTTTCAAATAGTCTAGTTTTCAAAATATTTAATAAATTCATACTTTACTTTATGATTATGTGACTATTAACGGTCACATATTGAATTAAAATGTATAAACCAGGAATGAACAAGGTTTTAACCAGTCTTTTAAACTGCTTGGTATTTATTTTACGTGTTAGGGTCCAATAGTAATATCTTATCATGTATTCGTATCAACATCCTTCCTATTGCCTTTCAATATTCGTTTTATCTGAGTATAGTTGCTTGATGTGTCGGCTAAGTTTTGAGGGAAAAAATCAATATGTGAATGCAGAAAATATATTTTGTGAAACATTCCAGTGCCAATCTTGTGATAACTTTGCAATAAAGCGTCAATTACTTGCTTGTAATCCGATTATTCTTGGCTAAGGAGAATGTTTTGAACAATACTTTACAAACGATGCCCATGCTGATGCTTCATCAGGCATCGTCATATTAAAATTAGACTTAGAGATTTATTTTTTTTTGTTAAGTTCGAAGGTTATGAAAATGAAGTTATTAAGGCATCTCTTGCACTTGTACCTGGATAAATTGGCAATGGATCATTGTCTGTATGTGGACATCAGGATATTTACCCTGTATTTTTTTGAATTTATGTCGACAATATTCATGGAGCAAAAGTAGCAATCATCTATATTATATTTTTATTCTCTTCATAACGTGGGCATAGAAAATGAAATGATGTTTTGTTTCTGCGAACGTTCAAAATAATTTCGATGCTCATATCTTGTCGGTATTTACTACAAGCAAACTAAGGTACTACCAACAAGCATCTGTAAGTCCATTTGCCATTGTTGTTCCATCCATCCAAAAATCCATCTCTTACCGAGCTAATTGAGCTAAATTTACCGAAATACTATCGCAGATTTTGGTATTTATCACACGGTCAATGTTCAGATGCTGGAGGAAGATATAGCGAGCAAAATCGCCGAGATAAAGAGACCATTAATTGACAGTATAGTGGTCGTGCGTTATCGACAAAGTTATTAACTCCATAATAAAATTCGGACTGTCCAATACCGAGAAATATCGTTTAGCAATCGAGAAGAAGAAGCTGCTTATCGCGTATTCAATTATTGTATGTTTATGTTATAAAGCCACGCCTATTTCGTTTTATTTTAGTTGACCTGTACTACTGGACGATAATTTTTTGTCATTACACAGAATGTATATGGTTTTTTTTAATAGGTCACCTTATCAGCCGTACGAATATAGCAAGTGACGAAAATTCAACGTCATATTTTATATAAGATCGGCTTTAATTGTTAATTTGGTCTTGTTTTAAGATTTCAAAAGTTTAAACAAACTCACTGTTTTAATTAGCAACGTTTTATTTTTGTTGATGAAATTTAACTTTAGATAAAACATATATAAAGAGAAATAAAAAACAATAATTCAGTATTGTTTTCCATACGATATAGTAGCGTAATCAATAAATAATAGGACGTAAATATCGTGGTGTTGTCATTTATTGACTTCTATCATCGGAATAAACTGTGACAAACACCTGACAGGCCATACAAAATAATATTCTTATATTTTTTTATAAATTATAGCAAAATATGTCCAGTGAAAAAGCTGTTCGCTTTTGGTGGCCCTTCACTGAAACAAATGATAGCAAGAGCATCACGGAAATGAGCAACAAGCTTTTTATTTGAGGCCATTCTCCACAACTTCATTAAATCGGCATAACTATGCTTTAAAAACAATGAATCTCTCAAGTTAATTTTATTCAACTTCTTCAATTGATTCAAATTAAAAGAGTAAGACGAAATTAAAACAAAAATCGTATAGCAGAAAATATATAATATAGAAAATGGTATGCTGGTATAACATCGCTAATGTCTACAAACAACTAATGTTAACAAATGTTCAGTCTTGTGACAAAAGATGCGTGTAAAAATTTGACAGCTGTCGGATCATTAGTCTGTGAGTTATAGCATTTTGAGTGAAGCAACTTTTGTTATCGTGAGAAAAATAGATAAAAACGAATTTCGCTTGTTGATAAAATATTACTTTTTGAAGGGAAAAAATACACTTGAAGCAAAAACTTGGCTTGATACCGAGTTTCTGGACACTGCCCCAGGAAACTTAATCGTCAAGGATTGGTATGCTAAGTTTAGACGTAGTGAAATGAGCACCGAAGGCAATGAAAGCAGTGGACGACCAAAAGAGGTTGTTACCGACGAAAACATTTAGAAAATTTTAATCCACAAAATTATTTTGAACGACCGTAAATTGAAATTAAATCAAATATCAGACACTCTAAGGATATAAACTGAACGTGTACATCATATCATTTACGAATATTTGGGTATGAGAAAGCTCTGTGTAAAGTGGGTGCCGCTCGAGCTCACTTTTGTTTGAAGATAATCAAGCCTAATAAACCCGGGTTTTGCGTCGATATGTTACAATGGATGAAACGTGGCTCCATCATTTCACTCCAAAGTCCAATCGACAATCATCCGAGTGGGCTGCACACGATGAACCCGCTCCAAAGTATGGGAAAACGCAACAGTCGGCTGGCAAGATTATGACGTCTGTATTTTGGGATGCGCATGGAATAATTTTCATTGACTACCTTAAAAAAGGAAAGACGATTTGAAGAAAAAGAAAGTGCTGCTTCACCAAGACAATGCACCGTGTCAGAAGTTAGTAAAAACGATGGCAAAAATCCATGAATTAGGCTTCGAATTGCTTCCTCTTCCACTGTATGTTAAACGACTAATTAATTGATGTGGTTTGTAGCTATTTATTATAAACCTGTTATCTACACACCAGTTTAGGTTCATTAACAAGCATTCAACAATGGAGCAGGTGCATAGAATAACAAATGTAACTGAGAAAGTCTCCGACGATAAAAAGTTATGTTCATCTATCTTATCAGCTTTTTCATAAGCTACAGAAAATATTACCCAAAAAGATTCACGGGACTATTAAAATGTTGCATTACAGCCAGAACATTTGGAGTCAAACAAGAGAAAAGCTATACTGCCATTAAAAAGCTAAAGCTCTACGTATGTGATATACCACAAATGGAAAATATCACGATGGATACATTTGCTGATGATACTGCGATTCTAGCTGTCGGAGACAGCAGCGAAGAAGCCCCGTATCTTGGAATCAATCTTGATGTTAAAGTTCGCTGGAATGAACACGTAAGAAAGAAAAGGAAATAACTGCAGTTAAAATACAGGAAAATGTATTGGTTATTAGCAAGAAAATAACAATTATCAGTACATAAATTGCTGTATCATAAAAAAGGATTGAAATCTACATCAATATCGAAGTGTTTGGATATCACCAGAATAGGACATCGATTTAAAAGAATCAAACCGTTTGATCTTGTGTAGTGTAGTAGAAAAAACAGCGGTGATACTTCATAAATATTATTATAGGTCCTGCTAGATATCTAGCATATACTTAAGTTATAGTAAAGACAAATTTTATGTTAACCGGCAACGTGCTGTGGGTGACAATGTTGAAGCTGAGTAAGTACACGTCAAGCCGATAGAAATGAATCTAACTCAATGGATCTTAGTACCGTCCAAGTTGAATGAATGGATAGAGAATTACTGAGATATAAGTAAAAATCGACCGAATTGGCAACAGCGTTGGGGCGAACTCTTCCTTAAAAACTGTAAAATAAATCGTCTCTAAACGTCCATTGTTGGGCCTCTGTGCGTACCGCTTTCTCAGAAACACTAAACATTTCAATTATATATAATCGCTGTGGCAAATAATATAGAGCCGCGGCCTCTCTTACAACACGCAAAATGCAAAAACTTCAGCCCCCCTAAGTCAATCAGTGGCGTAGTGTAGGTAAAAAAAGAAAGATGAAATCGGGAATATCTATGGGAAGTTAATTTGTAGAATCTAAATAAATTGTGCAGCTCTGTCTTCGTTTACTAGTCTAAAATTCATGAAGTTATTTTAAGATAGTTGGATAAAATTCTGTGGTTGATATTGCTGCTATCGTCAGTCCTATTATAGTTCTTTTTTTGGGAAAAGTATGTATAGGGCTTATACAAGCAATGTTTTACTAAGCACCACCAAGTGTTACTGTCAATATATTTATCATATTCTTCACTTCTTTCTATAATTCTAATTCTATTTAGAGAGATCTATTTACGACTTGTAATCTATCTATTGAAGCTTCTATTTCTCATGTACTGCTTCCAAAAACTCGTATTTTGGTTCTCTTCTCCGTAAGTTTACTAATCACCAAGCAGAAGTTATATGACATCCCCTGGTAACACAATAGCTATGCTTACTCATTATGTGGGTACGCATTCTATATCTGTTATTTCTTCCTTTTACTTATTTCTGTTTGTTATAACATTTTGTTGCATATATTGTCTGAAGGCGATTCCAAATCATACGGACATATTGTCTTGTTTTTTTTTTAACAGGGAATTCTTATATTATTTTATTACTGTATGGATTTGTGATGCGAAAGTAGAAATTTTTACTTACGATGATAATTTACTCTACATTCCGTTCAAATAAAGTTTTAAGTTAAAAACTATGAATTATCTTATTATCTTAAAAATTATGAAATGTAGTACAGTTTAACAAGGATTATTTCACGCCAAAATACATATATTTTGATAATTTAAATTCTTTAAAAGTAAAAATTTAAAAGTATTGAGTAAAATTCATTAAAAAATTTTCATATAGTCGTGAAAATTAACGTTTTTTTTTTGTAATTTTCTGACTTTTTACTGTCATATCACGTACCTTTTCGTTTCTGTTACCTAAAAATACATATATTTTGGAAGTTTGGTCTTTATTCGAGAGGTAAACAAATTGGGCACTTTTCCGTACATAGAGCCGTGAAAATTTGGGCCATTTATAAATTACAATTTTCTGCCATTTTAAATTTTTTTATATAATTTCCTTTCAAGGAGTGACATGTTAATGAAAATTACAAGGTGTGTAAAGAATTTCGAGGTAAAACGATTGGTAGTACAGCGATTTTTATAAAATTTGTGGGTTTGGATTTATATACAGAATACTGAAAATAGTATTTAAAAAAATAAATAGATTTCTCTCTATATAAAATACTTTATCAACTATCAATTCTAGTGCAATTTAAAAGGATTTTTGTTTCTTTGAGGCAAAAATACATATATTTTGAGTGTTTTATCTTTATCTGCTGAGAGGTAAAAAATTTGATACTTTTTCCATATATGCAGCCGTAAAAATTTGCATTTTTTTGGCGATTTTCAAATTTTGTACTCTAATTTCAATAACAGTTCAAATAATCGCAGGTTATTGAAAATTACAGAATTTTTAAAGAATTTTATGTACAGTGTTAAGGCTCTTCTTGTTCTTGTCAGTTTTTATATACATTCTTCTACAGTTAAATTAAAAATGCCCAAGATTGTATGATTAAGTTACGAATAATTAAAAAGTTTAAGCGAGGTTGCCACGTTCGCTAAGAATGGAATTATGGAGAGGGAATGGAAAAACATCTGGAACGTTGTTGCAGTTGTTATACAATTAATGAGACTTTGTTTACCAATGATTCTGATCCTGCATCCATAGAAGAATTAACGGGTTATATGAAGTAGATTGCTTTGAATGCTTTCTAAAAAAATCAAACATATAGAACAACATTTTGCGTGAAAACATTCTGTTGAAAACTAAATAATTATTATAATAAAAAATCTACTAAATAATTAAAATTTAAACAGTGCGTTATACGGACATAAATAAACGGTCTAAGAATAATTAAACAGAACAAAGTATATATTTAAAAACAATATCACAACAATTTGTTTACATGCCTTTTGTGATACGCTAATGGACAATCAATGAAATCAAGGTTTGATATGAAACGGTCTTGCTTATTAAAGATTCTATTGTTTTATTATTTAAGCAAATTATTTCGAAATCTATAATTATATGGCTTTTTGTCACCGGCTTAAAGGTTTTAAAGCATCGTTTTGAATGACAACTTATCGGGCTTTTAATTTCAGTTAATTAATAGTTATGGTAGAAATATTATTGTTTTTGTATACATTCATACAAAAGGACATTATTTAATATATATTACAATTGGTCAATAAAATACATGCTTTCTGTTAAAAATAGTACCTTTAGTAAATTTAGTTTTGAGATAAGAACGAAATTGGCTGGGAATATGATGATTCTTCGATTGTATTTAGTAAGAAATTCCTTCATAATGGTTCTCATGATGGTATAAATGATAATGGTAATTTGTATAAACCTTTTTAACTTTTTCTATGAATGTACTCGACAAATGTAAACAACGATTTTTGGTCACTCAACAACGATTTTTGGTCACTCATTTTCATTTTCTTGTCATTTTCTTCCACTCCAGATGATGGTGATGATAATAACCAACAAGTGCGCTTTTGGATGTGCTATAACACAAAAATGCTTTCATTACGTTGATTTACCGTACGTATTTTACAATATTTTCGGCAACTCACAAAACTTACTTGAGGTGAGGTCACAAAATCAAGTACTGCACTATGTCAAACTTACTGTTAGTATAGAGGACATTTGTGCCAGGGTGTGTCAAAAATAATTTTGGCAATATCTTTCAGTGAGCTTGCCAAATAACAACTTTTTATAGTATCCTTTCGGTCACATGAAGTCCATATGCAAACTAAGGGAACGCAACTCAATACTTAAGCTTGATTATTGAAAGTTTATTAACATTTAAATCAACATAAACCTATCAAGCTACTTAACATTTCACGCGTCTCCAGTAGCTAGTTTAGTGTTTTGTGTTGATGAAAAATAATGTTATATTTTCAAAACCACGTTTACCAAGTTATTAGGCCCATAAATTAATTTTAAAAGATTGTTTTTTAATTTTAACTTTTATTGTGACAAATCGGTACAATGTATTTTAATTGCTCCCTTTTGTAGTACTTCGATCGATGGTTTCATTAGATCTTAGCAGCTCTTAGTATACCACCTCAAGAAACATTTCCGATTTTTCCGCTGAAGCAGCATTTCACTCATTACCTAACGTCTTTCCATCTCTCTTGGCATGGCACAAGCAATTGGACACAAAATATCCAAGCTTTTGAATCACTTCCCGTGAATGTTCTTTAGGCGATTCCTTCTTGTGTTACTCCCAACAATTCTGGATATTATTCTTTGCTTTTATCACGGATTCATCGAGCATCATCTAGTAATTCCTTCAAATCTTCGTCTTAGCAATTTTTGCGGTGCCAAAATCACCACTTTTAATATATTGAAACCACTATTAACATGTTGCAGTCGATGGAGCATGGTTGGTAAATCTAATAAAATAAAATTAAGCATAATAAATATTTACTAGTTTGAAGGAAATATACGAACAAAAAATGTATTTGAACTACAAGTACTTATGTGACTACCTTCTTTGTCAATGATTTACTTCTATAGGTTTTGGGGTGACGTAAATCATCTGTTGTCCACTAAAATGACTTGTTTGGTTTAAAAAGAAAATATAGAGTCTACTGACGTAATCCTACAAACGTACTAATGTATATAACATACATTACTATTTTCCTAAACAGTTTTGGGACTTTTTGTTATTTTTTCCTTCTGTTTTTTTAAGATAACGGCCCATTTCAGTGAACAGAATGCAAGCATCAGCGAGATTACCAAGAAGGCTCCTTTTAACCATTGTTTGAGTAATAACAGTTGCTTCAGTAAAATTATTGTAACTTGCACTGCAAGGTTGTATTGGGATATTTTCTAAAGATATTTTTGTTCTATCCAGAAATCTGTCAATAAATGGTAACTGTTGCACATCTGCATTTTTTTTCGCGGTTTTTTATACTTTTGAATCTTAGTTAAAATATAGTTAAAAAATTAGCTTCTATATATTTTTGTTTGTAAAACTCACATAATAATAGATGAATTAACTTCTATAAATGATAACATTGAATATTAAATGAAAATTTAATAGATTTAAGCTGGCTTATATTGCATCATAGTTGAGTTGTTGAGGTATCATGTTTCAATGTTAATTGAATGTCGTTGCTTGGAAAATGTATGCTGTAGTTATGTATGCAAAAGAAGTATTTATTTCTCAAATTATGTATTTCAGGCTAAGATACTGGGAAGCACTATTCTTCTAAATATTATAAGTTGGATAACGGAGGAAAAAGCAATTTCGGATGTATCTACAGCATGGCTTTGGATGTATCTAGTAATCCTTATTAAATGAAGCCAAGTTATAGCACGTTTTAGAGGCAATAGCGCGTAGAATGATATAAAGAAGTTAGGTACATCGATTTTTTGGTCGATATATCATTAATTCCTTTCCACCAATATTTGTCGATTTTCGTATTTATATTAATAAAATATATATTTTTAACACATATTTTTTGTGTTTCGCTACGTCTAAGGTTTACTAAAAATATTCGTATTTTTTAAATATTTTTAAAATATCTATATTTTTCTTGATCGATATATCAATATATCGATATTTCTTTAAAAATGTGAAATAAGATATATCGATATTATCCACATCCTTACTCTAGGTATAAAGGTTAGTAAAAATGGAAATTGAAATTGCAACAAAAACGACGATCTGGTCACATTTTTCCCTAAAACGAAAAATATCCATATTTTTCTTGATGGATATATTAATATATCGATATTTCTTTAAAAATGTGAAAAAAGATATATCGATATTAGTCGCGGTCGATAACCTTACTCTAGGTATGAAGGTTAATGGAATGTTATTTCGCGTTTAAAATGGAAATTGCAACAAAAAGGTCGATTTGGTCACAATTTTCCGGAGAACGAAAAACGGAAAAATGCTCGACGAACATTGTATGATAACCAGTGTTTAAATATCCGCCATTAACAGAATTTGTCTTTAATTTACATAAGACTGTATGAGAAAATACTTTCCTCCCCAATGAGAAAATACTTTCCTCCCCAATCTAGTAACTCAAACCCTTCTTAATATAGATTTTAACACCATAAATAGCACAATAAACTAAACCATCTCTCCGTTGGTTTCAGATCCACGGCTGCGACATAGTTGGAAAGGTCACGACATCATATACTTCCCATTTTCCGACAGCGTCACGAAATTCCGCGTGGCCAACGCCACCCTGCATTTGTTTCTCCGAGGCGGCGAGCG
The DNA here is from genome assembly GCF_030347505.1 of Rhynchophorus ferrugineus. Lineage (NCBI taxonomy): Eukaryota > Metazoa > Arthropoda > Insecta > Coleoptera > Curculionidae > Rhynchophorus > Rhynchophorus ferrugineus. The sequence goes on along the minus strand of NW_027472582.1, from coordinate 4,394,400 downwards.
ACGCGGTCAGTCCGACGTCCTGATCGAGATCTACAAGGTCCATAAGCTGGGAGATCACGAGCCGCCCGTCCTCATCAAGGCGCAGAGCAGGAAGGAGACCCAATCGGCGGGGCGGGGTCGGTGGCTGGAGATCGACTTCACCGAGACGGTGGGCGAGTGGTTCAAGAACTCGAGGGACAATTTCGGGTTCGTCATCAATGCCACCGTCAACGGGAAGAAGATCGCGATGACCGATGTGAATTCGGAGAAATCTAAAGTAAGTGGGTTGATTTTTGTATCATCTACGTTTATCTTGAAAATGTTATCCGACAATAACAATATACGCTTCATCTATTGTTGGTGAATTAAGTCCTATGACGATCAGATTATGGCCATCAGATGGCACCTGATGCAATGCTCTTGCGAATAGTTTGATTAAATTGTTGTTCTGATGGAGAAACGTTTGTAGTCCTTGGACAATAGTTCACTTCATTGTTGGATTATAAGCACAAAACTTATCAATTTTCCCATCCGGATTATGCATTAAATCAATATGGAAGAATTGGTGATCTGCATTTGATAGTGGTAACTACACACAGTAAGTAAGTTGATAATTTAAAGACCTTGAATCTGCAATTGTTTAAGATTTTGTTAACTTATTTCTTATTCAAACTTAAATATTGCCAAAAAGCGTTTATAGTTTAATAACTTAAAGGGTTATGGATCTGGAGGTGGGACCAATTATGGAAGTTTTACTTTTCGACAGGTACGACATATCGATGAAAATGTTATCATTTTATAACACTCGCTGGTCATCAGTGAGATTAGCATGCGAGATAATTCGTTGAATAGATTATGTATCCTAATCACGAATTGATGATAGTGGCCTATAGTTTTAATTAGTACCAGTGATCACCCTGTGGCCGAAATTCGAATCATGTTCTGTCATAATAGAGTAAAAGGACGAACTTAAAAAGGATATGTTACTAAAACTTGTTTTCACAGTATCTTCAATATAGGACCAGAAATGTATCCATTAAAATAATAAATCTCTGTATATTAAAACATATTAAAATATATGTAATCTATATCAAGAACTAACATTCACTAAAATTCTTTAAATTGCATATAATTCAATCTATATTCCATTAATTTCCAATAATCAACAACGTATTGATAAGTTTAAATTACTATATCACACAACATTATAGCAAAGTATCATAAGTAATATTAATTTCAGAACTGTTCAGAGCATCAAATATAAGTATACATGATCTTTCTTAAAAAATGTGGAATAATAAATAAAGTAATTCATTATTTTATATTAAAACAGAGAATATATGAATAAAATAATTTTGAAATTGATATTTCTCTTTAGCATGTATATTAAAACAGCAACGAACACAATTAGGTAATTTATTTTTACAATTTAGAAATGTATATTCAAGGAATGTTTTTACAATAATTAAGTTAACTATTAATTTTCCAAAACTTCTCTCATATACAAAATAAATAATCAAAATAATTGATATAAGGTTCAAAGAATAAAATCAACAAATAAATGGAGAATATTACGGTGGCTACATTTCATCTATAAACAGATCGTACAAGCACCAATAACATTAAATAATACTATCATTCCATATAGCAACAACGCTAAATATCTCGGAATGAATCTTGATGCAAAACTTCGCTGGAAGGAACATATAAAGAAAAAAAGAATAGAACTGGAATTGAAATATAGGAACAGGCACTGGCTAATTGGAATCTCGATTTTGCCCTTGCAGATAGCTTTAGATTGCTTTCTATGGCTTCCATTTATCTATTGCTCATATCTTAGATTCCACGTGGGAGCTAACAACTCACCAAAAAAATGAGGAAGTAGAATTCTATGAAACTATATTATAACTGTTATTAAGGTATAATAACAGATAATTAACGCATTTATCTGCAAAGTGCGGTTAGTGCTTTGTTAAGGAATGCTTCACTATATAGTATAAAATAAAGTCGCCTTTTCTGTCCCTATATCCCTATGTGCGCTTAAATCTTTAAAACTACGCAACGGATTTTGATGCGGTTTTTTTCAGTAGATAGAGTGATTCAAGAGGAAGGTTTATATGTATAATACATGCATAATATACTAAGGCAACATTGCTAATTTTAGAGGTTTCTAACGTGATGTCGTAAACTAACCTATTTTTTTAGGCTTATTTAGCAATTAGCAAAAACGCTGCCTAACCCTACGAGTTAGATCAAATTAATGTACAGTATTGTACACCATAAAAAGGTCTACAAAAAAGTCCGCGATGGTATATGTTTATCTTTTAGGGATAACCCACATTAACCATTTTTATTGTTTACTTTTTACGTGAGAAAATGGCTTATTTACGAAGCTATTTTAAGCAATACGGCATTAATCCTTATCGAATTAAGTACCTTAAATACAGTGTGCAATTAATATAGATCAATATGGTTCCTTACAGCATGTAAATTAAACAAATATTTTCGTAGATATTACAAATTTAAAATTTGCGTTCAAAAATGTGTAATGTAATAAAAATTGTATGAATTTAGATATTCCAAAGATAGCAGGAAATCTTCATAGTAAGTATAGGGGAAGAGGAATTGTTTTACTCCAAATTTAATGCGTGCGGGCCAAGGGCAGTAATGAATGAACCAAAAATACTGGATCGATTTTAATCATGTTTTCATTGAGTGACATAGGCATATATATTTTATGCCCGTGCAAAGTCGGAGCGGGCCGCTATGTTTTTATATACAACGTTCATATTTTTTCTGTAGTGTATTTAATTTAGTATCAGCATTGCACCCGTGCGAAGCCGGGGCGGGTCGCTAGTTTGTTAATAAAACTTTAAATTAATACCATTCAATTGAATAGAAGAATCAGAACCATATCAATTAATAAGAGATTTTTTTTCATCATCGTACATAAAACTAAATTAAATGCTTATTTCAAAGTGGATTAGGGAAATTGGGTCACCCGATAGACCTAGTTGTTTTTATTTGACAATTAGACCATTGTACCACACTTGGTCGAAATCTTTGGATACATCTAGGAAGAAGGCTCCAGTTTTGCGATCTTTTCTAAGTGCCTGATGGATGGTTGCTGCGGCGCGAGAAGTTTGTTGAAGGCTTGATTATTTGGCACGGAAACCGAATTGTTCATTACGGAACAGTGAAGCGTGTTTAGAGCGTGTAATATCGCTATTTCGGCAAGTTCAGAGAGTGAACTAATCAGGCTGATGGACCAGTAGTTGGAAGGGTTCGACTTGACTTTTCTTGGAGATAACAGCGATGTGCGCATGTTTATTTTGGGAAACGTTTGAACCTCATGATGGAGTTAATGATATTGACAAGCTGGGAATGTCATGGGTGCGACGCCTACAGATTGAAACTCTTCCATTAAAAGAATAACAAATAGTTTATGAGATGGAAAACATAGTGGCGTATTGTTCTGTAAGATATTACCATGGTGCAGAACAGAGAAAGAAAGAAAAAACTGTTGACCTAAAATCATTCAGCTATTAAACCAATTCATAAAAATATTATTGCAAAACTATCAAAGTATTTGTTCAGTCACCTTTTCGCTTACGTACGATCACCAAGAAGCAAACAAACATCTTCTGACGAGGAGGGACGATATTTTGCGTTATGCTTAAGCCGCGGCGGCCACGATATCGTACCGAGACCGAGAAAAAAGACTGAACGGGAAAAATTATCTCGTATTTATTTCAATTAAATATAATTAACTAATACTGGAGCCGTTATCTGGGTGCATATGTAGTCTAAAATTATACCACGACAACGATAAGTCGCTATCGGTGGAGGAGATTCATGAAAACACAGGGATTAATCGGTCCCAGTCTTGTGCGATAATGCGACTCTACACCTACTATATCGGCGACGAGCCGGAATGCCGACACGCGATACGGACATATTAGTTTCTTATCAAACGGTCACATTCTATCGAGGGTTTTTCAGTTCTGACGAGGAAAAAAAACATGTTGTTGTGTCTGATGAAATTTCCCTCTGGTCGATATATTTGTTGATATATTCGTGGGGACTAAGCTAGCGAGGAAGAATAACGAAAACCGAAATAAAATACTACACGAGATTATTCTAACGTTATTTACTTTTTAGAAAACTTCAGTAATCTTTTATTAGTGTGTTATGGATAATGTTTTATAAACTTTTCTGATCTATAAATAGCTGGATGTTTACAAATTAATTAGAACAGTTCGTTTATATTATTGATGTCGTAATTGTATGGTGTCGGGTCATACATTATGCTGAGATTTTATACGATTGGTCTTCTTTTATCAAAAAATGTTCCCAAAATATTTTTTATAAGGTTGAGGTCGTTTATTGGATTGTTCTTGAAGATATCAGACACACTTATTCGCTTTGGTAAATTCAAATACAACACTTTTTTAGGAAATGACTCATTTTCCTGTTAAAACAACAGTGGGATTATTGAGGAATTGAATTTGGTTTTCAGCTAGCTCTAACACTCAAAAGATTTTTTTGGGATGGGTGATATATTGTGAAGTCAAAATGTCAAAAAATAGATCTATTATTGGTCTATATATATATATATATATATACTAGCACAAGTAAATTTCAGTGATTAATGATATAATATAGCACTTGTTTAGCAATACTTCACTGACAAGCCAATTGGCAAATTTATAGTATTTAGAGGGTTGCGCTTTATATTTCGGGATTTTCGGATAATACATTAAAGTTCGTATGTAACGACCATTTCGTCATCTTGATAATAACTGCTCTTATTAGTCAACATTTATGTTGGTAAATTTCCAAGATGTAAAAGGCAACGATGATATAATATTTAACAAGGTTATGTTTATTGTTCATTAATGCTACATTAATGAATATTAATGCTGTTTATGGCCAATATTTTTTAAAAACTAATACAGTGCAATTATTTTGTTATATCTTAGTTTGTGTTTTATATCTGACTATGAATACTTGACAATATTACTGGGCCGACGATAATATGTAATTGTGAAACGAATTCAATCAAATATTTGGCGATAATTACGTCCGAATTGACATCAAAATTAATCGGTTGAATTTTTTGTTGTTGCTGGGGAGTGTGGTAATTTCGGCTTATCAACAGTGAAACGTACGAGAATCATAAATGATTAAGATATATTGCTATTTTTTATTAAAAAAATGGGTTTTGAAATATGCGCACGTCACATTAATCGTGTGCAACATTAGAGATCGATTTTATTTATTGTTAAACAATAATATTTGGTAAACAAATGTACTTCTAAATAATTTAAATAACAGGTGATAAGCCTCATCATTCATGTAACAAAAAATAATTAATCAGTTTAACTTTAGCGTTAGATATCATAGATTTGTATGAAAGAAATTAATTTTTCACCCAATTCAAAAAAGGAAGAGGTTCATTGTTCGACTGTACCTTTTTTCATGTATTCATGTTCACCGATTTCACTGTTAATCGTGGACTGGTTTTCAAAATTCTTTTTTTTATTGGAAATAGTACACTTACGAGGTGGTCCCATTCGAAATAAGTCAGGATCTGATGGTAGAAACCGAGGAAATTGTGGGAAAGCTTTAAATTTCAAAGGCACATGCAATTTTTTCACATAATGTTTTATCTAAAATAATCAGATATTTGTGTATAATGTTATTACGGAGCATGTTACGGAAGACACAACTCATCAACAGTTAGGAGTTAGATGATTTTACTTTAACTGTAATGGGGACGTACAGAATTGTATACTTTGGTATTATTTAGGTAAGCTAATGATGGAAACAGGGACCTGACCACTCTACCCTTCAGGTTTTTTTAGTGAGTTTTTAGTTATCGTTTGTTTACCAAAGTCGTTCCGTCCAAAGTACAAAAGCCATAGAAATATTGCGTTGAAATATATCTATGATCTAGTGGTTAAAGCATTCAGCATACACGCGGGGATCGCGGCTTCGATTTCCGGCGAGAAGAACGAATTTTTAATAAAATAAAATTGTATATAAATAAATAGGTTTAGGTAGGTATTAAGCTAAATTGTATGTATATAGTAGAATATAAAATACGTGTAGTAGATTGTTTATTAATATGTACATATTTCATTTGAAAGACTTTTTTCCATTAAAATCTAATTTGGATTATAGTTTACTTTTTAGTGAGTTCTTTATTTAGTTTTGGCGTCGGTTCAATTTTTTTGTTAAAAATATTTTATTTTATTTTTAATCCCGAAATTTAAAAAACAACCTTTTTTGCGACAACTGTATCAATATTTTCACAGTAAATTGTCTTTTTGCTAGTTAAACTTGGAATTTCAGTTGATGCCTTACACATATTTATGTTTTTCGTTGAGTTAAATCTACTGAATATATTTATAGAGAATCATATGACGATTTAGACAATAGCAAACGAAAATAATGAACAAATTATATCAACTATTAATAGTGCATGTAAATATATCCACCGGGGATAATAGTGTTATAAAATTATTTAAGTACGATGCTACTGGACGTTATATTTATAAACACCCGCAAATATAACAACTTACAGTACCAACATTAAATTTTGGAGAGCTAGAGTACCGAAACTACAATATATATCATGTCAACAAAGAATGTTTTATATCAAGAATTATTGCTAGTGCAACAATCTATATTTCTTAATCCACAGTAACGAAAGACTGTCTTATCAAACGTGTCAAATTCGCGGCTTTGTTGGCTGTGAAAAAAACCCGAACCAAGTGGTACTTTCTCCGTTTTATCGCTACTGTCTCATACAGTTTATTATCCATGCTGTGAAAGTTCTGGTGGGTAGTTGCGACCTTTTGTATTAACATGAAAAATATGCAGTTATGATGAAATGGTTATCTAAGAAAGTTATTACGTATAAGTCTATAGTAACGTTTTATTCGATACAGTAATCAATATTATAGTGAACAAATAAATAAAGAACAGTAATATATACTTGGCTTGTATGATAAAAATTTAACAATTTCTGAGATCCAATAGTAATGAGATATATTTATGTAATTCTGCGACAAATATGTAAGTATATTTCTCACTAATAGTAGTGCAACTTAACTATGCACTCACAAAGATACGTATATTATATCATTTCGAAACCAGAAAATATAATTCGAAATATAATTCACCGAAATCCTTTTTATTCGACCCAAACATCTTTGTTTACAGTTTTTAATTAATATTTTAAAATTCCCAATCACCGGTGGTCAGATCTGGACTGTACAGTGGGTGACAAGGAATTTCGAAGAGCAATTGTTTCAGTTTGGTCATGCAAACTTGTTTTTTATCATTTATTTCATAGTTTCAGTATTTTTGTTTCACTAAAATCATTCTAAATTTGAAATAAAACGTTAGATTGTAGTGAAAATTTGGTAAGATATTCTAGGCTGGAGAAGTCGCTTATATGTTGCCCTGGGAATCACATCATTGTTTTGAGTGGAAACATAATTGAAAATGTTAATGATAAATGATATATATATATATATATATATATATATAAGTATATATATAGTAAAATTAAAGGTCCTAAAGAAGATATTAAGAGGTACAGTAGCGCTGTGGAAGTGGTGCTGTTACAAGGGGGTAGAGAATAAAAAAGAGAGAGCGAGACGTCGTCGTGGTGGTCTTTTATAGCCGGGAACCGCAGGGTACTAATACACCGGCGTTGCCAACCTTTGAACTTGCTGTATATTATAACTTTAAAATGGTCTGTGTTATAAAAGCCGTTTTATTTAATGTTGTAGAATAAAAACAATGTCGCGCATTGTTATTATATCATAGAACCGGCTTATTTCTTGTTATAAAACAAACGACTAACGGCCACGTTCTATTGTTTCAGGCTCCGTTCGTCGAGATCTCCGTGATGGAACCCAAACGGCGCAAGCGACGGAACGTCGGTCTGAACTGCGACGACAAGGCGACGGAGCCGCTCTGCTGCCGCTACAGTTTCATGGTGGACTTCGTGGAAATCGGCCTGGACTTCATCATAGCCCCCAAGCGCTACGACGCGCACATGTGCTCCGGCGAGTGCCCCTTCGTCACCCTGCAGAAGTACCCGCACACCCACCTGCTAAAGATGACCGCGCCGAACAGCGCGGCACCCTGTTGCGCGCCCCGCAAGATGTCCCCGATACACATGCTCTACTTCGACGAGAAACTGAACGTGGTGTTCGCCAACCTGCCGGGGATGGTGGTCGACAGATGCGGCTGCTCATAATAAACTGCGCAAGGTCCGTCGACCTCGGGCGGACTCGCCGACCTTCGGATCGTTCCGGCGTTACGTCACGCCAGTATTGTTCGGTTGTGAGGTTGAACCGTCGACAGATCGCCATCGCGGATTCCTAACCTAGATTTTCGAGGGTCGCTTTCGATCGCGTGTTCGTGTATATTCGCGTATCTTTCCCGGAGACAATCGATAATATCCGAAGAACGGGAAATAGGACGCCTCGAAAATCTTCACTTATTTATCAATGTAAATTATTTTAATCCACTGTGTTTTATACAGTCCCAGCGTGAATAGGAAGAAGGAAAATATGAAACGTGAATATAGTAGCTTATTAAGTTAGACCTAATATAAATATATACATAAACATATAAATTATTCTTGTTACTTTAAGTGAAAACTACAACGCTGCAGCATATATAAAAATTGTGTGTGTATCGAGTAGGCCATGAAAAACTGGATGTTTTTGGAACCGAAAATAATGTGTGCCAATATATAGTCCGTTCAATAAAATGGCGAACTCGCGTCATATGAATTGAAGACGTCAAATCGTCGCGCAAGGTTGCCGCGCAATGTTTAGTTCTTTTTGGCTTTGACATCTAAATCTAAATAAAATATTTAAACACAAATACTGTTATCAAACATAATTTATTTTAAAGTTATAGTACTTTTAATGCATATATTATCGGAGGACTTGAAACTATTAATAATTATACAGATATAATGGTTTGTAGATTCATGTTGTATTTTATTATATTTACATTTAATTATTTTCCATACCTCCTATGAGTTAGAGTTGTAGGCGCATTTCTTTATGTAGTGGTAACCAACTAATGTACTTTTCTTTTATTAGTGAGCATACTGTTTACGCTTAGTAATTGTGTTATTCGGTGCAGTGTTTCTTTGAAAAGTCATTTTGATATCACTGTACTTCTCACGTTCGTTCTGTTACGGCCTGTATACATATTTCTTTATAAACCTTGCATTCTCCCTAATACATTTACCATATCTGCGAAATGGTTAGTATTCTTTCCCTCCTCACACATTTTAACCAAATGCTGTATATGTTATTTAAATAGTATAATATTATAAATATAAGTTTCATCTAAATGAATAATTTGGATATTAATTTTCTATCTATACAACATTTATTCACGATTCCTTCATTTGTCTGTTTTTTCATCAATGGGACGTCTTTCTTGATTTTATCATATGATTTTATAAATTGTATTATTTTAAAAGTAGTGTCTGGAAGTTCAATTAGACCTCTTCGTGGTTTATCTTTACACCATCTAAATCCTATATTACCCAACAGTGTATGAAAGGATGTTCTACATCCATCCCTCAAAGAGCTACATATCTCTAAATTTTCTATGGATACCTTCAACGCCACCAACTTTTCAGAAAATGAGAATTTTGAGAAAAACAATTTCCTTTCCTGAAGTAATTGTATCAAATTAAGTATATGTTAGAGAAACTACTCTCTATACTCTTCATATATTTGATCTCTGATAAAGCTGACATCTAGGTCACCTTGATTCGTCAACCGCTTCGTATGAGGATAGTTCCTTTTCTATATTTTTCACTTTTCGAGTTATTTCAGTGATCATGTCTATATCACTATTCAGTGTAGCTACAACACGCTAATAAATATTTTCAATAAAAATCGCAGAAGCTTAGTATTTAACAGTAAAAATGCTCACCTTTCTAACTAATTTTATTGGCAAGTAGCCTCCATTATCTCGTTCTTGTTCTGACTAGAGACGCAATCTGTACTCTTTGGCATAGGCATTTTCAATCAGAGATTATAACTATAAGCAGCGATTTGAAATGTGTCAAAATAAAAAAAGCGTTAAAACAACCCTTGCCGGTTTATATGTTCGAACGTATTAAACGGCATTATGTTTCTTTTAACTAGAATAAAATGAGAAGGAAAATATAGTCAAATTTTAAAACTAACTAAATTTACAAATTGCGGCAGGCAATATATTAAACATCTTGATGACGTGTGTTCACCGTTATTTTGAATAGACTATAAAAACATCAATTCTATCGAAAATAACTTTGCACATACGCCGATGACAATTAGCCTTGTGTTAGTTCCATAAAAACACCCAGTCGACGTGGTTTTATTTAATAAACTCTACATTGTAAGATCAGACGCAAACTACTTAATTTATAATGTATTTCTCTTTTTTTTTTCTCTCAATATTGTAAAAATTGTGATATAAACTAGGAGATAAGGGTATTAAGAAAGAATTTTCGTGTCCATCAAGGGTGCGTCGACACGAACAGCACGTGTCGCCGCCAAGATTCTTTTGCTATTTATTTTTATATCGATATCGAGTGATCTACGAATGAGGGGGGAGCGGCGGGGAAAGAAAGCGTGCGCGGTATTAAAATGCCAAAATCATATCAAACTTTGGTGGCGGAGATATGGCGGCTTTATAAGTTAATAGCAGAGATAAATTGTAAAGAAGAAATCTATTTTTTCACCATCTTATTAAACATAGCCAACTTATATCATAGAGTATAAGATAGGGTGGAGACTCCAGTGATAGGGGAATGGGAGACGGTTTCATTTAGTCTTTTTTCCACGTGGCGCTGATTTACAACTTTAAGAAAGAGTTACGTGATATATTTCCAACATTAATTGGTCAATGATAAAAAAAAGTAATTAAAAAGGCAACAATTTTAAATGTACTTAATTTTATAAGTCTTGTTCTTCATTATTTAATTATGATGAAATACCCATCATTTTATTATCTCAAATACCTTTTGGAATTCATCAGACTAGAAAATGTTTGATTAGTGCTTTATTAGATACAATTTTTTGGGGTATAAAATAAATGTTCTTTTATATTTTTCAGATATTTCAGAGAAGGAAAATCCGTTATTATAGCCATTATTCTGCATTAATTAAAGTATTTGGAATCTTATCAATCAGACATTAAACTAAATTTGACTAAATGCTCAGTGAATTTTAGGAATTTTATTCTCAAGCGTTTTGTCTTGATTGCTTCTAGCGACTGTACCTGATGGTTGCTGTATTCGACAAATCTTTTTGGGAAGTTTATACAATACAATTATAGGTTTTCCTCTTTTCCAAAATGCGAAGGTACAGCAAATTGACAATAGAATGATTTAATAAGCTTATTATCTAGCATTTGTTCTTGTATTTGCTCTGTTGGCTCAGTCAATATACCATTTTGCAAATTGAAAAATGAATATAAAAATGGTTGTTCTCTATAGAATACCAATCTTTAACCATTTCTGCTCTACTGTTTTTTTTTGGAGTTTATTTTTTTTCACCTAAGCCTTATAATTAGTTCATTAATATTGAGGTTGCATTATTCTATATAGTTTTGTGAATTTTACAGCTTATAAGTCATTTGGTAAACTGAAGCTATTGCTTAAAATGGTGTTTTTTTTTTCATATAATTCCAATCTTTGACAATTGATGTTGTTTTGGAAAGTTGTTTTAGAACTAAACGTTATGATAAGTTGATTAATAAATAGATTGCATTATTTTATATAGTTTTGTTAAGTATATAGTGTTTATTTTATTAGTATTCGCCTATAATCGACTATAAAATTCTTTTATCAGCTTATTATGTTGCATCTTTTTTTTTATATCGTCTCTGTTGGAGCTGCTAGTATAGCATTTTGCAAAGTAAAAACTGAAGACCACTTATGACCAGTTGATTAAGAATGACATTGCATTTTTTTATTTAACTGTAACGTTTATAGCGTCTGGTTTATTTGTTTTCCTCTCTTTTAAATGCTAACTATCTAACTGACAGCATTTGTTTTATATGTTTTTATGTCTAACTTGTCAATTTTGGGAAGTTGCTTTTAAGATAAATGGTCAGTTGTGTTCTTTCTCTTCTTATTGTAGCCTGATTCTCAAAGGTCATTAGAAATTATAAGGATTAACAAGTTATCAAGTTTGAAGTAGAAGTTTGCTGTGCCATAGTAGTCTCATTATTCGAAGTTATGTAAAAATTAATACCCGAAGCATTCAGATAATATTGAAAAACCTTCTACTTTAATGAAAAATATAAACTGATCATTATATCAATTGTCAAATTTTGGAATTATTTAAAAAAAATAACACCATTTTAAGCAATAGCAATTCAGCAATATATATATATATTTTTCCAGCTCAATAAGTCATAGATAAAAGAGAGACGTCTTTGGATTTAGAATAGCTGTAGATTTAAATGAACTAGTTGGATGGTGATGCTGCAAAAATCAGCGCCACTCTCTGATGGACGACACGAAACCATCCCATAACCGCTGGAAGTGGAAGCTCTAGTTATTTCTTTATGACTTATATATATTTTAAACGTATTAAAAGGCGTTTGGTTTATTGGGGGTACGTCACTCATCCTCGATTCTGATTGAGGTACCCTCCGAGTTGAAAGTACGTACAAAATTAGCAGAGAATTTTCGACAAATTTTGTGATATCATGCCTTAGGAGTTTATTTTGAGATGGGTGTGGGAAAATTGTGATAAAAGATTCAAAATTCGTAATAAAAAATAGTATTGTTTATTAGAATTAATGTTGTAACATAGAAGTTGTATAGAACTAGGAGATAAGACTGTAAAGTATGTCTTTCGGACGGCGTAACCCCCGGAAACGGCATCGCCGTTCCTGATCGAATCTCAAAGCATATTTATTCGTTACTCCCGGAGTCCAGAACGTTCCACCGTTTTTGGAGGTTACGTGCCGTTTAGTATCTTTCTGTAGATATAAATTGAATAGATCTCTAAAATCTAGCTCGACAGCTATACTCAATTTTTCGTTCACGAAACCGAAGAGGCAACATTCAAAATGTCTGTAACTAATATTTAGTTTTAGTTTTCGCGACGTTGAGTTCGGACCACGCCGCTAAGGGTGAGCCACGGTAGTGGGATAGTGGGGGTGTGGTGGACTTCTTTTACTTACTTAGATCGTACGAAATAGTCTGAACGACAATGTTTAGAGTAATTTTTTACGTTTCGAGCTGATTTTGAATTTTGCCTTCGAGTACGACGCATTTTATAAACTTTTTTTTTGCTTTAGTGAATGTACATTCGAGTAATAGTGTAATATGAAATTTTTTGCTAAATAAATTTGTGAAAAATGATTTATACGATTTTATTTTACCATTTCCTCATTGTTTGTGACCATGTGCCTTTTGAAATGTTGCTAAGATGTACTGGGTTATTAAAATGGCTTTACCATTTAGCGTTAGATGATTTCATATGTTTTCATCAGCGATATCTATTCGTGAAAATTTGATATGATATGATATGATAATTTGAATATTCCTTAGTGTATACAGATCGTAGTTATGAAACTTTCAAAATTGCATTTTTACATTCATTTCATTTTTTGTTTGACTTAAAGGAATCAGCTTTCCAAATACAAAAAAAAAGAAATAATTAGAAACAACGAATTTGAAAGTTGATAATATTGATGGCAGAGACAAGGAATAGCCTAAAAGATTTAGAAAGTTTGAATATCATAAATTTGTTTATGTTTGTTTGAATGTTTATACGAATGACGTGGGGTAGTAAAATCCACTAAGAGGACCATACGAATTAATTAATTAACCACAAAAAAAAACGAAAAGGTTTCTGTAGTGTATTTTGAACGCTCATCGAAAGTGATAAGTCATGGGTTAGTCCAGGAGAATTATTGTTGCAAAAAGGCTATCAATAAAGAGCACCTAACATAATTTGCCTTAATCTCACCATCAAGATCATTTTCAAAGTAGTTTTTCGACGATGATACATTTTTTATGGTATTCTTTAAAAAACATTGCAGAAGCTTCATCCCCATATCTCCATGTCTAGATTCCAAAGTCTTACTCCATGTTTACTCGACTCTTGTAATGCTCTGGCTGCTTCTTCGGTGTTATTTCCGACATCAAGTATCCCAGCATCACCAAAAAGGTGACATTTTTCATTTGTGGTACATCACTTGCGCAAAGTAGGTAAAAGATTGGACTCAATACCCTTCCCTGTAGTACACTTACTTCAATTTATTTTATTATGCAACAGATTTACGCTTGTATCACTTTAAAGATTCTAGAAGAGATGCAAAAGTTTAGGAGTTCAGTGTGCTGCCTTGGTAACATTTTCTGAAGCTTATGGATAAGTTCCCCCATGCGAGACTTATTGAAGGCTTGGAATATATCTAGTAATAATCTGTTTGCCAGTAACATTATTTACAAACAATTTATATATGCCACTATTACAGCAGTTTTTCGACGATGATACATTTTTTTGAGATATGATGAGAGTCAGCAGTTGAAGCGATCTACATCTGGTTAATTAGTAGGGCACTGAAAGGATTAGCAGTTTAATTCAGCGATTTTAATGACCCTAATTATAACGATTTTTCTCCAACAAATCAAACCAAACGTTTAAAATAATAATCCTTTTTGCAACACATTCTTCACCAATGAACAATCTATTGGCTACATTGTAACTTACATTAAATTATCGACAATCTGAATGTCAATAGAAACTCTTGGCTTCCATAATACTGTTGATATATTATCATAAATTACAATATAAAATGTATGGGTCATGTATTGGTATATTTTTAGTGCTTATAATTTAGATATTAAAAATTAATGAAACATAAAATTAAAATTTTGATCCATTTTAATTAGAACAGAATACGAAATTGGTTAATGCAACAGCTCAGTAACTGTGTTACCAGTTATTTAGGAGGAGACATTCGTTATTAACTTAAAGATTCTCTAGAAATAATTAACAAACATGAGCAAAGGAAAAATGAACTTTTTGCTCCTTGTGATTTTGTATTTTTAAAGAATTTTAAAATCTATTTTGAGGGCTCTATAAATTACAGGCGCTGTAGCTACTTTAACAAATGTATTGAGATATACCCTAACTTAGTTTCAAACATTCTTTGAAATCTCTTCTGTTAGAAATCGTAAGGTGGAACGTGTTTAATTGAGAGTTTTAACCTCACACTCAAAAACCTAGCTAAAACGAAAATAAAATATGGCTAAAATTCTCAAATTATTATTTACGAACTCTTGAAAAACCACGTGAGAAAAGAGGTCGTTATTAAACTTTCATCAATTTGTTAATCCTCTCTGAAATTTCTTATTCTTGGGTAACGTAAATTTCTTAATATAATGACAATACAAGTAAATGGTAATCAAGAGGGATAGCACTAATATCAAATATTTTTAAAATAAAACCATTTTGTTAGCATTTTATCTAATGCCATAGTACTATACATCTATTTTTAATTGATGAAAAAATTAAAATATACACTTGTTATAGTCAGTATCAAAAAGTTCAAGATATCCTTGAATTAAAAGTCTAGATAAAGTTTCAGCAAATTTTTACCATATCAGCAGATAAAATTTGAGAGTAATTTTGTAATAACACGCCTTATGATTGTAGTTCATGGCGCACTGGAAAAGAAACGATAGAAATTTGATAAAATAGCCAAAATTGTCATTATATTTAATTAATTGAATAATTATATATGATAAATATAATGAAGGCCCTGTCTAGTTTATCAAAAACCTCATATAAATATGTCTAGTAAATTAGTTTGAAATTGAATAAAGGCAAATAAAATCTTGCTATTTTGTTAAAAACCTTTGATTTATTAAATATTAATCATATATACTTTATTGTATGTACACTGCTATCATTCCTTTGAATTACACTTCACTATACTTCAAAATTTAATAGTTTGACCTTTTTGAGTCTGTGCCCCACCCCAAGAGTTGCACTACTTCAATGGTAACAGGAGGGTGGAGTCTCTTTTCATGCCTGTTTGGGATTCCTGTAATTTGCTGGTATCTGAAGATATGGGTGTAGGAATTTCTATAATATACACCCATAGATCCCCATATGTTGGAAACCACATAAGCCTTCAATGTTCTGGCTGCTTCTTTTCTGTTCAGTATGGTGACATGGTTCATTTGTTGCATATCAGATGTGTAAAGTAGGTAAAAGATAGGACCTGTAGAACACATGCTTCAACTTCATTTGTTATAGGAAAAGCTTATTATTGTTTCATTTTAAACATTCTGTATGAGATACATGAACTTAAGAGTACAGTGTTCTGCCTTGGTAACATTTTCTGAAGTTTCTGGATATGTCTTAACAGGCCAATTGAAATGTCTCCGGCCTGACACATAGAGGGCGCTACCAGAACTGAGTCCATATGTTTTTTAGTTATCCCTAAGCTTCAAAAGTTGCGTGTATAAATGTGACAGCCGTCGGCTCATTAGTTTGTGAATTATAGCATTTTGAGTGAAGCAACTTTTGTTATTGTGAAAAAAGAATGGGAAAAAATACAGTTGAAGCAAAACTTGTCTTGATGCCGAGCTTCTGGACACTGTCCCAGGAAAATCAACCATCAAGGATTGGCATGCTAAGTTTAGACGTGGTGAGATGAGCACCGAAGGCGGTGAATGCAGTAGACGCCCAAAAGAGGTTGTTACCGACAAAGACATTCAAAAAAATTCTCAAAATGACAACAGACACTCTAATATATATCAACTGAACGTGTACATCACATCATTTACGAATATTTGGGTATGAGAAAGCTATGCGCAAAGTGGGTGCCGCGCGAGCTCACTTTTGGTCAAAAACAACGACGAGTTGATGATTCGGAGCAGTGTTTGAAGATGATCAAGCGTAATAAACCCGAGTTTTTGCGTCGATATGTGCCAATGGATGAAATATGGCTTCATCATTTTACTCCAAAGTCCAATTGACAGTCATGGAATTCACACGATGAACCCGCTCCAAAACGTGGGAGTCGGCTGGCAAGGTATATTCGGATGCGCATGGAATAATTTTCATTGACTTCCTTGAAAAAGGACCATCAACAGCGACTATTACATAACGTTATTGGACCGTTTGAAGGACGAAATCGCCTAAAAACGGCCGCATTTGAAAAAAAGGACGTGCTGCTTCACCAATACAATACACCGTGTCACAACTCAGTGGAAACGATGGCAAAATTAGTGAATTGGGCTTCGAGTTGCTTCCCCATCCACCGTATTCTCCAGATCCGGCCCCCAGCGACTATTTCCTGTTCTCAGATCTCGAAGGAATGCTCGCTGGGAAGACATTTTCGTCGAATGAAGAGGTGATCGCCGAAATTGAGGCCTGGGACTTTTCAATTAACCTTATATGCGAAAGTTTATCACAGGCTTGACCTATCTCTAGGAATATAGCTGTGCAGATATTTTTTATATACGATATTTATATTTGTCGGTTTTTTTCAATGGTGACTGTGATGCTATGTCAATTGTTGAATCTTTGTTTATAAAACTTAGCAGGTATTGCATTTTTTCAAAGTATGTAAATGTAAATCATGTTTTCCTATAACTTTTCCTCGTTTCAGGCACACGATGATTATTTTCAAGTTCAACTTTAGATTATTTAAATTATAATCAACATATTCCCATATAACTAACTAAATTGATGTTTATTATATTGTATAATCCTGAATTATTTCATGTAGAACCTTTGGACGACTACTTATCGCTACATATCTTTTAATGTACGAACATATTTTTCTTTCTGGCTTGTTATAATAAACTTATATAGATTAAATCAGCTCTAAGGGAAGCATTCAAATTATTTATGGCACGTGTTTATGCCGACAATGTTCATCCGTATGTTCTAGGAAAACGATATTTCCTATCGATATATTATGGAAAAATATTAATACTTTTAAGATACTAGGTTGTTCAACATGTTCTGTCACTTTAGAAGTAATACTCACATTTGTGACATGTTAAAAGTAATACTATTCCCTGATAGCTGTTGAAATAATCTTGAAATTTATGGATTTTACTATTGAAGTACGAATTCTAAAGTGTCGGAATGTGTCTCTATGATACCTCTTGATAAAAACGGTTCTCATCTATTATGATGAAGTAATACATACTTAAAATTGTTCTTATGTTATCATAGAGTAGGACAATATAGTTCTTACTGGGTGTTCACCTCATTGTAGCTCTAAACTCTGACCAATATATTCTCTACTGGGAAGAAAATTATTTTGGATTAAAACACTGCACGATGATTTTTAAATGTAAATTCAGCAAGCCAGTTCTAATTAAAGATGATTATTAGATAGGAAAGAACTGCGTCATACAAATTTCAAGTGGTGGAAGTGTTAAAGATAAATCAATATATTTGGACAACATTTATAACTGTGATAAAATTGAAGTCCAATGAGTTGTCCATGCAACTCATGCTCAAACATCAATTAGTTCGTGATTCGAAGACTTCACGTCAAGACCACTTTTTCTAAGAGGTACAATAATATAACAGCTTTTTTCTCTATATTATTATTAATAGGTGTTTCCAAAAGAAGAAATAGTGACTTGGAAGGGATAAATAATTTGCTATTGAATAAATTAAAAATTATACGCACTTTCAACTTCTGAAATCGTACCTCAGAGGCAGATATTTTATTGTCAAAAAGGGTGACGAATACACTGACCTACTTCCTATATATTCGGGTGTTCCGCAGGGTAGTGTTCTTGGATCATTGTTATATCTATTGTATAGAGCTGACCTACCGACCTAAAGAAAAACTCCTGTTGCAACATATGCTGACGATACAGAGGTTTTATCATCACGCGAGGATCCAATATCAGCCACAAGAAATCTCCAACTTTATCTTAACAAAGTCGAATTGTGGTTGAAAACGTGGCGTATCAAAGCAAATCAGACAATATCTACCCATGTAACACTCACCCTTTGTAGAAGAATATGTCCCTCAGTAAAATTGAGTAATCACGAACTTCCGCAAGCATACAACGTTAAATATCAGAGAATGCATTTCCATCGACGTTTGACATTGAAAAAAGATATAGTTACAAAACTTAAACAGCTTGAGGTTAAACTAAACGTTAACTATTATCATACGATAACAAGGTTTTGCTGTATAAGTCAATACTTACTTACTTACACTGAACTGTGTAACAAAATAATAGTGTTGTGAGTCATCGTCGATGCCCCATATTACGTCTCCAACAAATTGATTCAGAGCCATATAGCCATAAAACTTAAAACGAGTGTGATCCGGAGTATTAGGATTACTAGGTTAGGATAGGAAATTGTACAGCAGATCACTTACTGAAGTGGTCTTCTACATGTCAGGAGAGTCATATTATATAATTGAAATCATATAATATTACTTATTGCCCAAGGGCCAATTGTTGACGTCCTAGGAGATTAATAAAAAAACTGTAGTCCACTTATCAAGAAAGTGTAAAAATGATAAAAGGCATGATTAATTAAAATACCTAAATTAATATATATATATATATATATATATATATATATATATATATATATATATATATATATATGTATATATTCAGCTTTATGTGCAATGCATGTAGCTTTTGGAAATAAGGGTTTCTTGGCTATTATAGGATACTAGCGACCCGCCCCGGCTTCGCACGGGTGCAATGCTGATACTAAATTAAATACACTACAGAAAAAATATGAACGTTGTATATAAAAACATAGCGGCCCGCTCCGACTTTGCACGGGCATAAAATATATATGCCTATGTCACTCAATGAAAACATGATTAAAATCGATCCAGTATTTTTGGTTCATTCATTACTGCCCTTGGCCTGCACGCATTAAATTTGGAGCAAAACAATTCCTCTTCCCCTATACTTACTATGAAGATTTCCTGCTACCTTTGGAATATCTAAATTCATACAATTTTTATTACATTACACATTTTTAAACGCAAATTTTAAATTTGTAATATCTCCGAAAATATTTGTTTAATTTACATGCTGTAAGGAGCCATATTGATCTATATTAATTGCACACTGTATTTAAGGTACCTAATTCGATAAGGATTAATGCCGTATTGCTTAAAATAGCTTCGTAAATAAGCCATTTTCTCACGTAAAAAGTAAACAATAAAAATGGTTAATGTGGGTTATCCCTAAAAGATAAACATATACCATCGCGGACTTTTTTGTAGACCTTTTTATGGTGTACAATACTGTAGTACAAAAATTTCATCTAACTCGTAGGGTTAGGCAGCGTTTTTGCTAATTGCTAAATAAGCCTAAAAAATAGGTTAATTTACGACATCACGTTAGAAACCTCTAAAATTAGCAATGTTGCCTTAGTATATTATGCATGTATTATATATACAAAACTTTCCTCTTGAATCACTCTATCTATTGAAAAAAACCGCATCAAAATCCGTTGCGTAGTTTTAAAGATTTAAGCGCACATAGGGATATAGGGACAGAAAAGGCGACTTTGTTTTATACTATGTAGTGATATTCACACTGTACTTCAGGTTTCAAAATTGGTGGAGTGCCTAAGATATAAGAATTATTTCAATTAACTGTAGTCCACTTATCTGTAGTTACTTTTCAAGAAAATATTCAATGTATCAAGTTTACTAAGAAAACAAACCATGTCGATGTTGGGTTTAATGGTCCTTGTCCGCAGTTATTTGACGTATTTCTTGACACAGTTAGTGGAGCTTTTGTTAAAGTATCGCAGTTTAAGACCTAAGCTCACTAAGGCTGGAAAACCCTCAGGCTTTAGGAAAGTTTCATTTTATTTTTGGTTCAAACATCGCAGTTCGGCGTGTATGGACACCATACATTGGATTCGATTGATAATTTTTGGATCCATCGAAAATCGAGATTTTTCTAGTTTCTCTGCAGGAATATCCCCTTAAGAAAATATAGCGAAAATCATAAAATAATACAAAATGAAAATCTCAGCTATTTTTCGATTTTTGATGAGATTTTATTACGCCACTGTATAATCACCCAATGCGCCCCAATATTTGCCGTCGTCATTGGCCTTGCGACGACCTAGAAAACGCCGTTCCCCGTCTGGAAGAGACGACGACGCATCGGTCTCAGTTGCTAGAGAGGAGAATTTTTCGGGACTCCCCCCGCCATCCGACGGGGCCGTCCAGACGGCGCTCCATCGTCGCAGCGAGCCCCCCACCGGGACAGACTGGCACAATTTACGGGAGAAAAAAAAAACGAAAATAAAAAAAACACACGCACGGCTACCCGACAAATATAAATGGCGAATAATGGGCCGGCAAAATTAGCTGAGGAATTGATGAATCTGGAAATGGAACTGATTGTGTGACCGACTACCCGAACTAACTGCCAATCAGTTTCGATTTTTGCATTTGGTTTTTGGGTTGAGCTCTGTTCATTAGGTTGTTATTATTACTACGCGAAGTAAGACCTCTACAATACAGGTAGGATAACAGGTCAATTGAAAAGTCCCCGATGGACCATAGTAAAACACATTTTTTGCCAAAATTTGTTTTTCTATTCAACATATTTCCCTTCAAGGGTGATACATTCTTTATAGCGACCCTCCAACTTTTCGATACCATTTCTGTAGTATGATTTGTCCTTTGCTTCAAAATAGGACTCAGTTTCGGCCATCACCTCGTCATTCGACGAAAATTTCTTCTCAGCAAGCATTCTTTTGAGATCTGAGAACAATGAATAATCGCTGTGGGCCAGATCTGGAGAATACGATGGATAAGGAAACAATTTGAAGTCCAATTCATGGATTTTGTCATCGTTTTGTGACACGGTGCATTGTCTTGGTGAATCAGCACTTTCTTTTTCTTCAAATGCGGCCGTTTTTCAGCGATTTCGTTCTTTAAATAGCCTAATAACGCCATGTAATGGTCGCTGTTGATAGTCCTTCCTTTTTTAAGGTAGCCAATGAAGATTATTCCAGGCGCATCCCAAAATACAGACGCCATAAACTTGCCAGGCAACTGTTGTTTTTTCCCACGCTTTGGAGTAGGTTCATCATGTGCAGTCCACTCGGATGACTGTCGATTGGGCTTCGGAGTGAAATAATAGAGCCGTGTTTCATCTATTGTCACATATCGACGCAAAGACTCGTGTTTATTACGCTTGATCATCTTCAAAAAAACTGCTCCGAATCATCAACTCGTCGTTGTTCCAAACTGAGCTCGTGCAGCACACATCTTGCACAGAGCTTTCTCATACCCAAATATTCGTGAATGATATGATCATTTATTTTCATTAAATTTCAACTTACAGTCATTCAAAATCATTTTGTGGATTTTTTAAATGTTTTCGTCCATGGATCCTCTTTTCGGCGTCCATTGCGTTTATCGTCTTCGGTGCTCATTTCACCAGCGTTTTCCTGGGACAGTGTCCGGAAACTCGGCAACAAGCCAAGTTTTTGCGTGAACTATATTTTTTCCCTTCAAAAAGCAACATTTTATCAACATGCGAAATTACTTTTTATCCATTTTCTTCACAATATCAAAAGGTGCTTCACTCAAAACGCTATAATAGACAAACTAATGATCCGACAGCTGTCAAATTTATACACGCATCTTTTGAGGGTTAGGTCTAACCAAAAACCATATGAATTTAATTCTAGTAGGTCCATCTATGTGTCAGGTCGGGGACTTTTCAATTGACCTGTTATATTTTATTACTTCTACAGAATTAAGTGTTGACGTGACAAAAGGACTTATATCAAAATTCTGGAACATGTGCAATCCAATCCATAAATGTTGTAAATAATTATAGTAATTAATTATAAATATTCATTATTCTTTTGATGCAAACATACTGAAATAGTTCTGAAAAGAAGGAAACCACATACAATATTAGAATTTCGGCGAGATCTCGAATCTCTTAATTTAAAAATATTTATTACAAATAGTTCGTTCTGATGTTGTCATCAGAAAGTTGTCTGAATATAAGAAAATACTGTATTGGTAAATGGGTATCACAAAAAGTAACTAAAGAACATTTATTGTTCGTATTATCACTTAGTATGAAAAATAAATTGAAAACAACTTTAGAAGGTCAGCATAATAGTTAGAGTCAAATATTGGTTAGAACTTGATAGGTAGCGTAAAAAACATAATGACTTTGGCCGGCTGCATTTAATTTCATTGAAAATTGTTAAAACATTGAAAGTATTAGATCATTTGGTGGACTACAACCGTATCCATCATTCATAACAAATCTTCTATGCCAATCCCTATTAGTTTTTACTGGGTTACTAAAGAAGTATGTAAATGTCTACGTATTATCTGCAATATTCGGTTAGTGCTAAAGAAGTGCATGATTTTTCTCTCATTGCTTATATGGAAATGACAATCCGTTAACCAAGTAGCGTACGCTTGGTCGAGATGTGCTTCTGCAAAGTTAACCTAAGATTAATCGAAGAAATATCGATGTATCTATCGATATATTTGTATATATATATATATATATATATATATATATATATATATATATATATATATATATATATATATATATATATATATATATATATATATATATATATATATATAGGCTTCTAAGCCAATCACTATCAGTTTTACTGGGTTATTAAAGAAGTTTGTAAATGTCGTGATAAGATGTACATTTCTTATTAATCAATTCAAATTATTTTTATAACCTACTCAATCGCATTAGTTGTGAACAGTAAAGAAACAATTGATGGATTAACAGCTCATAATTATTGTCTTTCTTGGCATCAATGTAAGCTTTGTGATATTTTGCCAATTCGCCAGGTCCTGACCACTGTATTTTTCGCATACTATTGTTTATCCAATATGATAGAATATTTAAATTATATATTAGGAAAACCCGAAATTAATTTTTTTCAAACTATATGACTAATTTTATTAAATTATAAATACACTGCAGATTATCACGTACGCATATAAAAAGTTAATTTTATTATTTTCCATGCGGAAACAAGACCCGACTACATCCACAAATTGAAAAAATTGCTCGAACAAATCTAGCCTCCATAGTTTCGTGATTTTCTCGTAACACACACCGTTAATTTGATTTGACAATTTGAACTAATGAAGGAAAAATTCGAGATTACGACTTTCGATGACGAATAACAATGCGAAAACTGTTGGGAGCTTCCGAAAGCAACGTCGTCCATTGATTGTCTAGACTGTGGCTTTTAATTCCTAAAGAGCAATGTCAAATGTCGAATGCAATAGAACTGACCTATCATCATAATTAAAAACAAAATTCGGTAGTCTGACAACTCAATCTTTAGTGCGGTGTTTACAACCAGGAAATGTACCTTAATCTATCTAGTCTGTTGCTATTTTGTTTAGCACGAAGTTTGGTGATTTCTTTTCCATTTTTTAATATTTCTTTAATTTTTATTAATTATAATATTGCTACACGCAACTAAAATATCATATTGTAAATTAATTAATTACCAAGCAAGAGCAATTATCGTTGCCTTACTAAGTTAGCATGTGTACCGGAGAGCCATTATCAGTTTTTTCGAAAAAAAAAATGTCAAGAAATTGAGAAAATATGTTTATTCAAATCATCATAGAGCCATTTTCTAATTTCTTTGAAATTGGCGAAGTGCTGTTCGGCAAGCGTATGTCCTATTGAAGTTGATATTGGCGTGCGAAAAATGGATTGTCGCACGATGCAAGGTTTGGGGAGTACGGTTAGTGCGGTAATATATCCTATGTAAGTGATTTTAACTTATCCTTGACCGGTTTTGCTTATACACGTTATTGAGTTGTACATAGACCATTCTGGACGTTTTTTGATCAATACATGATTTAAAATGATAATTTGTTGTCGGTGGTGATCACTATTAATGGTATTAACACATTTCAACAGTTCGTAATACATCACGCCACTCTGGTCCCATTACAAACAAACAAAATTTTTGTTAAGGTAAATTGAGAAGTCAATAGAAATAAATGAACGACCATAAGCTAAAACAAATTTTGACCAAAAACTTACAAAATAAATGAAAACCCTATTCAGATAGATCAAAGAGGTTACTCATGAGTAATTATTGCGCAGTCTAAACAGTAACCAGGATATCCAGGACGTGCAAAGCATATATGAATGGTGGCTCTTCTGTTTTTTGTAAATAACAATTTTTACATTGCTTTCTCAAGGGCCCTGACATATCAATATTTTTCCCCAAAATGGAAAAATCGAAACCAAGTACGTAAATGACTTACCTATAGTCTTTAGATAACGCCGATACACCTCTATGAGGCACATTGCTAATGCTGAACTAAATACAAGGCTTAGAAACATCATCGCACACATCGCTGGAGCGTAATTGGCGTCCAAAGAAAGCATCACAAGCATCATACGCGCTAGCGCGTTATTGACAGCGAACGTGTTCATAAAATTTTAATTTCTCATTTGTTGGTGAGGTGTTCCCAGATGTGACATAGGACAAAGCAGAAAGTAGTAGATAAAAAGTGGAATAAATAAACAAGGAACGATGCAATTTTATTTAATAATTTAGATATAGATTCTTTTAATCACTATGATGCTTTTATTGTATTTGCAATATATATTTTAGGTAGAAATATGGATAAAAGATAAAGACTAAAGTTACATGTCAAATACATTTCTGATATTATATTGAAAATTCTGTGAAAACGAGTTTTAGTAATATATAATTTTTAAATTATTTCCTTTATTATAAGAAAAACATTATTAAATTAATAAATTGCTCTTATCAGATTTAAAAATTTGATAGCACGAGTAAAAATACCCGGAGAAATATATACGAAGGCAAGAAAGCAATCACTCACGTATCTATATAAACAAAACCATTCAAGTCTCCTCATTTCTTTCGCGATTTACATTGTACGTCAGCAAATTATGAAATATCGCAGGAAAAACTCCACCCACCGTTATCAGGACTGTAAAATAATCGCGAGATGAATCGCTCAGGTATGGTACAATGCGATGGATGCCATGGATCACCTTGGGCGTGGGATGACTTCAGTTCGGGGAGCGAGTGCCGAACGAGTGGGTGAGATATAACTGAGGAAACAAATGTAAATATATCAGGAAGAAAGGTGGATAAATAATAATCCATCAGTTTGGATATTGCAGGAGAACGAACTGCCGTTTCGCAGTTGCTTTATAGTCGTATTTATAACTTTTTTGCTATTTTTAGTACGGAGATTACCTTCGTAAGTCAGGAAGTGTCAGGATAATGTAATTTATAAATATAACAGCTTGATTTTTCACCCCATAATGAAGAGTAAAAATATGTACATATATATATATTTATATATAGGGGTTGAACAAAATAATAAGAACACCTGACAAATCACAATTTTTATTTATTAGTACGCTATTAATTTTAGTTTCAAAAGGAATGTTGTCCCATTTTTATACCAAGCCGTCCGACAATTGCAATGATGCAGAGATGGAAACTCAATTCTCACTCTCTGCTCTAGAACTTCCCATAACCAATTATTTGGAGATCTGGCGATTATATTCGTCAGGGAGGATGATTAATAATGTTCAGATGATCATCAAGCCAAACCTGAACCTCATTGACTATGTACGGGCGCATTATCATAATTGGTATATAGTTTTAAAATTCGGAGCAGTGTTTGAGATGATCAAGCATAATAAACCCGAGTTTTTTGCGTCGATATGTGACAATGGATGAAACATGGCTCCATTATTTCAGTCCGAAGTTCAACTAACAGTCATCTGAGTGGACTACCCATGATGAACCCGCTCCAAAACGTGGGAAACAGTCGGCTGACAAAGTTATGATGTATGTATTTTGGTATGCGCTTGGAATAATTTTCATTGACTACCTTTAAAAAGGAAAATCATCAACAGAGACTATTAAATAACGTTATTGGACCGTTTGAAGGACGAAATCGCCGAAAAACCGCCGCATTTGAAGAATAAGAAGGTGCTGCTTCACCAAGACAATGCACCGTGTAAAAAATCCATGAATTGGGCTTTTAATTGCTTCCTCATCCACCGTATTCTCCAGATCTAACCTCCAGCGACTATTTCCTCTTCTCAGATCTCAAAAGAATGCTCGCTGGGAAGAATTTTTTTTGAGACGAAACTGAAGCTTATATTGAAGCAAAGGACAAATCGTACTACAAAAAGGTTATCGAAAAGTTGGAAGGTCGTTATAATCAGTGTATCACCCTTGAAGGGAATTATGTTGAATTAAAAAAACTAATTGTGCCAAAAAATGTGTTTTACTATGGTAGATCGGGGACTTTTCAATTGACTTGTTACACGTATTGAAGCAAAAACAAGAACATGGAAATGAAAACTTTGACAGGATTGAGACTGCATTTGCTTGGATCTAAGGAGGACCCCACATGAAATAGTGCGCCTAACCTCCTAGGTGGTGGTGTGGAGAAGATGAAAAGTGTACCATAAAAAATTGACTTCAGCGTCAAGGATAATTTTATTCTTTAGATACACGTATGATGTGCAAGAACTCGCAACTTCGCAAATTTAGAATCTTGTGCGCAGGATGTCGGGATCATCCACAATTAGACTCTTGTAAGGAACCCTTGGAATCCTCCGATGACAATGGACGAACCGCGTCATTTGAATAATATATTCTCGTTATATACATTATGCAAATATGATTTTGTGTGAATACGCCACGATACTATCTTAATACCCAGATTTGCAATTATTTTAAACCGTAATTGTCATTCTCTGCCGATGTAATTTATGTCTTTCTATTAAAGTCACGATAGCATCTAAAGTGCTTTCAAAGTCATAACTTCGCGGTTTCATTGCCACTAAATCTGCTCTTACCACATTTACATGTCTAATAATCCATTAGTTTATTAAATATTGTTTCTCTTTCTGTCCCGCGCAGAATTATAC
The DNA here is from genome assembly GCF_030347505.1 of Rhynchophorus ferrugineus. Classification (NCBI taxonomy): domain Eukaryota; kingdom Metazoa; phylum Arthropoda; class Insecta; order Coleoptera; family Curculionidae; genus Rhynchophorus; species Rhynchophorus ferrugineus. The sequence continues at coordinate 4,366,406 of NW_027472582.1, read as the reverse complement.
AAAACAATAAACTGTTAAAGAAATCGATAAAATTATTATTGATTTCGTAATAAAATTTAATACCGCGGTACTAAATCCAATGATACCCCAGTGCGAATTGAATTTATACCATCGCTTTGTGATAGCCACGGTCAAAAATTTATTTAGCATTTACAGGGTTATTACTAAATTATTCCATTGTGTAAGATTTCATTATGTTTTAAATTAGGTTTTGGAATAAAAACATTTCAGAAAATATCCTAGCTAATTGACAACTTTTATTGTCCATAAAACCGTTGTTAAAATTAGCATTCATTAAAGTTCACTCTATCAAAGGTTTAGTGTGTAAAAGAGAAGCAAAAATAACGAGGACATTTTATTTATTAATGAATTAACGATGAGCAAAGCCAAATACATATATTTTGTCAACCAACTAGTAGTAATCAACAAGAAAGTAAAAGGCAAGACAACAAAAAGCTAATAATATCTAAACTATTCATCAATTATTATTCATTCAGAAAACTGACATACTTAATGGTCAAACATACAGTGATATAAACAATTATACTTGTTTTGTTGCTATTATATACTATAAAATACCATGGTATGACTCTGGATGACATGCTCAGCAGGCAGTAGCATATAAAAAAGTTACAAACTCAACATCAAGCTCAGGAAATTGCTGGACTTCAGTTGTGGGTCTGCGCCAGTGACTCCAATGTCCAATTGATTCACCTGTTTCAAAAGGTGCTGAAGTGTATTGTGAATGCGCCTTAGTATTGAACACTGAGTGATTCAGAGGAAAATCGCTTAGTTGTAGTTGTTTGTTAGAAGGTTAACTCAGATTAAAGATAATTCTTACTTGTATATAGTGTTAGGAACTATCGACTGAAATTGAATGTCGACTGTTTAGTAATTAACTACTCTTTATTATCGACTGTTTCAGTCGCTATTTCTGGTTCGATTGATTTTATTACTTTTTACCACTGACTGTTTCAGTCGACTGTTTACAGTCGCTATTTTCGGTCCGACTGATTTCGTTACTATTTACTAGCGACTGTTTCAGTCGTGTACTTTTAGTTACTATTTTTGGTTCTACTTGTTTCATTCGACTAATTTTTAACGTTCTGGCTCTGTCGCCCTACCCGCGACCTTGACAAAAATTTACCCATTTATGCTTACATAGATTTATATGTAATATATATAGTTTTATGATTATTTTGGTAGTTTGCTTTTAAATAACAATATATCGTTTATTAATATAGCAGTATTTTGTTACAATATCTTTCAAGATTGCTAATGTGAAAAGATTAAAATTGTGAATGATAAATAGTAAAAAACTTTTGAATGTTTTTATGATAATAATAGGTAATATTTCCATTACTTTCTCGGTTTTTGATAAAAAATATTTCCGTCCAATAATAAAGAAAGCATTTATATTATTTCATTCAGATCATTTTTAATTTTGTCATGGATTAGCTTTTCTTTTCTATGATTAGGTATATGTTTAAATTTTATATAGTATTTATGGTTATTGTACATTTTTGGTTCTTAGGTTTTGTTTAAGTTCTATTGTATATATTTATTACAGTATATTATTTGTAAAAGCAATAAACACATTAAGATACAATAAAATATTTGTGGGTATTTGTATAATACTCCATTCCATAGAAAAAATCTGTTCCTTTTTACAGATCCACAGATCATTCAAATGTTAAAGTAATTCTACTTCGTTTAAAATTAGTTAATAAATTGCATGTTATGTATTATTATTATAATAGTATTCAGTAATTATTTTTTTCCTTTTCTTTTTTAAAGTTTTGTGAAGGAATGGGTACATCTCCGTCTCTCTTATACTACCGTTGGAAAATATAACCACATAATATTAAATGCGCCTAGCAATTATCTCCGTCCTTTCCTCTCTCACAATTTTTACAGGAAAGGATTCGTATATCCTCGTCAGACATAACGAATTGAAAAAATAATCGAACCGTGAATTTGGCTGGAAATAGTAATTACTATTTTCGGTCGAATAGTTTTTTGACTATAGACTGTTTCGGCTGTTTTCAGTCGATAGTTCTCAACACTAGTTGTACACTAATTTTAATAAATTAATTTAAAAAAATCAATTGTGTCTTACTTATGTTGCTCGTTTTTTGTATATATTATTCCATTTATTGCAATAACATTTGTTATACGATATATAACATGTCAATATGCCTGCATTATATATTTGTTCTGGATAAATATATAAACCAAAAGAATAAATCAAAGTATAAAATAATAAATAAATTATAAGAATATAATAAATTTTCAAAGCTTGAAATCTTATATTACCAATTTACTTCACACACTTTCTAATAACTACATCTTACATTTTTTTATTTGGACGTTTTATTTGGACAACTTCTATATTTCGTTAATCTTATTAAATATCTTTAATATTAGACGTTTAATGGGATAAATGTGTACAAATATGGTTATTTGTCCTTTTTACCTTTACTATATTCTTCAAACAAGTTCAATTATTATATTACTGCACATAAATGTCTATTTTCTTTATTATTTCACATTTTTCAAATAATTCATATCTTGCAGGCGTAGTCTCGGCTGTATGCTGCTAATTTTCTTTAAGTAACAAACAATCCAATAAGCTTATTGATGATCAATGTTTGGTTTGAACCAAACCAAACGTTTTGGTTGAGAAGTAGAGACCCCTCTCCAAGTGCCGGCTATAGCTTGATTTATATTATTACTGAATTTACTAATTTATAGTATTACTGTTGGATTCAAAATGATATTATAGAACAAAGCTTATGTTATATCCTTGATATGTTGTAACTAATGATCTAGAGTCAGCCAGTATTGGATGATGAGGTGATAATTCCTAACCGAGTTCAAGAGAAAGTTAAGGAAAAGATCAAGGCACCTTTCAGATCAAGGTACTCTTTATATTTCACAAATTTTGTTGTGATTTATTCGTATGCACCGTGATGAACCGTACCCAATCGATAGAACACCAAATATAGCATCCGAATGCCCTCGTCCGGTGCAACCAACGTAAGTTCATCGAAAAAAAAAAACAAAAACAAATCGATACGATCGTGCGTCGACAAAGTTCTACAACACCTTAGCGTCATCACGTTTTGTTCGCGATTATAACCGAACGATTTTTATATCGAAAAACAAAACAAGGCCAAGGTCGCTGTCAAAGATCACTGCAGTTGCAAATCAACTCGCCTTGCTGTTTGTTCTGATCCTTTGTTTTGCTTTGATGCACATCCGGCATGGTTCACAGGCGTGAGAGTGGTACTCGTACCAACCAGCGAAGGTGGATAGATAATCCGGAACTACAGAAAATCAAAATTTCGATGATTTTTACGAATTTTTTTTTGGTTGGTTTTGCATAGTTATTATTATTTTATATATGGTATGCCTGTGTATGATTGGGATCCTTTGTCATTATTTTTGAGTCGGATTTACTAAACAATCGTCCAAAAGAGGTCCAGATGAAATGCCTGCCTCCGTCAGAAAACAGCAAACCTAAAGACACCGACACTGTCATTAACGAATCTAACTCCATCAATGCCCAGCCACCTCAACCTTTCTTTTCCACCATGTTCTGTCTCCAAAATATCTACAAACTATGAACGGCCAACTACAGACCAAAAAATCTCTGACCAAATCAACCCAGGCCATCATTTTCCATAAAAAGTGTTACCAGAATTTTTCGGGGATAGCAAATCTGCTATTTTCTCTGATCTACCTTTCGGATAGTATCTAGCAGTATCAATTTAGCAAATGTAGAAGTTTGAACACTCAAGATTAGTAATACAGGAGGAAAGATGGAATTTGAAGTTGCAGAAACTTTTGATAGAGCACGTGAAAGAGAGGAAATGATGAAGTTAGTACCAAAATCGATTCTCAAACCTTTATCTTGCCAATCCTTTATACTCTGAGACTTGGAAAATGACACAGCTTGACATCTGCAATCTCTTCATTGGAAATATGCATAAGATGCGACAATTAGTGGGTAGTTTTCATTGTATATATGATACTCCAGGGAATATAGAAAAGTTCGATAAACAAATAATTATTCATTGTAACCAAATATTGCAAGCTTGGTCCAAATTTCCTCAACTGTCATGACTGTTACTTAAAACAAAGACAAATAAACCATGGAAAATACTTTAGATAATATAATATAAAGAATATTAAAATATAAGTGGAAAGAAGCAATATACGGAATTTTCTTCAAAGAAAAGTGGATCAAACGCAAACCGTTAAGCCTCAATATGAAGCTGCACCTAATCTAACAGAACAATGTCTATTTAGCGGGAAAAAAGCAGTCGCCATTGGTGCCTTACCATTTTTGGACCCATCAACATCGTTAAAATGTTGAGGACCGAGCTCCTTAATTCTTTCTAGAATGGGACGCGTTTAACTACTTCTTGATAAGATATGTTTAGATTTGTGTACACGAATGTATTACATATAGACAGAAAAATTTATATTATGCTGGTTCATTATGCTTAAGAGTGGTTGTTTATTCCAATAATTCGCAAACGTATGAAAAGTTTAAAAAAATTAGTTTTAGCTTTCTTTAAGATATTCCCTTTCCTATTATAATAACGAAACAGTGAATATTAATAGGAAATATTAAATATTAAAAAAGAAAGAAATGCTACTTGTAACCCTTGCTGACGGCATATTTATTATGGCAAACGACATATCTCTGTCTAGAGCAGTAAAAAAAGTACAAGTGACAGTCAACAAAATCTACAAATTGACTAAATATTAGAGAATTCGACTTAATAGTTCCAAATCTGTTCATGTTAATTTTGCATTGCGGCGAAATAATAAAATCCTAATTATATCACTCAATGGATGCACGATTCTTCAAGCAGAATCAGCCAAATACCTCGGCATCCATTTTAACTGTAGATTAAATTGGAAATATCATATTAGATAAAAAGAAAAATACATTAGAACAAAAATAAAACAACTATTCTATATATATCAGTCGAAAGATACTCTCAACTTGATCTAAAATCAAAGAGGCTGAGGTTGCATTAAAAATTCAAATCAACTAGTCAACTAACGCTGCCAAAACATTCTTCGATTAATTACCAATGCATATCCCCATGTAACCAACGAAGAACTGCATGATGACCTGGAAAACAAATGGATTTGCCAAGTTATCCAAGATTTCGCCTTGAAACACGAAAGAAGATTACTAAATTATACTAACGTGGAAGAAATAAAACTGCTGGACAGTGCGCAGGATGTCAGGAGATTGAAGCAAACAAAACCATACGAATTTATATAAAGTGTATACATTTAGTGTAAACTATAGCTATAAGTTAATAATTAATAAATAAATATAATTTTATAATTGAAGAATACATAGTGATGTATTTTCTCGCACTTGTCTTGCTTATGAATTAATCCAAGTAAAAATGATGAATGTCGTATTAAATTAATTTATAATTAAGATTTTACTAAGCGTATCTAATAAAGATATTATCAAAAAAAAACTATGGGAGTATGGTGTGAAAACAAGTGATATGTGGTTTGACTCATTTCTACGACGAAATCATTTCTATTAAAAATATTGCGGAAACATTAAAACGGAAAACCTTATCTCACTTACCATATTCTTCAGATATTGTATCGTCCGACTGTCACTTGTTCTGACAGATGTCACATTACCTGGAACAAATAATGATAGATAATACTTTCAATTTAATTTTAAACCAACTATAATTTTATCCGAAACTCGCTGCGAACTAATTCCCACCCCTAATATATTGCTAAACTCTATATATATTTCAGCCATTACTCTAACATTAACATAAGTTTTTCATTCTTTCGTCGTAGGCCCCCAAACGTCAAACTACAATCGCCGCCAACTCTGTATCGACAACCCATATATATTATTATACGTATGACATGCACGAAATTGTCATTATCTGGTTTGATACTGGAAATAGTGTCTATAATTAGATATTCGTCGTGTTGTGCGCAACATGTTCTTTAGCAATGCACAAGATTGCCGAATAACGAAACGCAAATGAGATCACAAATGCCCGGCGCTGCGAACCATGGCCTACCATAATTTTTTGGGCCCCAACTATTATTCGCTAAAATAGATAACTACCTTGTTCAAAAATTTCACTCTCTGGCCAACAAATTCCGAATTATAGAGCTTGCAAGCGATTATTTTCATCGCGCATTTGCAATTAATCGATCGTATTCAGTTAGGCATAATTATTAAATATTAACAAAAAAAGAAATATAAGTAAATTGCGCTATGATAAAAATTTATTTCATAGTTACCAGATAACAATAATTATTAACAATATAATAATATATACCAAATATATAATGTATTTCTAATGAAAATTCTTACACCTACGTAAAATTTACTCTTATTATTTCATAGTATTGGATCTTACTTTCTTGCTAGGAAATTGAGAATTTAGATGGGTTCAATGTTACTAATGATATCCATTGTTGTTTAGGAATATCGGAAACATTTCTGTTATAACCTCTTTGATTATATTAATATACAGATTTCCTCTAGATCTTTATTTCTGGAACAGCAAGGGACTTTAACAATGCTTTTTAGTGAATTCAGTATCTTTAATATTTCAACAGTTTGCAATATTTCCGTTATATTTTAGCAAACAATGCCTTAAGTACATTAAAATATATAGCAAAGATATTTATTTGGTCATGAGGTATTTATATGAATTATTATTCTTTCACTTTAATCCATTTCAATGACTGCTGACTGATTCTGGATTTATAATTATAAAAAAGGAACTTGAAAAAGGTTTTATCTTCTTCATGTTGTAAAAGAAGAGAAATTGCTAGCAAAGGGTTGTTTCAATTAACAGAAGAATGTGTACGAAGGGAAGAACAACACAACTCTGTCGATAGAACAAGTAAAACTTTCTGATAGGACGCCACGCCATTTTACTCGACACTGATTTTTTCAATACAAAAATAAAAGCCAATATATATCTAATATGTGAAATAATTGTACGGGAGGAAATAGAGATTGAAAAATCGGCTACCAACATTTTGGAAACCAGTACCAGAAAAATGCAAAAAAGAGACAGAAAATCGATTTATTAATCAATTCCCAAAAGTCTTTGCACATATTTGTACCGGATTCATATTCAGTAAGGTTTGTAATTGGTTATCTTAAAAGATACTTGTCTTTTTATTAAATATTATTTAATTTTTTTATTAAATTATTAGATTTTCCAAACTAAGTAAGAAAAATAACAAAGAAGCATGATTTTTATATAGAATAGGATGTTGTTTTAATACACAATAAATAAAATAAATTACAGCCAATACATTGCACTCATAATATTTTTTGATCTTAATAAAAGTTATTTGATTATTGTAAACAATATAAAGTTTTGTATTCTGAATATATGCTGAATAGTACTTGCGATTTACTATCTTAAATGTTTCTTGCTTGTAAATACAATAAAATATCACTTTCAAACTATCGATATGAATATGGCAATTGAGACATCATGGATCTAAATCATCAAGAGTTCTTCACTACATAGTATAAAACAAAGTCGCCTTTTCTGTTCCTAAATCCCTATGTGCGCTTAAATTTTTAAAACTACGCAACGGATTTTGATGCGGTTTTTTTCAATAGATAGAGTGATTCAAGAGGAAGGTTTATATGTATAATACATGCATAGTATACTAAGACAACATTGCTAATTTTAGAGGTTTCTAACGTGATGTCGTAAATTAACCTATTTTTTTAGGCTTATTTAGCAATTAGCAAAAACGCTGCCTAACCCTACGAGTTAGATCAAATTAATGTACTACAGTATTGTACACCATAAAAAGGTCTACAAAAAGTCCGCGATGGTATATGTTTATCTTTTAGGGATAACCCACATTAACCATTTTTATTGTTTACTTTTTACGTGAGAAAATGGCTTATTTACGAAGCTATTTTAAGCAATACGGCATTAATCCTTATCGAATTAAGTACCTTAAATACAGTGTGCAATTAATATAGATCAATATGGTTCCTTACAGCATGTAAATTAAACAAATATTTTCGGAGATATTACAAATTTAAAATTTGCGTTTAAAAATGTGTAATGTAATAAAAATTGTATGAATTTAGATATTCCAAAGATAGCAGGAAATCTTCATAGTAAGTATAGGGGAAGAGGAATTGTTTTACTCCAAATTTAATGCGTGCAGGCCAAGGGCAGTAATGAATGAACCAAAAATACTGGATCGATTTTAATCATGTTTTCATTGAGTGACAAGGTTCATATTTTTTCTGTAGTGTATTTAATTTAGTATCAGCATTGCACCCGTGCGAAGCCGGAGCGGGTCGCTAGTAATAAAATAATTTATAGTCAAAAGATGATTCTTGATTGTAATAAAAATGATTTGATGATTGTAAACAAATTTAAAGATATTATAAACAAGAAAAAATATGTCATGTCTATACTTTCTTCTACCAGTATACGTGTCCTTTACTCCTTGTTAATAATTAATTATCCATTTAACAATAAGTTCGTTTGCGTTATCGTCCTATCGGTTTAGGTGCTTCGGTTATGCCGCACCGGTTCTAAACGTCCTGCTTAGCGACTTCGGCCCATTTAGAGCTATAAATCGGTCAAAGTATATTGTTAGATAAGGTCAGGGTGAATGCCAAGGACAAATCTTGTTTTGAGTGTCTTTTTCTATTCAGTTCGCACAAACAAACCCATTAGCAAGATTTGCGAGTGCGAGAAAAAGTTTGGGTATCGCGGGACCGAGTCAACTGGTCCTGCTCGCGGCGTTTTATTTCCTGATGCGTCTCGATGGGCGGCAGTTTGCTGCAAATTCATCGGGTTGAAGAACTACAATCCTGCGAAAATAAATATTTAGCTGAAGTATACTCGTAATGTTAGGATTATGAATAAATTCGTTGCTTTTTGCGGAATATGCAGTATATAAAGGCCTATAAATTAAAATAAAAGGAATTTTTTAAGTTATTTTGGAAAATGCGTGGATTATATTTTATTCAAGGTATAGTCAATCGATAGCTGCTACTTTTTCAGACAATGTAAGGCAATTTACTGATTCTATCTAGAAATGGTGTTGTATCTTGGAGGCTATCCAGGAATCGACTAATATGTATTAACCTCATAAGAAGTGAAGCCCTATTCAGATAAATCACTCATATATCGGAACAGGTGGTAATCAGATTAGCCAGCTCTGGAGAATACGGCTGGGGTGTAACATTTTCTAACAAGTCAATTGAAAAGTCCCCAGTCTACCATAGTAAAACACATTTTTTTGGCAAAATTGGTTTTTTTATTCAACGTAATTCCCTTCAAGGGTGATTCATTAGTTATAGCGACACTCCAACTTTTCGATGCTACGTTTGTAGTGCGATTTGTCCTTTGCTTCAAAATAGGCCTCAGTTTCGGCGATCACCTCTTTATTCGACGAAAATTTCTTCCCAGTGAGTATTCTTTTGAAATCTGAGAACAAGAAATAGTCGCTGGGGGCCAAATCTGGTGAATACGGTGGATGAGGAAGTAATTTGAAGCCAAATTCATGGATTTTTGCCTTCGTTTTCACTAACTTGTGACACTATGCATTGTGTTGGTAAAGCAGCACTCTCTTTTTCTTCAAATGGGGCCGTTTTCGACGATTTCGTTCTTCAAATGGTCCAATAACGCTACGTAATAGTCGCTGTTGATAATCCTTCATTTTTCAAGGCAGTCAATGAAAATTATTCCATACGCATCCCAAAATACAGATACCATAATCTTGCCAGCCGACTGTTGCGTTTTCCCACGCTTTGGAGAGGGGTTCATCGTGCGCAGTCCACTTGGATGACTGTCAATCGGATTTCGGAGTGAAATGATGGAGCCATGTTTCACCCATTGTCAGATATCGACGCAAAAACTCAGGTTAATTACGCTTGATCATCTTCAAACACTGCTTCGAATCATCAACTCGTCGTTGTTTTTGGTTAAAAGTGAGCCCGCGCGGCATCCGCTTTGCACAGAGCTTTCTCATACCCAAATATTCGTGAATGATATGTACACGTTCAGTTAATATCTTTAGAGTGTCTGATACTTCATTCAATTTTAATTTACAGCCATTCAAAATCGTTTTGTGGATTTTTTTAATGTTTTCGTCGGTAACAACTTCTTTTGGGCGTCCACTGCCTTCACCGTCTTCGGTTCTCATTTCACCACGTCCAAACTTAGCATACCAATCCTTGATGGTTGATTTTCCTGGGGCAATATCCGGAAACTCGGCATCAAGCGAGGTTTCTGCTTCAACTATATTTTTCCACTTCAAAAAGCAATATTTTATCAATACGCAAAATTCCTTTTTATCTATTTTTTTCACAATAATAAAAGTTGCTTAACTCAAACTGCTATAATTCACAAACTAATGATACGACAGCTATCAAATTTATACAAGCATCTTTTGAGGGTTAGAGCTAACTAAACAACATATGGATTTAATTCTAATAGCGCCATCTGTGTTTCAGGCCAGGGACTTTTCAATAGACCTGTTACTTTAATGACTCCAAATATATTTTGACCTGTTTGCTTTGATTTGGATATTCTGATATCGCTTTGAGCTATGTATATTCAACTTTTCCGATGATGTTTATGCATAACGAGGTGGTTCCCATGATATTTTTCGCTTTGGATTACCATAATGTATCTACTTTTCTTCACTAGTAACAATATGATGCAAGAAAGCTATCCCATTTTGTCGTTGATACAGCATTTCATGGTTGACCAAACGCCTTTCATTGTCTCATGGCTTCTATTCATACGGCATAAAATATACTAGCATCATGTATCATTCTCATTTCCTTCAAGGGTTTGTAAATGGTTGGAGAAGTATTTAAAGTGATATATTAACAGGATCTGTGTGTATTGTCATTACTATGGATACGGAAACGTTAAACAACATCTGAGATATCACAAATTTCATCTATCGCTAGTTTAATTGTCGAAGACTTGGCATGTGAACTGGGCAATACGTACGCAACGCATTATTTACACGCTTTACACCAATATATTCCATGGTGCTTATATTATTTTATCTATCTCCCGTACAATAGATGAAAATGTATGATTTGAAGGGTTTTTTTAACGACACATACATCATGAATTGCTGAAGAAACACCTATGTGTTAGTAGAATAAACAACAAAATTAATTGGTGCCTTATAAGTTTAATTAACTCTAATTATCTCAATCTCTACGGTATCACTGTTATGTAATGTTGAAGGTTTGTTCTTTTCGATTTCTAGGATGAAAAGGATGAAATGAGCACCGAAGACGGTGAACGCAGCGGACGCCCAAAAAAGGTTGTTACCGACGAAAACATTAAAAAATCGACAAAATGATTTTGAATGACCGTAAATTGAAATTGAATGAAATAACAGACACTCTAATGATATCAAATGAACGTGTACATCATATCATTCACGAATATTTGTGTATGAGAAAGGTCTGTGCAAAGTGGGTGCCGCGCGAGCTCACTTTTGACCAAAAACAACGACGAGTTGATGATTCGGTGCAGTGTTTGAAGATGATCAAGCGTAAAAAAGCCGAGTTTTTGCATCGATATGTGACAATGGACGAAACATGGCTCTTCGAAAGGGAAGGACTATGAACAGTGACTATTACATAGCGTTATTGGGCCGCTTTAAGGACGAAATCGCCGAAAAACGGCCGCATTTGTAGAACAACGCACCGTGTTACAGTGTGTTCTCCACATCTGACCCCCGGCGACTATTTCCTGTTCTCAGATCTCAGAGGAATGCTTGCTGGGAAGAAATTTTCGTCATATGAAGAGGTGATCGCCGAAACTGAGGCCTATTTTGAAGCAAAGAACAAATAGTACTACAAAAATGGTATCGAAAAGTTGGAGGGTCGCTATAATCAGTACTTGAAGAGAATTATGTTGAATAAAAGAAACTCATTTTGCCAAAAAAATATGTTTTACTATGGTCTGCGACTTTTCAGTTGACCTGTTAGTTAATATTTTCGGTATTATAGTAGTACTTTAATCATTTTTATCCAGTCAAGTCGATGTTAAACTCGTCAAACATACGAATATTATAAGTTAGTAAAGAAGACTGTTACGCATTTCTATAAACTGTTGCACTGGTGTAATTTTAATTATTTTATAGTAAGTTAGATTTGAACAATATTATTCATTCATCGCGCTAATCCGCAGCAAGATGTTATCTAAAAACCGGGCGTTCGCACAATTAAGACAGTTTTAGTCGACGACATTATCTTCACTATTTTTAAATATTGTTTATATAACAAATTGTCATATAAATATGTCCTTTTTATATACTAGTCTGCAGAATATGTTTAACATAATCATCCGATAAGTCGTATATTTATTGTTAACACGTGTTTCATTTAGAACGTCCAGTTAAAAATAGATTAGATATAAAATTAAATAAGAAATCTTTGTGAATAAACAGAGAAATTTGTTTAATATTCGAAACATTTAGTTTCAATTGAATTAAGGATATAAAGAAATTGCCTTAATATTTTTTTAATTAATAACAAGTACTAGGCTGGTCAGTAAGTTCGCGGAAATGACATAGAAATTACGAACGGCGCAAATGAAAAAATTATTTTTGCGAATAAAAAATATATTTTTTATATAATTTTTTTAAAATTATTTGTAAAAAAATAATTTATCGTAAAAAGCGCCAGCAGTTAGTACCAATGGGAGCTAAATCTGGAGAATACGCCGATTGTTAAAACAAATCGTACTTTAATACACTAATTTTGATGATCTATTATGAACTATTTGAACAGCTGTCTGTATTATGTCTTTTTCCACGAACTTTTGTATATAATTGGGCCAAAAACATTGAGTTTATTTTTTACTAATTAAAAGCCAATCAGCGACAAATTTCCTCAATTTTGCGTATCGTGCCGTATTCTTATACTTGTGGTTCTGAGTCTTCTAAATACCTTTGGAGGTTTGTGGTAGTTGTTATTCTCTATTGTAAATGGTTTGCAATCAAAATGTGTAGTGCTGAAACATTATGAGTTCTTCATTGCTTACAATGCTCCTATATAGTTATGATTGGTCGTACTTGTTGGCATCTTTTATTTGCCACTTTTTGAGGCTGTATTCCGAGTCCCGAGCGTAATAAAGAAAACGCGCTTTTTTTGCTCAAAATGGGCTTTATTCATCTACGTAATCTCCATCAAGAAACACACAATCATTCTAGCTTTAACAGTTCATTACCACTTTTGTAGAACGATTTATCTTTTGCCTTAAAATAGATACATCACCAGTTGCTGTCCACTCAGATGATGATAGTTTTGATTCCTGAGTGAAGTGATGGATCCGTGTTTCATCCGTTGTTACATATCGATGAAAAGTTCTGGTTTGTTACGTTTAAATAAGGCTAGAAACTGCTCAGGATCATCAAAACGTTCTTGTTTTTGGTCAACAGTGACCAAATGCAGCACCATCTTTGAACAGAGCTTTCTCATAGTCAAGTGCTCATGCAATATAAAACCAACACGTTATTTTGATGATATTGCGATGTTAGCCAACTCACGCAACTTCACTTTTTGATCATTCAAAACGATTTTGTGGGTTTTTTTAATGCTCTTTGGTGTTACCACCTCATTTGGACGTCCATTGCGTTCTGCATCATCAGTATCTCTAAGACCACGTTTGCAGTCAACAAACCGACGCTTTATTGTTGTGTCTGATTAAGCGGAGTCATTCAATCCATTGCTTCGCTTGAACGGTATTTTTTCCATCAAGAAACAATGTAAAAGTAAAACACGAAATTGTTTTTGATTCATTGTTTCTAAAATAACAGAAGTAGTATCACTCTTAGGATAATAACTTACAAAGTTATGAGGAAAATATCATGAAATTTTAACAGGTTTCTTTTGAAGGTTATTACTAATGGAAAAAGTGGTGAATTCAGTAATATTAGCGTCATCTATGTGTTATATTATAATACATATATAAGTTATACTATTTTCATTATGATGAAGCAAAATCTATGTAGAAATATTTGCAAGTGTCACCAACACATTCGCACATTTCGTAAAGGTTGTTCACATCAATTTATCTCCTGGGATTAACATTTCAACTTTGGATTCTGAATGTGAATGATTATATTTTCACTAATTTTGATGCAGTACCTATGTACAAGATGTATTTACTAAACAATAAATTATATCAGATTTATTTATTGATATTTACGTATATACGTACTATTAATCATCTTTTTGCTATCTTTGACAGAATTACAACGTATCATAATGATTGATAATTTTAAATGGCAATTAAACCAAAATAAAATTAGAGTTGGAGTGGAAATTTATATTTACAGAGGATATCCTATTTTAATTTAGTTTTGTAGTAGGGCTTAATTAATAGCCTGATTAATTTACTAAAGATAAACTCAATATGCCATCTTATTTCCTCAGAATAAGATGTTAAGTCCGGATCGAATTTCAACATTTTTAAACTGAGAAAATACTTTGAGAAAATGAGAAAATAAAAAATTATGGGAAAACATTATACGTGCCTTTGAAATTTCTGGTTTTCCATCGGTTGTTCCCCCCTGCCCCATCAGATTCTAGCTTGGTGCCAATGGGACCACCTCGGGAGTGCGCTCTTTCTAATAAGAAATTAATTTTGAAATTCGGTGCATAATTGGCGGAGAAATCAGTGAACATATATTAAAAAATATACATAGCCGAACATAAAACCTCTTCCTTTTTTGAAGTCAGTTAAAAATGAAAAAATTCTGGTTTGGCTATAACTGCAGTTACAGCTTAAAAGATATTCCATGTTAACACATTATCACATAGAGTGAGAGTTTTAAACAAAAATAAATACAAACATCATAACACATGTGACTTCTTTCCATTTCCAAAACTACAATTGCTGACTCGGAATAAATATGTTTTATCCACTGAAGTAGTCGACTAAAATTCAAACTTATGAGTGTATATTGTAAATATATCGGTTCCATATAGTCAAATCACACAATATTAAAGTTTATATAAGCCAACAAATACTTATATATAACTTACGAACTATTATACCCGTGTTCTTGATTGTAGTTTTAAGTCCTTCGATAATATATGTATTAGATGTACTATAATATTAAAATATATTATATTTGCTAACATTGTTGTTAAATTATTTTGTTTAGATTAAAATTTTCTTGTACGTGAAGGCCATACTGAACTAAATTTCACAGTTGATGCGGCAACATTGTAATGTTTGGACTTCACAAATATCTATATATATAAAAAACTTTGAATAGACTATACATGGTTCTTCTGCCCACGGGAAAATAACTGAATTCCTTCAAAATTATTGAACAAATTTTGATTTAAAATTTTGTATGGATTCTAGAATAATTTAGATTCTGAACTGGACTCCTGGGTCGCGTTTTTCCGATTATAAAAACAGAACAAAGTAGGTTCGCTAGTATTTCAGTGCCGGTCAAGTCATAGTGCTTTGACCTGAAAAAGTAGTAATCACAGGGCGCTGTGTTTTGTGAGTACGCTAGATCCTTCAATTTATTCAATTGATTTGTTCACTACAGACACTAAGGGGTTTTAGGACGGTTTGATATAGCATTTTTGGTCATTTTGTATTTTCTATCGCATATAGACGTCGGGAGTTCATTCAGTATAAATTATCTGAAAGGTTCCTCCGAATTTAAGCTTAGTTTGTGTCGAATAAATCTTGCAGCGCTTTGTCCATGAACTATTTAATCCTTCAGATCATTCTTTGTCACTGAAGTTCGCACTTTTAACTGGAAACCAAAACCGATAACCGGAAAATGATGCGAAATAAGTTAAATTATGAAATTTAACTTATTATTTATGGTCTTTGTTAGCATATTTCAGAGTTTGCAGCTAAAAGTAATGATACAAAACAAATTATATAACTACGGAGTTTTTCATCAGGATGCACATATATTTTCGGTAACAATAACGTTCTTTAGTGTGTTATGTGTTAAGTCTAAAACTGAGAGATATAGCTCTCCAATAATAATATATAACTACTTGGATTCAATATATTGAAAGCAAATAACCAACTATAAAGAAGGCTCTATTTTTGTTATTTTGTATATGTATAACTCGAGATTCAATAGCTCTAGAAGAATCATATTTGAACATTTAAAGAGATTTATTATTTAAACTTAGTGTATATTTTACGAAAGTATATCAGCTTAAGCGATCTTAAGTCAATCACAAAATAAATCGTTTTTTATTTAAATTTTATCTCGATATTTTTGACCTTCATATTACACGATCTAAACGATTTCTTAATTTGCACCATGGGAAAATATCTTGTTCACCAAGCACGTTGTCATTGTCCTTGGTGTGCTGCAAGTGTTAAAGTTCCTTTTGATAATTTTATCGCGTTTGATATTAAATTTGTATATCTAAGTTTTGACATGAGTTCACTTAAAAGATAGGCACCACGTATTGATGTATCAAAAATATCGACATTTATTTTCGATTCCTAATGTTTTTTCAACAATAAATATTCAGCATCTGTAGTGTCTAATTTTCCATATTTATATAATTAAATTCTATTTAAAATATGCGTATTTCTTGAATAAATGTGGCGATATGTTCAATTATGGCTCTCATATCGGTTATATCAATAATTTTTACTAATATATGAAACAATTATTTGTTAATTCTCATCTCTCTATTGCAAATTCTTCTTAAGGTTCATATTAGAGACACGCTGTATCTTATGAAGCAAGGGAATGAACAATTATGTCAATTTATCTCGCAACGCATTCGAGCACTTTTTCAATTATCTCGATATAATTACCTTGATTGCTATATCTAACATTCAATGACCTTAAACAACATTGAATAAAATTCAAAAATTGAAGAATAAATAATACTAAATGTCTTGATATAGCCGAATGGCATTGTCAGGCAAAAAAAAAGAGTTTTCAGCAGTTTTTTGTGACTAGCGATGAAGAAGGTATCTACTACTATAATTCCAGACTCACGAAGTCCTGGTTTAATCCAGGAGAAGCATCAACATCGATACCAAACAGAATATTAATAACCAAAAAGTATTGCTGCAAATACAGTAGGGTTAGCAAGTTGCAGTCTATTACGAGTTGATAAAAGCAAAATTGAAACCGAAACTGTTACTGCAGATATCTACCAATGTTATTTGAATAAACTGAACAAAGTCTTGTTGAAAGAAATTCCAATAATAACGAGTAACAAACACAATGCCGAGTCTTACCAGACATACCGTTTTCTGATTACCACTTGTTCAGATCCATACATCATGGTTTTTTGGACACACAGTTCCTAAATACTAAAGGAACGCTGAAGGAATGAATCAGTTATTGTTATGGACAATGCATCATATCATAGTACACTGGTTACTTGGTAAATATAAATGAAATAATAAGCCTGATAAAAGATACATGGTAGATTCGATTGCTGATGCGTTCAGAAATCGAATAAAATCCAATTTAGTTAATATGGAGTATTGCAAAAAATTATTACAATAGATATTCAGGTCGAGAAGAATTTTCAAATCAGAACTGTCTCGATTTATGGAAAGAAATATTGTCGACAATAGCACCTTCGGTTTGGATGAGCTCGATCAGACACATTGAAGAAGAAACTGACAAATAGTGGAACCGTGAGCAACTTTTGATAGATTGAAAATAAACAGCTTAGTTATTTACTCGAGTAGTGATTCTGAAACTGATAGTGATTGGAAAAAACTTCATAGATGTTGATTTATGACTCCATGCTGGTAATTACTAATACTGGGCGATGAAAGAGGAAACAACTAAAGGTCAGTATATAATTAAAATACTTTAACTGTACGAAATTGTGTTATAGAGTGTGAAAGCTTTATGTGAATATGTGTTATTGTTCAGAATATACATGAAGATTTGGTTAAAATGTGTGAGGAGAGAAATAATACTAACTCTTTTGCAGATATAGCAAATGTATTAAGGAAAATGCGGTGAGTAAATCTAGATATGTCAAGAAAGATGTATACAAGTAGTAACAGAACAAGCTAGGGAGAAATACGGCACTATCAAAATGACTTTACAAGGAAACGTTACATCGAAGGAAACAAGAACTAAGCATAAATGGTAAATATGCTCTCTAACAAAAGTAAAATATATTACTCAGTTATATAATTGTCAATTAGTGTCATTTTTTATTAAATTATTACATCCTTATTTCTAGATGTCTTATTTAATTTTTTTTCTTAACGTAAACCTTTCGAAACGAAAAGAAATAATTAAGCATCTCGGTGTAGTTTATCGGGTCTGAGAAACCAGTTCGGGTACTTGTAGATAGAGAATGTGTGCACGATGAGTGCAAATAAATATTTTTCGTAAACACAAACCGATCTTTTAATAACACTTCTAAGAACGGTGGCGTTGTGAGCACAAGTCCGAACTCTTTCGCTATCCGTTCTCGAAAAACCCAATACACCAAGGGAAAAACCAGGTTGTCGTTCTATTAATTAATATGGGCCCGACACCTGTCAGTTGTATCGATATCAAGAAACAAATAATCAATTGTCGTCGTGCATCGTAATATTCTATCGCCATGTCGTGTTTAAAACTTGATGTAAGTCGATAAACAAAGATGAAACGAACAAAAATAGAACGGTTGGCCATGATTCTCTAACGTACCATTATTATATTTATTATCTTAGGTCATGTCACGGTTGAAAATATATACCTGTCGAATTTAATGATCGTTCTTAACAATATTTTGTTAATAAATTGGTGTTGACTTCTTCTATTGGCACATATTTGGTACTCCAAGAACTTAACAGGTAGACTAGGAAGACTGTAGGAATATTCGTCGGGTCGGTCAGTCGGTCGAAATGTGTGGCTGCTGCTGCGATTATTTGTCAGAACACTCACTACTATTTTTGGAAGGAATTTGCACGAGAACTGAAAATACTGGTTGAAGAAATACTGTTGATTTTAATATTAAATTATACATGTGGTCGACGGGAGAATTGACAGGTTATTAGGTTAGGTAGAGGAAGTACCGTAGCGCTGTGGAAGTGGTACTATTACAAGGAGAAAAGAAAAAGGAGCGAGACCTCGTCGTGATGGTCTTTTATAACCTGGAACTGCGTGGTACCAATACACCGGCGTTGCCAACCTTTGTAGTTGTTGTTAATGAATTCTTGGAGGCCTAAAGGGCCGTGGCGGTCGCCACATAACTCCCCTCCTAGTGAAACGGCCGTGGAACGTACCTCTATGTGGTGCAGGTTCCGGAGTACACCTGCAATCACGCAAACAACCGCCCGGGGACTGCTGATGAAATGGGGATCCCAACCTGAGCGAGGAGTTTTACGGGATCAGCTGCCATCGGAGCTGTAGCAGGACGTCGTTCATCTTGGAGCGTTTAGCTTTGTTTGAGGGTACCTATAAGTGTGTTACGTGTCCCGTTTTGTGATGCGAGGGTGTTCATGTGTTGATGGTATACATGGTGGGCTTCTGTGGTTTTCGTTCATCAGGCTAGTCTCGTGGGCTGTCGTCGACCATGTGATGTTGATGGGTTCCGTTCCTCGTGCTATCCTTCCATGCACGTGTCAAGCACCTGTCGAGTGGCTTATGTTGAGTTGATTTACCTGTTAGGCACTTTGATCACGTCGGGATCACCAATTGTAGGAATGTTCGTCTGGAGGATCAATCGGTCGAAATGTGTGGCTGCCGCTGCGATGATTTTTCAGAACACTCACTACTATTTTTGGAAGGAATTTACACGAGAACTGAAAACACACAATTGACAGGATATTAGGTTAGGTAGAGGAAGTACGGTAGCGCTGTGGAAATGGTACTATTACAAGGGGATGGAGAAAAGAAAAAAGAGCGAGACGTCGTCGTGATGATCTTTTATAATCTGGAACTGCATGGTACCAATCCACCGGCGTTGCCAACCTTTATAGTTGTTGTTGATGAATTCCTGGTAGCCTAAAGGGTCGTGGCGGTCGCCACAATGTCAATTGAAAAGTCTCCGGCCTACAATAGTAAAACACATTTTTTGACAAAATTAGTTTCTTTTATTCAACATAATTTCCTCCAAGGGTGATAAACTGATTATGGCGACACTCTCGCTTTTCGATACCATTTTTGTAGTACGATTTGTCCTTTGCTTCAAAATAGGCGTCAGTTTCGCCAATCATCTCTTCATTCGACCAAAATTTCTTCCCATTCTTTTGAGATCTGAGAACAGGAAATAGTCGCTGATGGCCAAATATGGAGAATACGATGGACGAAGAAGCCCAATTTATGTATTTTTGGTCCAATAACGCTATGTAATAGTCAATAAAAATTATTCCATGCGCATCCTAAAATACAGACGGCATAACCTTGCTAGCCGACCGTTGCGTTTTCCAACGCTTTCGAGCGGGTTCGTCGTATGCAGTCCACTCGGATAACTGTCAATTGGACTTCGGAATGAAACAATAGAGCCATGTTTTATCTATTGTCACATATCGACGCAAAAACTTTTTTTACAAATTTTATTATAGTAGCGCCGTCTATCTGTCAGGCCAGGTAATTTTCAATTGACCTGTTAAACAAGTTAGATTATCGTATTAATTTCTAGCTCCTAGTTGAGTGATTTGTAAATTAATCTGCTAAGTTAAAATCAGAAATAAATCCTAACCCAACATAATATGAATTCTAATATAATCTTCTATATATTAACCGACTAGGCGAACATTTGTTTCCCCTTTTGAAGACAACGGGGACATGTGGAGACGCAAAATTTGGCACGAGTAAAGCTTATATCGAGGAAGAAACTTTGGCCCTAAATTTTTTGTGTAATATGAGCTACAGATAAATTGCAATAAAGCCAAATACGCCCAAATCAAGCAATCAGGAATAGCCGTCAGATCAGTGATACAAAAAATATAAACAAATATTTTAGGCTCAAGCGAATGCGTTGCCGGCACCATCTCTTATACGGTAGGTTATTAGTCGTTTCTGTTGTTCGTAAATCAACTAGGGAGACGTAATTTTTTAAATCAAAATCTGACAACGTTCTACAGCAAAATACCGGCTGGCAATTTTGAATCGGGAAGTAAATCCCCATATTTTACATTGGAAACGATATTAAAATAGAATGTGTGTTAAACGAAGTTTTTTTTTTAACTTTAAACAGTGTTATTTTCGGTTATTCCCGTATTGTTGAAAAACCCCCGTAAAACAACTAAGAATAATATAATCGCGTTAAATTACATTTTACCTCTTTTATAGAGAGAATAAATTATTGTATCCACTTTACCTGAAGGCCTTAACAGCTTTGAAAGAAATACTCAACATGGAATGCTTAATTTTCAAATGAATTCTTACAGAAGATTGACAAATAGTGAGGTCAGATTGTATATGAAAGATATAACTATTAGTTTTCATCAGGAAATATAGCAATATTTTTAAAATTAAATACAAACTGAATATTTATTTTCCAAGAGGAACTCTTTTTTTAATCATGTGTCTTCGTATAAATATTTATTTTGGTATCTGAAGAAGATACATTTGATTCTGAATTTGTCCTTGAAGATGTCCTCAATTTGACTTTAATCTACTCAATCGATCTGAAATACTCCTAGTCCATAGTCCATAGTAATTCCAAATTTTCGAAAGGTAGTTCCTCCATGTAAAGGGTGGATATCATCCAAATATTTCTTCTTCATTGTTTTACTCTTTATTCATCACATTAACATAATAGTAAAATGTACAAAATTAATTATAATGAACAGGTATGTCCTGTTAATTTTTAGTGGTTTTTATCTAACAACATTGTGTCAAGATAACAATGGAATGGTGCTGTGAAGGTAGGAAACATATCAACAAAAGCTGTTGTAATTTTATAATTTTACCAGTTTAAGTGGATCATTTAGAAAAATATTTCTACGATAATCATTATAAAAATGAGTTATCCTGTTTTCTTTAAATTAGATCTTGAATTTAGTTCAATCAACTTAAAATCAAATATTTGCCAGTATAACAGAGAGTTATTCAATGGATTAATAAAAAAAAGTTAAAGTGGTTTTATTTTTTTAGTATAATATATATTTTTTAAGTATGTTGAGAAACGCAAGTTCGATGAAATATTATTGACTCTTTTAGCCTAATGCCTAATGTTCCACGCTCCAGATCATCATTATCATATAGACTATAAACATAATATAAATATAGACTATATATAAACTAAGGACAAAAGAGCAACATATTAGAATTATTTTGTTGGTCATTTACTTCAAAGTGATTAGTTGGTAGTAGTTAAAATAATATTGTAAATAGATGAATAGATTTAGCTAGGTATTAAGCTAAATTGTGTGTATATAGTAGAATATAAAATACGTGTAGTAGATAGGTTAAATAAGGCTTTTGTTTATTTTTACTTAGTTATTACAACAATTATTAGGTACATATTTTATATTAAAACGTTTTTTTGTGTTAAAAATCTAAGTTTGATTATTTTTTACTTTTTAGTGCTTTCCTTATTTATTTTATTTTATTTTTCTCTTTTTAGTGTTGTTTTAGTGCGAAATGACTTTCTGGTTCACCTGCTATAGGCCTATTAAAAAAGCTGTTTCAACAAAAAATCTTCTACCAAGCAACATAACAGATAGTTAATCCAAGTCTTATCCATTTTATGTGTTTTTATAAAATGACGAATCTATTTTAAGTATCACCAAGTCGTCTCTTTTACATTTCTGTTTCTCACCCAGCCGTATACCGAGTAATAATAGGTTTACCCACCAGAATTATTGTTTGGTAATAGTCAAGTGGTTACTTATTCTCACTTACGGCGATTTCGTGACTTTTGAACGTTTTCGAAAGCGAATTAGTCGAGAAAGAACGCTCGTTATGGCCTATTCGACTTACATTTCAAATAATTTAATTGGCAGGATATCTGTTACATATAGCTGGACGTAACGTTTCTGCCTAAATAAAGTTTTGCGCGAATATACGGCTTGAATTTCGATGTTTAACGATCGAAGATAAAGATTATAGAGATCTCGAGGGTCTCTAGATATTTTGCATCGTAATACTAGTGAAATAGTGGATTGAGGAAATGTACTTTAATGTAATATATATATACATACTATTTTCTGAGATTTTTCAGCGCGAAATGATTTATACAACTCTCTTAGGAAGGTAGTTTAACATTGTTAAGAGAGTTTTTCAGAAATCAGTATATACGGTAGTCAGACAGAGCAGGGTCAAACCTTGCAGTCAATCTCAATAAAGATATGTGAGGGTATAGTTTTGTTGTAAAAGAAGATACCTGGAAACAAATTCTAGTTAAAACTAATTCTTGTTAAATTCTGGTTTCGCCAAATATTAATGTCATTGGAGTTATTGTCGATGTTGTAGCAGTTTGTAAAACTAACAACACAAAACCATAATTGTTCTGATAATGAAGGAGATAATAAGTTTAGAGAGAATATTAAAATATACGAAATAACCAGAAACATTTTATAACAGTCATTGAAATGAGACTTCAAAGAGCTATCGATGAAACCAGCCGAAAATAACAGGTGGAATTTAGACCAATTCAGGCCATGCTGATAATATTTTCGTTTTAGACACTTTAGTGAAGCTTGAAGGAATATATTCACATAAATATTATTAAACTTCTTCAGGTTTATTATGATGGTTCTGTGCTAGTGGAAAATGATTTGCCAAATTCATCTGAGATCATGATAAAAGTTTCAGACATGGTCCTCATGATAAATTCGCATTCTAGTGTCACATGGTTTAAGAATTAATGAAGAAAACACTAAAATATTGGCAACTGTGGGATTGTCTATGTTATTGTAGTAAATATTTTTGGCTCTTTGTATGGGCTCATTATTATCTTCATTCGTAGTAGTCTGATCAGTGATGTAAATGAGAGGACCAGTTAAATATCACGAAATTATCTGCCAAAGCATATAGATATTTCCATTGGTCATGGTTAATAGCGATAAATTTAGCGATATATTCTGAATTCTTTCATAACAAACCAGCAGTAATCTGCTAACATTTTAGCATTCCATCTTCCTTGATAATGTTCTTCTATTGATATTCTTCTAGGTAGATCTTATCTTATAACTTCTATCGTTTTATATCCTGGTTAAAACGTTCACCTTGTTCGTCACCCACCATTCCAAGATTGACTCTTTCAAAGTCTTTTTCAGATATTGTGTATCCAGCTGAGCATTACAGTATATTGCAGATATTACCGTCTTGACCCTGCTGCCTTCGAGCTTTATAGGGGTTATATTTCTTCTTTATCTGAATCTTCTAAGAGATAACAATGGTTGTTACCCGATGGATAGTTTGTTGTGTATGGTGTAATTTTTAAATAAAACGTAATATTTAGCGGTTTACTGCCGTTTACTTTTATCATTTCAGATATTAGAGTTATGTCTATCAACTAATTTTAGAAAGACTAGTATATATAAGAATTGAGGGTGGACACTACGTGACTATTAAAAGGAATTAACGGGAATATTCATTATTCATTAGAGTCATTGATAATTTATAGTTGACCACACAGCTACTTGAGGAAACCCGAAGCCAGAATGTTGTTGAGTATCTGTGTTGTAATCCTTGAGTTCTTGATTGAGGGCGGGACTCGAGTGTTTTCTCTTTTAGTGTAGGAAATTCCAGAATTCTGTAAAAACCTGAAGAAAGCCATTACTATTTGCAAAGACCAATTGGGATTTTTGTTATCGCAAGTTGTTCTGATACAGGATGGATGCTCACATACATATTCTTCACAAGATTATTCACAAAAAAATCGCAGACCAGTGGTACCAAAAGTATTTCTTATCGAACGTAAACAATCTATTATTTAATTTGATTAAAATTCTGTTGCGATACAAAAAACCGTCTGGATCGTGTTTTCCCTCACTAGTCATAATTAAAAATGTACCTAAATCACATTGAATGAACGTTTAAATGACACTTCACTGAACGCTTTATTAAGACGAACAATAAATGACACGATTCTATTTACAAGCCCTCACGGAGTGGTGAAATAGCGTTAAAGGCTCGAAAACAATTAATATTCGTTATGGCTGTATGTTAGATAAACAATATCGTCGGGGTTGACTTGAGAGCGGCAAGCTAAAGAAGTTAAATTGACTCGTATAAGCCTACGCGGAGCTTTGAATCATGAATGAAGCTGGGCTCGTGTCTTTTTATGAATGAACATGGAGACCGTCGCGTCTGAATGGTATAACAGAAAATGAAAATATTTGTATATTGTGCTTTTAAAATATTGTTTATTGTGCGGTATGAATTGGTTCCATTTTTCATATCTAAAACGCTTTTTAAATTAAATGTTGTTTTTTTTGGAATTCCCTAAATAAACTTTTTATATTTATGTGAAAAAAGTGGAAATACCGAATTATAATGAAACACAATATCTTTTTAAATTAGATTCTAGTCTATTTAGGCTGATTATATTTGGTAATAGCAGTGCTCAAGATTCGAATGTTTTTTAACGCTGCCTCTCAATTTCATTGTTAAAAAAGTACAAACAAACTATATGTAATGGAACAACGGACCAGAGACATTCGTCTCGACACTAAAGATGAAATAGGAATGATGGGGAGCAACAAAGAATCACAATAATATTAATTTATGTAATTATGTATAATTAGTTATGTAAAATCAAGTTTATCAACAATTTTGATTTTCATTTGAACACACGTATGGCGGTGTAGTGATGTCTGACCTGACCACAACAAAATTTTTATATAATATCAGTTCGGATTGCAGGTAAATATGATGAACAGGTGTGGTCGACCATATACACACACAAAAGTCTGGCGTCTTGAATATATATTTGCATATGATATGGACTACCAGCATATGATGATGGAAGAATATGTGCGGTACCAGTGTTGTAGATATTAGTTGTTCCATCTACATTACTGATACATGTATGTAGTCCTCAGAACGACGCTTAGCTTGATTAAACTTAATCAGCACAATAGCTGTCTTCCAGTTCTTATACATTTATCAACAATATATTAATGAAATAGCTGGCAATATCGGAGAATGTTATCGTCCTGTTAGCAGGGATCATCAACCGATATTCGTAGAAGTTTATCGTGATAACTTTCTTGTTCATTTCTACGCCTGAACCGTAAAAAGATAATAGGATATATAAAATTACTTGTACAAAAAAATGTATATCGTTACCAGTCACTGACTACAATGGTTACCAGATTTCTTTGTTTGTATCATTTAAGCATTAAACAAATAAATTCTCCTATCGTCTCCTTTCGAATATATCAATGGATATACCGAAAAGTGAATAAAAAAAATTCAGTGCTTTCAAAATGTCTGAATATGTATCGAATAAATCGAATATGCAGAAAGTTTGACTTTTTTACATCAATTTGTAAAAAAGTCGGCTGAGAGTCATCGAATGCTGTGTGAAGCTTATGACAACCATGCCCTAGCACAACGACAAAAATGGCGATTTTGACACCGTAGGCAAGGGGCCAAGAGAGCTCTTGAGAGCCAAGGAAATGTGAAGACGAGGATTTGAAAGTATGACTCGATGATGATCTGTTTAACATGCAAGCAGAATATGCAGAATTGTTGGAAGCAGCACAACAACAAAAAATCGCTTGAACATGGTATGGGAATGATCCAAAATCGTGTTGTTACTGGTGATGAAAAGTTGATCCATTACGATAGTTTAAAACAAAAAATAGCAATACCACCTGGTCATGTATCAACATTATCCTGAAGCCGAATATCCATACCACCAAGCTAACGCTCTGTATTTGGTGGGATCAGCTTGGCATGGCATACTATGACCTACTAAAACCCAACGAAACCATCAACTGGGATCGCAATCGACTACAATGTATGCATACTGTGCGAAAATGATTGAAATATAAGCAAATACACAAAAATTGTATTCTTAATCATGGCAACGACATTCTACAAAACGGATGAGAAACACAATCGGAAACATTAAAATGGGAAGTGTTATCCGCCGTATTCTTCATACTTTGCTCATTCTGATTGATAGACTGATAGTAGACCCTACTACTTGTTCCAGCATATAGACCTTGACTTGTCTGAATAGCGCCTGACTTCTTATGAAAATGCCAGAAAATGGTTCGTTTTGTGGTTAGCCTGAAAAAATACATCGTTTTTTCCGATATGGAATCTGTAAATTACTCGAAATATGAATAAAAGTAGCGGCTATCGATGGACAATACTCTGAATAAAATGCATTGTACCGATTTTTCACAATAAATCTTCAAATTGTAGCGACCTAGAGGCATGTCGAATTTTACATCGTGGAATAACGTTCTACAAAATACCCAGAAATATAGTTCCATATCTTGAACACGGGCGGGGTGCCAGCATCGTCAACTAGAGCCCGATAACGAATAGCTGGCAACCCCGAGACGTTTATCTGGGATGTTATTGAAGGGTCTTTCCAATCATTCAGTAACCGACCATCGTTTAGTTTAGACGTTATAACATAGATTGTCCAAGACTCGTCTCCAGATAACGCCGCTGCCATCCGTTTTATCTATTTTGTATTTTCCACATTTTTATATTACTTCAATAAATATCAGTCACCTAATGTAAACACCACTATTTCATTTCGTTTTACCTCCATTCACCGAGCCACCTCATTTACCCTAAAGTGGTGAACCTGACGTGATCTTTCGCAAAATTGGTTTGTTGTTAAACAATTAATTAAAAAAAAATCAAAACCTATAAAATTACCTAATAAAACAGAAAAAATGTAAATTATATATATTTGATGATTTTAGCGCATCTGGATAAAGAAAAAGTGTACCCAGTATTGTAACAACATATGTAAAATGCAATTTTAAATTTTGCTTTAATAGTGGTCTTGTCATTTTATAAATACACACGCAATTACAGTACTTCATCAAATAGTGTTAGAAATTCTCTGTTTTTGCTTGCCTTAACATGTGAACGTATTGTTTAATTATCGCTAGTGTTATCTTCATATGTTAAGGGATTTTATTAGATTCAAACAATTGATGCCAAGCCACTCATACGTGTCTCATAAAGTAAAGCAAGAATTATTTTTATAGTAATGTACTATTTATACACTAAACGTATTTACGTATATGTATCGACAATATATGACTTTCTTTTTTTTAGTCCTACCAAAATAACGAAAATTCTATGAAATCCTCACTAATATTCTAGCAATCAACAACTAATGGAGATGAATCGATGCTGGTATCGGAATTTTATCGAACGCGCAAATATAAATTTGTTTTGAAACTGAAGCCTGAAATGAATCTGATAATAGCGCAAATTTCGAGAGTGACACATTTCGTACTTTTTGTTTATTTGCTATTTCGAATTTATATAAAACAATGACATTATCAGAGAAAATACCGATTGTGTTTTACGTAAATTCTCCGCAAAACAACAATGCGAAGAAACCTGATATATTGTTTACTGTTTTACGCTATTTGTGCGTAATAGGGACCGTCTGAAGCTTGTTTATTGCTATTGTTGACAAACAGTAAAAAACATTGTGCAAAGCTAAATATTACACCGGTTTGTCATACGGACCATTGTAATGTGTCGATACAAAATAAATAATTTCAACCCCTTATCTCTCCTCTGTTTCTCGGTTTCTCTCTCTCTCTCTCTCTCTCTCTCTCTCTCTCTCTCTATATATATATATATATATATATATATATATATATATATATACCTCTCTCGCTGTTTTTGTCCCTAATTTTAATTTACCCACTGTCGTTTTTCGCACTTAAATTAGCATTATCAATTATTAACCATTGCGTTTATTGCATTAACCAAATATTTGGAAACCGTTATTGTCGAAGCACAATGATGGGAGGTCAAAATGGCGCATCAAAATGAATCGATATATTGAAGTACATATTGACACTATCAACAAGCACAAGCCAGTATATATAAATTGGCAAGTAACCGCGTATACAAATACAGCCAAATATCTTGGCATTACCCTTTATACTAAACTCAGGCGGAAGCAACATGTTAAGAAAAAATGTGAAGAAATCAAGTTAAAGTAAGAAAATGTACTGGTTATTAGCCAGATAATCAGCCCTGTTAGTTTATAGAACGCTTTCGCTTACTACCATATCTTGAAACCAGTGCGGACTCAACAAGTCAATTGAAAAGTTCCCGGCCTACCATAGTAAAACACATTTTTTTGGCAAAATTAGTTTTTTTTATTCAACATAATTCCCTTCTAGAGTGATACACTGATTATAGCGACCCTCCAACTTTTCGATGCCATTTTTGTAGTACGATTTGTCCTTTGCTTCAAAATAGGTCTCAATTTTCACGATCAACTCTTCACTCGACAAATTTCCTCTTGAGGTCTGAGAACAGGAAATAGTGGCTGGGGGCCAGATCCGGAGAATACGGTGGATGAGAATGTCATTCGAAGTCCAATTCATGGAATTTTGCCATCGTTTTCATAGACTTGTGACACAAACTTTTTATGAATACCAAACTTACTTATTTTCTTTGAGCAATGTTATAGGCAATAGAATGGTAGCGGGACTTTTGACTCATGTTGTGCCAATATCACGATATATATTTTGCGATATAGGAGAATTCACATGGAACAATCTTACACAATTTTTTAAATTATTCTCTTAACATTCGCCAATCGGCCTAATGGACAAAATTCCCTGTACAAACAATCTCCTGTACAAACTTATAAACTAGTACTATACTTAGTTTGATTATCATTCCGTTATTCTAAAAACTATTTTATGTGTCAATTAATCGAGCCGAATGGTAGTAAACGTTTTAACCTTTAGCACTTCACTGGCATCGCTTACATTTAATCGTTTGGCGAGTGCAATCGGGTGCACTGAAGCTCTTTCAGAGTCCTTTACAATGGCACGTCGGATCACACTCATTATGGTATCCAGGGGGATATTGCGCTGAATTAGATTGTTACTGGTATAATATAAGGCGTCAACAATAGCACGTGGCACATTATTTTTAAATCTCTGAAGGATGGCTTTGTTAGATTTGCTGTTAGTATCCCACAGATCGATATCATCCATGTAGACCTAAGCATTAACTTACGAGTATACTGCAATATCTTATTACACAAAGGTAATTTGGATATACGCCCTATGAGCCAATAACAGGTCAATCTGATCTCCGACCTGACACATAGATGGCACTACTAGAATTAAATTCGTATGTTTTTTGGTTAGCCCTAACCCTCGAAAGATGCGTGTATAAATTTGACAGCTGTCGGAACATTAGTTTGTGAATTATAGCACTTTGAGTGAAGCAACTTTTATTATTGTGAAAAAAGTGGATATAAAGTAATTTCGCGTGTTGATAAAATATTGCTTTTAGAAGGGAAAAAATACAATTGAAACAAAAACTCGGCTTGATGCCGAGTTTCCGGACACTGTCCCAGGAAAATCAACCATCAAGGATTGGCATGCTAAGTTTAGACGTGGTGAAATGAGCACCGAAGACGGTGAACGCAGTAGACGCCCAAAAGAGATTGTTACCGAAGAAAACATTTAAAAAAATCACCAAATGATTTTGAATGGCCGTAAATTGAAAATGAATAAAATAGCAGACACTCCAAAGATATCTACTGAAGATGTACATTAAATCATTAACGAATATTTGGGTACGAGAAAGCTCTGTGCAAAGTGGTTGCCGCGCAAGCTCACTTTTGACCAGAAACAACGACGAGTGATTCGGAGCAGTGTTTGAAAATGATCAAGCGTAATAAACCCAAGCTATTGCGTCGATATGTGACAATGGATGAAACATGGCTCCATCATTTCACCCCAAAGTCAATCGACAGTCATCCGAGTGGACTGCACACGATGAACCCGCTCCAGCGCGTGGGAAAACGCAACAGGCGGCTGGCAAGTTTATGGGGTCTGTATTTTCGGATGCGCATGGAATAATTTTCATTGACGCTATAATCAGTCTGTCACCTTTGAAGGGAATTATGTTGAATAAAAAAATACTAATTTTGTCAAATGTGTTTTACGATGGTAGGCCGGAAACTTTTCAATTCACCTGTTTTATCTGGTTCAGTTTAAACCCAATATAATAACATTATCTGATCGCGGTGTTAAATCCTCAGTATACCACTCCTTATCAAAAGCTTGTGTAGATCTGTAAAAGAATGGAATTTTTCTATAGAAAGGAATAATATCCCACAAATGTTTTATCGTATTTTGATATGTTAATTGCTATGTTTAAATAATATACTATAATAAATATAGACAATACAATAGAACTTAAACAAAGCCTAAAAAGTAAAGATATATAATAACCAGAACCACAAAATAAAAATTAAATATATACCTAATCATAAGATCGAAAGATCTAATCCATGACATAATTAAAATTGATTGCTCAATAACTACTAGAGCTTTTTTATATGAGGTAAATGCGTTATTTATTATTGAATGGAAATATTTTTTAACAAAAATCGAGAGAGTAATAGAAATATTACCTATTATTGCCATAAAAACAGTCAAATGTATTTAACTATTCGTCATTCACAATTCTAATCTTTTTACATTATTACATTAACAATCTTGAAAAATATAAATTCCAAAATGCTGCCAGACTAATATACTATATATATATATATATATATATATATATATATATATATATATATATATATATATATATATATATATTATTATTATTTACAAACAAACTACCAAAATATCATAAAACTATATATATTACATATAAATCTATATAAGCATAAATTGGATACATTTTTGTCAAGGTCGCGGCTAGGACGACATATCCAGAACATTAAAAATCAGTCGAATGAAAATAGTAGAACCACAAATAGTAACTAAAAGTACACGACTGAAACATGATCAGTCGGATCGAAAATAGCGACTGAAAACAGTTGACTAAAACAGTCACTAGCAAAAAGTAGTAAAATCGGTCGAACCAAAAATAGCAACTGAAAGAGTCTATAGTAAAAAGTAGTGAATTACTACAGTTCATAATCAATTTCACTAGAAAGTTCTCAACGCTAGTTTATATTTATTTGATTGACCAATCTGTAAACTCAATCTATTTTTCCGTGTTTGTTACGAGAATCAAATTGATGCTCTAGAATAACATTTCTGTCTTCTACGATTGTTTAGAGCCTCTTGATTTATAATTTCTTGAAACATTGCACAATGACGGAGATTTATTTGTACTCGAAATATTTATAGATACATAAGGTCCATAAACCAACAACACATAGCGGGATATGTATTCGTTTACCACTCAACAGGATATAATCTTGTCCTTTAATTAAAAATATGTCGGAAAAATTGAATGCAACACGAACGCAACACAATATCTTTTTTCTTGGCAAAGCGTAATACTGGGGTACGAAGAGCGTGAGTCATTTCCGTTTTCGAGGGGGGTGTCGTTTACCTAATAAGAACGTAACCCTAACCATGTTTTTTCCATGAAGAAAGGGCACTTTTCTGGTATCCTACTGACACGAACTTACTGACGAACCAGATGCCTAGGTCAGTTCGATATTAAATAAAAGTTGTTTTACGTCGGCCAATGTGGAGAAGGGTTTCACTTTTGTTTTAAATGCTAGGTTGTCCTATATATAACAATATAACTAAAAAATCAGCGGTATCCTAATATACAAGGTGTCTATCTCCAAATAATATAAACGCCTATTTACGCATAATATTTATTTATTAATAGTGTTGAGCCTCTATGTGCTTTTATAACAGCCCTCAATTCTTCATGAAATAGGTTTTTAGGGTGTCTGAATCGTCTCTAATGAACGTCGTTCCATTGTTGTACCTAATCATCCGCCAATTACATCAATGATGTTGGAGATGGAAATCTGGTCCTCACTCTTTGCTCCAATACATAATGGTTATATTATGTTGGCTACTATGATGGTCAAGGAAGATATGTGATGATATATTGATGCTCCTCAAACCAAGAATGTACAGCAGGTAGCCAAATTGTTAGAGACAGTACTCATATTTATGTACTGTATAGTTTATTATATTTGCTTGAATAAATTACGTTGTCTTTAAAAGGTTTGATTTTATTTTAAGTAGGTATTGATATCATTTTTTTTGCGAAGTAGCAACACGGTATAGGCGTGTCGTTTGTCAATTGTGTGACGTCTCCTCTCATTGACTCATTTTCCATTAAAATGCACCCTTTACAACATTGTTGTTATATTGACTAGATATTATAATTTCATTACTTTTAATCGTATGAATTTGTATACGAAACAATCAAAAAGTAAGTAGTGCTTGGTACAATTTTTTTTATTATTTAATTATTAGATTGTTACTAGTCGTTTCCGACTAACCTACAATTTATCTTTATGACAACTTAATTCTAGGTATATAACTAGAAGGACCCATCGGCCTGATCTTAGTCTCCGGTGAAATAATGTTTATCCATGTCACTGCTGTATTTTTTATTATATGCACCTCACTACACAACACTACACAAGATCAGATGGTTTGATTATTTTGAGTCTATGTACTGCTCTGGTGGTATTCAAAAGCTACAATACTTCAATATTCTTATGAGAATGGAGTCTTTCCTCATGCCCCCAGCAATTCTCTTGATTTCTTGACTGACTGTGGATTTCTGAAGGTCTCGATGTAGGTAATCAGTCTTATAGTATTTGGGAGCGCCCAATATAACTCTCAAGACTTTGTTCTGAAAAAAATTGTATTTTGTTTATGTTCCTTTTTGCAGAACATCCCATAATTGAACTCCGTAAATCCATATAAGTTTCAGTATTTGCTCATACAATAGCAATTTATTATGTACTGATAATTGTGATTTCCTTCCAGTTAGTACATTTTCATATATTTCAATTCCAGTTCTTTTCTTTTCTTCTTTATATGTTCTTTCCAGCGAAGTTTTGGATCAAGATTCACTCCGAGTATTTCGTGTTGCTGCTATATGGAATGATAGTATTATTTAATATTATTGGTGCTTGTACGGTCTGATTGTAGGTGAACTGCACATGCACAGATTTACTTTCGTTAAGCTACGATACTTTTACTATTGTTTGTCCACGAATTAATATTTTATTAATAGTTCGACGCGATTTCCTCAAACTTTCAACATTTTCGGTTGGGTAAGGTTTAAGGGAAGAAGGTGGCTTTATGTTACATCTGTCATCCGCTATTGTTATTTCAATGTATTCAACTAACGTGGGAAGTTGTTGTTGTAATACACCATACGCCACCATATGCCCAGCAATATCCTTTGGCCAGGAATGTGCTGCTAAGAGATACCTTATAGCGGTTGAAAATGCTGTAGTAGATACACAAGCGTTTGGATACAGCTGATTCATTAGCCACTAAACTGTCCGAACGACCTAGAGAGTTTGAGCGATCAATAAGCATAAGTAATTCATTGTTTTCGAACTTATGATTCTCTATGCCGTTTTTTCATCATTGATATAGAAATCACCAGTTTTAAGTGATTGAAACAAAATTGGAATTGCTGATTATGTAAATTGGCATCATCAACATAGAGAGAATAATTCAGCAATACCAAATAGAGAACTGTTACCTTGAATATCTTTGATCAAAATACATGCAAGGGTGTAATAGAATGAGAACCAAAACTTCTTAGGACATAACTCTCAAATTGTATCTGCTGAACACAAAACCGGATTTTTTGTAATACGTACTATTTTAGAGTTATGATAAATTAAAGTAATATCAATAAATAAAGGCAGTGTAAAAATTTTAAAACATATTTATTGACAATGAACCAAAATATCTCAGGTTTAAGAGGTCAATTGAGAATATGAGCCATATATACTGAAACAAAATGACAAAATATTAATTTTTCTTCTTGTGACCAGTAGAATCCTCTTTCAATACAAACTATCAGTGATCTGGTAATATTTTAACATTACATCATCCTTGATAACGCTCTTCTGTCTTCTTTACAAACTGGTGAAAGCTTTCACCTTGATCGTCCCAGGCCATTCCAAGATTAGGAGGGGGAGAAGCGAAATGAGAATGAAAGAAATGTATTTTAAGGACATTTTGCACCCCATCGTGATAAATTAGCTAAAAATTCGGCGTTTTCAGCTCAACGATTGCCTTAAAATTCATGAATAACTTTCTTTAGAGATAACCAAGCCGTTAACTCTTTCGCGGTAAGATTTTCATCGAATTCATTGTTTTTTTTTATAAGTTTTCTTATTTGTCAGCTAATGAAAATGCCTTCTTTTAATTTATCATAACTTAACTTAGGCAAAAAAGTTTTAAAATACAAAAATTCTTTACAATTTTTATTCATTTCCATAGACATAGACAAACGTTTTCATTTAACCAAGTTCTATATATAATGTTCTTCAGAAATAAGTGGTTCATATTTAGGGTTTGATTTACTATAAACAAAGTGAGTTCGTAGTAGCCAATTTTTAACTTCATAATGGTTTTTGGTGTCTCTACTGTTCCACAAACAGAGAAATCAATAATATTTCGTGAAATCTCCTTGTAAATGTATTAACTCATATGGCATATATCAAAATTATCATTAAATAACAAGATTTTTCTGTGTAAGTTATTACTTAGGCCCATCTGGACCTATGGTGTTGAATTGTGGGGTATTACTAGCAAATCTAACATGGATTTCCTCCAGAGGTTCCAGAATAAAGAAAAAATATCCCCTTATAACCCTTAACGAGTGTTATTCGAAGTGCCAGTGCGAAGTAATCTGAAAGACTGTTAGTGCATCCCAATTCACTCGCCAAACAGTTAAATGTGCGCGATGACAGTGAAGTGCGTAGGCTCAAACGCAAACTACCATACCAACATTGAATACATAGAGTGAAATTTAATAATTTCTAGAATTAGAATAAGTTCGAATAGTCCTTAGAATAAGTTAGGATAGACTTTAAAATAGGTTAAAATAGTATCTAGAATAAGATTTAAATTATAAGTTGTACAGCAGATCATTTACTGAAGTGATATTCTACATGTTAGGATGGTTATATTATATAACGGAAATCATACAATAATACTTATTCCCCACGGCCAGATTGTTGCCGTTCTAACAGATTAATATAAAAAATAGACGATGTTTTTAACTATGAAATAAGGAATTCAAAACCCGTAATCTTACTTATGATAGAAAAGTTGTGTCACACAGTGTTACGATAGTAAAAACCATACGATAGTGCACAAGACAACAAAATAACAAGAATGAAAACTTCCAACTGTTCGTCAGTTCGAAATCCGTAATCATTTTAATCATTAAAGCGCACCGAGTCTGCCGACGCCGAGAAAGCGATCCAACAAGACGAGGAAGAGACGCGCTGAAAGAGCTAAATATATCCAGACAAGACAGTTACGACCATCGCTTCGGATTTTGAACATAATTATTCCGGTACTCAGACAAGTCAAGCATCATTTATCTGACTAGAATAGATACAGACAGAGAGCAAAACGGGTGTTCTTTCGGTCGCTTTTCAAAATAAGGCCATCATTAGTATCTAAGGACAAATTTAATTAAAGGAAATTCGAATTTTTCGTTTTGATATTCTCGTCGCTGACTTTCATTGCTGAAGAACTATATTTTATCCTTCACAATATTTAGTTAAATATTTCTTAATTTTTGTTATAATTAAGCTGTTAAATTAGTTTTAGGGATATTTTTTATGCTGAAGTCTCTTTGTTCATCGATAGCCTTTACTTTTTGCCACTTTTTAAGAAATTTACGTCCTCCATCTCAAAAGAGCGATATATCTTTGAAGGCTTCCCATCGAGCTATTCTTTGGCGTCTTCATAAGAAGTGAAGCTTCAGGTAGGTTACGACTCATATGTCGGAACAAGTAGTAGCAAGGTCTGGATAATACGGTGGGTGGGATACCACTTCCCATTTTAATATTTCCACGTGTACTGTCATCGGTTTCGCAACAGGTGTTTGAGCATTGTCATGTGGAAGAATAGATGTGTAGATGTGTCTTTGCTCGTATTCTGGTCATCCTTCAGTGTTTAGCGTTGAGCTTAAACGCATCAATGATCAGTGAAACGTCTTTTAATATATCTTGGCTTCAGTTCATCGTTTCTTATGCTATTCCTAATACTTCTGCATATTCCCCTTCGATTTTACATGGAACATCATATGCCTCCAAATCCGGAGCACCCTTGGTCGTCGGCATCAAAAGTACGACTTCTGTTCTTTTTCCGACAAAATGTCACATAATTGAAAAGTCATGAGTCAACAACATGAAGTTGGTTACAAATGTACCGATTCGATGAAGATATGAGTGAAGATAGAGGCGAACGATTTCACCAGGTCATTAAAGAATTGGCAGAAATATACCAGGGAGTGTCTCAATGATATCAGGCTACTGATGGACTATAGAGGCCTTCCATATTCTTAACATAAGCGAAAATATACAAAGAGGAGCCACACTGGAAAAAAAAATGTTTTAGAGTGTGCTACTAAACGCATCAAGCATCGTATTTCAACATTATTCTGTTTTAATTTAACAGCACACAGCACAACCAAATATATAAAGATTATGCCACAAAAACTAAAGAGCTCTTAGCCAATTTCTTGCAGACTTGTGTTGTTTCAGTAAAATGTACATTATATACCAGTCAGAAAACTTCTTAACTACTTCCCGTGAAACTTTTATGATTCATCGTCATTCGGACCATCACTGGATCCTATTTTACTTCATAATTTGTTGCAGTTGGTTAGTTAATTTACCTCCCACCTTTATTCTTAAACAATTTCGAATCTAGGGTACAGAAATATCACTAGTGTGCTGATATCTGCTGTTGTAAATAATTTGTTTTTTTACGTTGTTCAAAGCAATATTTTTCATATTAATTGCAAACAATGATATATGGTATAGTTGTCGTTTTATCTAACCGTGTCCTGATGCATGAGAATATCTTTCCTATTGATAATTAATTCTGACTATTATTTTTTGGAGCTATTCCAAAACTTCGAAATTAAAAAAATCTCCATTTTATCATAACGCAATAACGTTGGACTCGTGTGAGACATCTTACAGGTTATGGCATTTGGTATTTACAAAAATGTTATATAGAGCTATAAAAGTAGTAAAAAAGATAAATGGGCTAGAGACTGGAAAATACAGTGTAAAATTTTGAAATATGTACATATGGAGAGTAAATTAATATGGAGAGCAAATAAGAATCACAGCAAGTTGATTAAATACAAAAAATATCTATTTATTCATCAATTGTCAAGCATATTTGGACTTATGAGATGCAAATAGGGGGTTGTACTAAGACATCAAGCTGACCAGTAGACTAGTAGTTTAATTCTAACAAAACAAAGTCCTTTGGGCAACTAACAATGCTTATAGCGACGTAACCTACAAAGAACTGCAAAATGATCTGGAAACTAAATAAATCTACGAAGTTAATCAAGATGTCCCCTTATGACATGACATAATTTTTATTTAGATAGTCTAATTTGATTTAAATTTGCATTAGTTATGTGTTGATGTAAATACAGCTGAAAAAATAGTAATAAATTCATTTAAACATTAATATTTTGGTAGGCGTATTTAATTCAAGATGTATTAAAAAACGTTTCATTATCTCAATCTTATATATTCAAATATCTAATAATTTTAGGACCCAATAACGAATTAAATATCCAAGCCTAGCCTTCTAGGGATGGTACAATATCAATTAAAAATAAAACCTAAAAATTATGTGTGTTTATTAATAAAATTGTATAATCTATAAACTATCTGGCTCAATTTTATCTGACGGATAACACCCAAAGCCAACGTAGTATCATCCTGAGGTGTTGGAGAAATAAAATAACTAATAAAAACGAAAATAACCAGCAATAAAGACGAAATAAAACTTATTATTAGTATAGTTATTTAACATTAACCACAACTAGGAGCTAAAACATATTAATTAAATCTATTTAAAGAACTAGAACGTTAAGTTAGTTTCAAATAAAACTTACCCGAATAAATTTGAATTATATTCTCGATAGTTTAGGCAACCAGCAAAACTGGATGCTAATGTGCAGTAGAAATCGACACTGATAGGAACGAGCTATGCGTTTGGATGGATGTATTTCATTGCTTGATTCAGATGTTTGCCGCTGCACGGCTCTATTGTCGCGAATTTGTAAAATGTTAGAGGTGATGAGATTTTTTTGAATCAGTGATGACTTGAATCAGACGGTAATAATTTATTATTTTGGTATATATGTTCAAGTTCGTCTTTAAATAGTCTTATTATATATTGTTTTTACATGTTAGGTGTTATGATATCAAGAGCTTTGTTCATAACATGTTTTTATATATGGTATTTTTAACTGGGTTTTATTTTTATGTTAGGATATATTGCTATTCTGTTATTTTTTACCTTTTTGAGTTTGTGATGATAAGCAGCACATTCCTTACTGTATTCCGTTTGAATTCTATTAAAAGTGTTCTTAAAACACGGATATCAACTAGAAATATTTTTGATGCCAATTCTCTATTTTACGAAACATCGAGACCAACAATTATATACTAATAGAAATGTTTTAGGAGTGGTGATTTGGATTTTAGTTGTTGACAGACGTGCCTTCGTCTGCGGACAAAGCTTGATGTTACGAAATTATAAGTTTTTTTTGAAAATAGAAGTAGATAATGCTTATGTTTAATTTTGAACAATTACAATCATATTTGAGCACACAAATA
Source organism: Rhynchophorus ferrugineus (assembly GCF_030347505.1). Lineage (NCBI taxonomy): Eukaryota > Metazoa > Arthropoda > Insecta > Coleoptera > Curculionidae > Rhynchophorus > Rhynchophorus ferrugineus. The sequence continues at coordinate 4,326,592 of NW_027472582.1, read as the reverse complement.
TTTCACGCCCTACAATACAATTTTTATAGTTAGATTCAATTAATTATGTGCATACCTTCAGTTGGTTCCACTCTCATCAGTATGTCTCAGGAATTTCCAGCATTGCACAGCATTATCACATATCCTGAAAGTTTCCTTTAGTCACTTTCGCTTTATGACTCACTGTCCAATTCAATCACTAAACTGCTAATTTCTAATCTGTCTAAAACATGTTTATGATTCCATTATTTATCAATTACTTCCTTTGTATGTCTTATCGAGTCCATCCAAACCGAAGGTGTTTTTGATAGAATATCCTTCTCAACTAGCAATATATCTGCAATTAACTATTAATAAATATATTCACCAACAAAACCCAATTGAATGTTATTGTAACTTTTACCTTTTTCCATCAATTTTTATTGGCTTTATACTTTTTTTGTTACTGTCTTGCCAAGAGTGCCACAATGTCAAAGCCAAACTGAATTAAAACTCAGAGTTGATACGGCAACATTGTAATGTTTAGAGGTCACAAATATCCACGACGCATTACTAAAAAAACTTTGAATAGACTATACCACAAAGTCGGTACTATAGTTAAATAGCGTACAGCTAAAAATATTGAATTACGATATGATTATTTGCCTAGTCAAGTGGTAAATGTATAAAACTAGTGCATACATAAAGAACAACTGGTTGAAGTAATTTAATTAAGGCTAACATAATAATGGAAGAATAAATCATTAAAATTGGATAAAAAATATTATAAAAAGAACGTTATGAGAATGTTAACATGATATTTACTGCAATGTGTAGTCAAATAGTCAGCCAAGGCAAATAGAATAAAGAACATTTATGATTTTAAGAATGTTGAATAAAATGGAGATTTTAGGAAGACCAGAATTTGTTTTTGTCAGTTTTTATATTAAAACTGTTTTGATGGGTTGAAATTAGTTTTCTCACTCAAAAATCATTAACAAAAAACTGTTTTAGATGAGAAACACTTTAGTATTGGCTATTAACACTACTATACATTTATGAGTTAAGGGTGATGGGTAGTTTTCTGTCGTTAGTACTGTCGCGTTTCAGCTTAGATTAGATATATTCCGTTCAGATACTACCACTTCATATGGAAGAAAAATCGAAAATGGTATTTAAACATAGAAAGCCATCAAATGAAACTTGATGTAAAAGGCCAACCTTTTATTTTTAATAAATTTAAAATTATTTGAAAAAACTGGTTGAAATAGTGAAACCAACTCTAGAAGAAAATAGCATGGTCCTAGCAGAACATTTTTGTAGAGCGTAATCATGGTGAAGAAAAACATTATTATGTCTTAGCGCATATTCCAGCCCTTTTTCGTCCCGTGTCAGATACCGATCCACATTGATAGTTTCATTAGGTTTTAGCAGCTCATAGTATACCGCGACAAGCTAGTCGCACCAAATATAGAGCATTAGCTTAGATACGTAGATATTCGGGTTTGCCGTTGATGTCTATACATGACCAGGTAGCTCGCCATGATTTTTTCAGTTTGTATTATCGTAGAGTATCCACTTTTCATCACCAGTAACAATAAGATGCAAAAATACTTTTCGATTTTGCCGTTAGCATTTTATACATGATACACGACCAAACGCCTTTCAATATATCTTGGCTTGAATTCCTACTATACAAAATATCCAAATGCTATAACTAACAGTTTTACATATTCTTTTTGTATTTTATACTGATCATCATGGAGTAATACCTTCCCCTTAATACCTTCACAAATTACAATACTAGTATCACCACATTTAAAACGCCCAAACCAATATACACATGCTGAAATCGATGAAGCATGGTTACTATAAGTTTCACAAAGAATTCGATGATCTTCAGGCACGTTTTCCTTCAAACTTAAGTGAAAAACTAGAACTTTCCGCAAATGCCATATACTCGGTATAGATTAAGACATTTCCTTACATTTTACATACTTATACATTACATACTTTTTGTTTACACTTCGACGAAATAACACTTACTGAAAAGTGGGGACTGTCAGTGAGGCTTCAACATGAAGTTGGTTACAAATATACCCGATGTGTTTTAATACATAGTAACACCACTTGTTGTAAATCCTGTAAAATTAATTTATAAGGCTATATATTGCTGACTAAATCTATAGATGTTAAAATATACCCAGATAGATCAATTGAAAAGTCCCCGGCCTACAATAGTAAAACAAATTTTTTTGACAAAATTGGTTTTTTTTATTCAACATAATTCCCTTCAAGGGTGATACACTGATTATAGCGACTCTCCAACTTTTCGACACGATTTTTGTAGAACGATTTGTCCTTTGTTTCAAAATAGGCCTCAGTTTCGTCGATCATCTCTTCATTCGACGAAAATTTCTTACCAGCGAGCATTCTTTTGAGATCTGAGAACAGGAAATGGGCAACAGGGATCAGGCTGGGGGCCAGATCTGGAGAACACGGTGAATGAGGAAGCAATTCGAAGCCCAATTCATGAATTTTCGTCGATTTCACTGAGTTGTGACACAGTGCATTGTCTTGGTGAAGCACCACTATTTTTTTCTTCAAATGCGGCCGTTTTTCGGTGATTTCGATCTTCAATTGGTTCAATAACGCTATGTAATAGTCGCTGTTGATGATCCTTCCTTTTTCTATACACTATTCCATGCGCATCCCAAAATACAGACGCCATAACCTTGCCAGCCGACTGTTGCCTTTTCCCACGCTTTGGAGCGGGTTCATCGTGTGCAGTCCACTCAGATGGCTGTCGATTGGATTTCGGAGTGAAATGGTGGTGCAATGTTTCATCCATTGTCACATATCGACGCAAAAACTCGGGTTTATTACGCTTGATCATCTTCAAACACTGCTCCGAATCATCAATTCGAGTGTTTGCTATTTCATTCAATTTCAATTTACGGTCATTCAAAATCATTTTGTGGATTTTTTTAATGTTTTCTTCGGCAACAACCTCTTTTGGGCGTCCACTGCGTTTACCGTCTTCGGTGCTTATTTCACCACGTCTATACTTAGCATACCAATCCTTGATGGTTGATTTTCCTGGGGCAGTGTCCGGAAACTCGGCATCTAGCCAAGTTTTTGCTGCAACTGTAGTTTTTCACTTCAAAAAGCAATATTTTATCAACATATGAAATTCCTTTTTATCCACTTTTTCATAATAATAAAAGTTGCTTCACTCAAAATGCTATAATTCACAAAGTAATGATCCGACAGCTGCCAAATTTATACACGCATCTCTTGTGGGTTAGGGTTAACTAAAAATTATATGCATTTAGTTCTAGTAGCGCCATCTATGTGTCAGACCGTGGACTTTTTAATTAACCTGTTATTAGAATAATATAGTAGTTTCATTAAAAGATCATTGTATAATCTCCGAATAATATCTTGTCAGTTAGTTGTGATAGTTAGAATGTTATAAGATTGTGACATACACTCGGCAATAAATAAGAGCGAAATGCTCCGTCTCCATTTTATTTTATAAGCAAAACATTAGAAAGTTCCGCGGAATATCTCCCTGTAATATAAACTTTTCTCAAAGATTTTTCGAAAGTTCCTTTTTACGACTTTAGTTCGTGGCGTTTAAGTTTTTATTCTTCGCCGTTACGGTCGGATGCATTCCGAACGCTCACCTGGTTGCATAACCGTCATAGCCGTGCTTTAATTTTTAGTGGGAGGGGCGATCATTATTAAAAGTTCCAACCGAAAAAGTAAACTGGAAATAATCATCGAATGGTTTTCGTTTGTTTACCGGTTCGAATGGGCCCATTACGGGTCGGTATTTACAGCTGGTGATTCGGGAAAGTCGGTAATGGAAAACTTCATTAGTGCTGTTTAAATTTTGTTTAAGCTTCGCGAAACTTTTTAAGTGTAGTTAGTTTGAGTTTCATTGCTTTTCTATTATTTTATATTGTGGTCTGGAATAAATAATAATCCAACTAATGACTAAACAACATTCTAATAAATTATATATACTTATATAGTAATATGTATATATATATATATATATATATAGTATATATACTATATAAGGCAAGCTACTATTTTTGAAAATATAAAAATCTAATCTATAGGGCTTTTAATAAGCCTGTATGCAGTATTAAGGTTATTTATAATTTAAAAGGGCTATGTATAGCAAATAAGTTTCAAGTTTTGAGTAATTAGTATAAAGAACACTGCAAACGGATACCCATTCTTCAAGAAATATCCCCCCCTCCCAAGACATTAAATTTTTTTATAGACAGTGTTAGATTCTTTATATAAAAGGCATTACAAAATTGGACAATATGTCTATATTAAATATAATTATTTCAGAATAAGGTGCTATATAGCACTGAAGAGTAAAAGGTGAACATATCATAGTGTGTATGCATCGAGAACTAGAAATGCCTATCTTATAGTTAAAGAAAATATAAAAACAGGAAAGCAGGCTACAGGATATGTCATTTTCAGGCTGTAGGGGCCAAACCAATTGAAACTGGTGTAAAGTCAGATAAATTAACCACAGCCTATCGTTAGATGAATTATGCCGTATATGAACTAATTAGTTGTTGTTGGAAGAAAGTATTGGCTGATACACAAATTTTAATATAAAATTAAATTTAATTATTACCCAGAAGAAAACAGATCTGCCAACAATACTATACTAATTAGAATTTTAGTAGTACAAGATCAAACAGATAAAGAAGTCGAGTAAAACATAATAAAAGCACTATAAATGGAAATCGTATCTAGAGACATTTGAGTAAAACCGAAAAAAAAAACTTCAAAGGGTATTATTGATTTTATTGTGGTCATAATAGACTATTGTAATTATGTATTGAATAAAGTTGAGAACAGCATAACATAGTGTGAACCATGATATCAATCAATTTTAACTCAACTCATTGTGTAAAGTATTCGAACAAGACGAGATTGATAGATAGTTTTCAATGGTTTTTCTCGACGGTAATTCTAATGAAAACTGGCTCAAAATGTTCATGTTATGAAAGAAAAGTATGGTCAAATGTTATATTTAGAAATGGGCAACAAGTGGGAAAGCAGTGCAATGGTCTACCATCTATCAAGTGATAGCTTGAGTAAGAATAATGATAATTAAAATAATAGTAGTTAAACTGGTTAATTGAAGTCCTATATATTATAAAATAAGTTGTAATAAAGGTATTATTAAATTAAAGAAGATTATGCATAACCGCCATCAAAATTGATATATTTCTTTATCAATTTTTTGCTCTTACTAATTATTATACTATCAAAAAAAAAAAATGGGAAAGAACATCCCTCTCAGATAAAGGCAAAAACTCAAAACGTACGTATTTTTGGGTGAAATAAATGAAAATCTATGTTAAGTTAGCCTGATATTTATAAATTTTAGGATATTTGACAGACAAAAAAGTTCACAGATTGTTTCAAAATACAATTTTCACTGTATACTTTAAAAATCAAAGGGTATATAAAAATGCTGATAGTAGGATTCGAATAAAATGAAAATCGGTTATATTTTCTATAATTTTCGTGACCCTGTGGTTATTTAAATAGAAATTGCAGTAAATATCTTAACAAAAAATCCCATGGTCTGACGAACAGATATATGGAAAAGTGGCACATTATTTTACCACTCGAATAAAGCTGAAATTCTCAAAATATATGAATTTTGGGTTAACAGAATGGAAAGTATATGTTCAATTGCTCTACAACTCAGTTTTTACACAGTATCACTTTTTTATTTTGAAAACTATGTGTATTATTGAATAACTTAAAAATTAAAGGCTGTATAAAATTAACTATACTACCATTCATATCACCATAAGATTCTTTATGATATCTATATTGTTCATTAACCTGAGGTTATTTAAACAGAAATGACAGTCAAAATCTTGAAAATGGAAAAAAATCCAATATTTTCATGACTATGTATATGGAAAACGTACCAATATTTTTTAGCTCTCAGATAAAGTTAAAACGCTCAAAATATATGTATTGCGGGACAAAATAACTGAAAATCTATGATAAATTGCTCTACAACTTGTAGTTTTTAAGATACGTATCATAAACAGAACCCTAGGCTTATATTGAAAATACACTTCATCGCATAACTAAAAAATTAAAGTTATACTGAAAATTATACTAAATACTAAAAATATAAATATATAATATTAACTAAATACTACTCTTCCAATCAGTGTAAAATTATTTATATTCTCTCTAATTTTCATTAACTTACGGTTAATTAGGAATGAGCAAAAAAACAATTTAATTGCAAAGAGCAAAATATATGAAAAACGTATCAGCATTGTCTACCCCTAGGATAAAGATAAAACTCAAAATATATGTAGTTTGAGGTGAAATAATCTGAAATGTATGTACAATTTCTTTAGTTGCATACAACTTCCTATACTACCATTCAATTAAATATAAAATTCTTTATATTGCTAAAATTCTGCATTATATTGTTGCTAATTGTTAATTATTTTACTGTCAATAAAAAATACTAAAATATATTTGCTGAAGACAAATGTGTCAATAAAGGACTATTAAGATAAATAATTTCTTTGGAGATGTCAAATATGGCGAATAGGCTGGATGTTGAAGAAGATAGAAGATTACAATAATGATTTCACTTTATTATTTTACCAGATTGGGCACAATCCCCAAAAAAATTCTTTTAGATTTCATAAAGCTGACTTTCTCACAACTTCTTGACTCGTAATTGTTAAAATCGGCTCAAATGTTGACTATGTTCTTGAATGAAGTTGTAATAATAAAATTCGATTTTCTAGACCTGCTGTTGATGAAAAGAACATACTAAATAATCTAGTATAAATCTATGCATTATCTAATATCCTCATATATATGAGCATACCATTGGCCACACCTATGAGTAAAAAGTTAAACCAATTGAACTGTTACGGGCATACGTGTACGAGTTACTATAATTTTTCATTAATAACAGCGCCGTATCTTACCGTTGGCGGTCATTTTTCATCAGTAATAATCTGGTTATTTCGCATGGTCACCAAAGAAGTCCATAAAACGGACCCGGTGATTGGGTGACATCGATTTCGAGCGAAATAAATATAGCGCCAGTTCCTTTACAACTCAATTCTGACGATACGGTTCTTCGGTAGGTCTCACGAGTTGGTGTGGGGTCCGATATGAGCAAGAAGCGAGTACGCCCTTTGCACCAATGGTAGCTAAGTAAATTGTTCATATAACAGGTAAATTGAAAAGTCCCGGCCTACCATAGAACACAACTTTTTGTGAAAATTGTTTTTTTTTATTCAACATAATTGCCTTCAAGGGCGATACACTGATTATAGCCACCCTCCATCTTTTCGATACCATTTTTGTAGTACGATTTGTCTTTTGCTTCAAAATAGGCCTCAGTATCGGTGATCACGTCTTCATTTGACCAAAATTTCTTCCAAGCGAGCATTCTTTTGAGATCTGAAAAGAGGAAATAGTCGCTGGGGGACAGATCCGGAGAATACGGTAGATGAGGAAACAATTCATGGATTTTTGACACAGCGCATTGTCTTGGTGAAGCAGCACATTCTTTTTCTTCAAATGCGGCCGTTTTTCGGCGATTTGTGAACGCTATGTAATAGTCGCTGTTGATGGTCCTTCCTTTTACAAAGTAAAAAATTATTCCATGTGCATCCCAAAATACACACGCCATAAAATTGCCAGCCGACTGTTGTGTTTTCCCACGTTTTGGAGCGGATTCGTCGTGAACAGTCCACTCGGATGACTCTCGATTGGACTTCGGAGTAAAATGATGGAGCCATGTTTCATCCATTGTCACATATCGATGAGTGATATTCTTGCTTGATCATCTTCAAACACTGCTCATCAACTCGTTGTTGTTTTTGGTCATAAGTGAGCTCGCGCGGCACCCACTTTGCACAGAGCTTTCTCATACACAAATATTCGTGAAAGATTTGAGATACACGTTCAGTAGATATCTTTAGGGTGTCTGCTCTTTCATTCAATTTCAATTTGCGGTCATTTAAAATCATTTTGTGGATTTTTTAAATGCTTTCGTCGGTAATAACCGCTTTTGGGTGTCCACTGCGTTCAACATCTTCGGTGCTCATTTCACTACGTCTAAACTTACCATACCAATTTTTGATGGTTAGTTTTCCTGGGGCAGTGGTCGGAACCTAGGCATCAAGGCATATTTTACTTCAACTGTATTTTTTCCCTTCAAAAAGCAATAATTTATCAACACGCGAAATTCCTTTTTATCCTTTTTTTTTTCACAATAACAAAAGTTGCTTCACTCAAAATGCTATAATTCACAAACTAATGATCCGATAGCTGTAAAATTTATACACTCATCTTTTGACGGCTAACTAAAAAATGTAAGGATTTAATTCTAGTAGCGGCATCTATGTGTCAGGCCGGGGAGCTTTTAATTGACCTGTTATGTCTAATATATCCATATAGAGCAAACCTTCAGTTGTAAATTGTTGTGGTGATAACTCGGGCACATATAAGATACAAGTTTAAAAATCAGTTCGATTGTTGATGGCTTCGTCTTCGTTTTTTATACAATCGATTGATTCAAAATAACGAAGAGTACTGACAATTTGATATTGAATTATGACTTTTAACACATCCACGGCAGCAGCAATCTGTCTTGGCATGACTAAGAGTGTGCCGAAAATTGCCATACTGTAAAATCAATGTACCTCCAAAACATCTTGAGTTCAAATCTGTTCGGTCAAGTACTTCCAATGCGCGTTTGGGCGCCACTGTGCATTCCTCCCAGGTAATAATTTTAGGAGATACTAAAACTTGGTTCATTGGAGACTGTTCCTAATTTAACATGTCAGTTAAAAATGTATTAGGTATTTTCATGTATTTTGATAAGGGATATCTGTTGGTGAAACTGGGAAGTGTCAGTGTAAAGTACTGTTAAATTCGATGGCTTTAATGTGTCTCTACATAAAACAAATAAAGTGTTAATGAGTTATCCAGAATGTACGAATGCTAATTATAGAACGCTCAAAATTGCATTTGCGATATTAATAATTTTTGTTGTTTTAGTTGAAACAATCTGCTGCTGCTATATCCAAATTATCAGTTTCAGTTATAATAATTTAAGCAATAATTTGAATCTAAATGATAAAGAAAACAACAAAGAACTTTGAGACAGCTTAGTAAATGATGAATCAACTATGTACAGACAATTAGATGTGACGGAAGTTACCTAAAAGAAGATAAAATGACCACCATACCAATTGACTGAATATGCTCTTTCGAGCTGTTCCAACATAGCGGTTTCGTTGCTTTCCAGGAAAAAAAAAAGAGTTTCTGTGGCATATGTTGATTGATGTTGGTTGGTTTAAGACAGTCAGTTTAGGAGAGCATTATTCATACTAAGCATATGATGGAATCATGCCAGTAAGAGTTATATTGGTATATTGGTTATTAATGTCGAACAAAAATCTTACTCCTGCTGAAACTCCTCAAGTGAACAAATTGAAGTGAATGATGTATTGTTACTAAAAGGACAACAATGGTAAACAATCAAAGCAACAAAAAACAACAAAGCAATCGTAAACATCCAGTTTACCTACCAGACATACAGCGCTCTGATGACTAACTGCTTCAAACAATACACCATTATTTCACTGGCACATGGATTACGAAATGCTGAAGAAACCAAACCAACATCATTTATGGAGGCAATTAAATGCGAAAAGTTGATGGAAAGATTATAGAAAGTATTTTAGTTAAAATATATTGCACCAATTATTCTGACAACTATCCTTTTAAGTGAAAAAATGATTAAAGTAAATGCAAGTATTAAAAACAAACCAGTTTGTTCCAGGACATACACCAGTAACTGGACTGATGTACTATGAGATTGTTGTCTATTTCACTCACAAGCATAAATTAGAATTATCTCAGCAGGACTCCATACTCTGGGTCTTGGACTGCTGTACTATTCCTTCTTAAACACTGTATTTAAGCCGTCGTATCTTTGTTGAATTAATACATGTTTATTGCATATAGTCTATCCAAAGTTGCTGTCAAAATATGTTTAATGTATTCCTGCCGCGTTTTAGAATCAGACAATATTTTCCTTCTCATTTATTCTAGTTAAAAGGAGATACAATGCTGTCTGATACGTTCGAATACGTAAACGAACCACCCTTTCAAAGTCGTCCGGTTGTCAAACATATGCAAAATTCTTCAAAACAATAGTGATAAGAGTTTATAAACGGGCAAACGTTATTTTAATGCTTTTCTTGTTTTGATAAATTTCAATTCACTTATTATAATTCTGATTGAAAACTTCCAAGCTAGATAGAACAGATTGCGGTTCTAATCAGTTATTTTGAATAAGAACTAGATAATGTATAATGGAATCAAAAGCAAGTAAAATTTATTAGAGAGGTAAGTATTTTGAATGTTAAATACTAATTTGCTGCGATTCTTATTGAAAATATTTTTACCATTTTGCAGCTGCACTAAATATTAGTTTTGACACAGTCACTCAAATATTACAAAAAATAAAATAAACATAATATTGGATTCACTGAAAAAAGCCCTCCTCATACCATAAGAACGACGAATCAAAATCAGCTTGATGAGAAAACTGTTAGTCTGAAAGGTATCGAAGAGGTCTAATGGAACTTCCAGACATTGCTTTTAAAAGTTGATGGAAAAAGGTAAATGTTGAAATAATCAGTGATTAGGTTTTGTTAGTCATAACATTTATAAATACTTCATTGCAGATATAATGTGTTTCATGCTGAAAACAGGAAAGGTTAATAGCACTTTCCGTTTGGATGACCATGATCTTTTGATTTTTTATTTGATTGATATGATTGATGAGATGATAAAGACGTATGTCCATTAGATATGCGTGTAATTATTCAGAATATACATGATTATTTTGTTAAAATATACGAGGAGAGAAAAATACTAACTGTTTTGTAGATATAGCAAGTGCATTAGTGCAATTCAGTGATTAATTTTATGAAGAATAGTATACACAGGCAGTAGCGGAATAAATGAAAAATACAGTAATATCAAAATGACTTGACCAAGAAATACACCACCGAAGGAAACAAGAACTAAACGTAAAAAGGTAAATATGCTCTCTAATGAAAATAAAACACATTTACTTGGACACACAAATGTTAATTATGTGGATTAGGCCTCCAGGTTGGTAGCACTACATCAAAAATCGTGCCTCAAGGGTGGTGTGGAAAAGTGTTCAATGAAAATATAATAAATCAACTCTAACTAAATATTGTAGCTTTATAATTAGCTGTAGTTTAAATTATTCGATAGTGTATGCACTAAATGCAGTAAATTATATATATTTGATAACGTTTTTGTTTGATTATTTTATGTAAACTATAATTTTGTTATATGTCAAGGGCAAACCGAACTAAAACACAGAGTTTATTCGGCAACATTGCGACATTTGGCGTCATAAATTTAGATGACGTATGTTCACACCAAGTTTGGATAGACTATAGAATATATTTTTCAATTCATCAATTAAATATAATAAATATGGTGTCATCGTGACCGTTGGTGGAAATGGTCGGCACGCCACGGCCGGCCTAATCTGCATATACAGGGTGGTTCGGCATGGCGTGACATGGCTGTTGAATTTATTACCTCAATAAACCGGCAACAGGTCACCGATGGCCACACCGACTGACGACGCACTCTCGATATGGCGCTGACCGCGGCTCCGAATAAAAGCTCCGCCAAAGATCAAGATAGGAGAAAGGCGTGAGAAACTGTTACTTTTTAGGTATATCGAGTAATAAAAGGCATAAAACCTATCGCTTCATGAATGTCAGATTATCATCGCGCGGGAACGTTCCACCTTCCAGTCCGGACATTGTTAAGGTGATGTACGATTTTATAATGTCAGGGAAGTTAAACTACAAGCGGGGAAGTTATTTTAATTCCTTCGATGGTAATAGATTCACACAAACAGTGATATTATAGGGCAAAATTTAGTCAAACCCATAACCGATATCATATCGATGATAAACATTCCAACTCACATCCATACTCGTAATTTACAGAAATGTCCGTAGAAACAAATGACGAGTGGAGATACGAACAACAACAACAACAACAACTTCTCGGATGAAGCTAAGATTCTAACAATATTAGTATATATACATAAAAACTAAAGCTGTTTACACAGAATTTATAGGAAGAAATGAAAATTCCAAAATATCACATATTTTCACCACTACATACAAGGAAAAAGTGTTAAAATCTCTTGAATAACGATCAAATGCAAATTAAATTGATTTTGCTTAAATAAATTGCTTAAATTGCACTATTCATTTATTATTAGTAATGTATGATTTTATAACGTCATGGACTGGATCATTGAGGATGTTATTTCCATTCCTATGATGGTAATAGATCTACACAAACAGTTATTTTTATATTAAATTATTTATATATCCTTTAGTTTTCATCAGTCTGTAAATATTTATAACAGAAACTATAGTGTAAATTGTGAAAATGATCAAAAATCCTACAAACTCGCGACTATATATATGGAAAAATTGATACGAAATTTAAAATCTTGGATAAGAATAAAATTCTTAAAATAAATGTGTTAATAAGTATCTCATAATAAATACTAGAAGTTATTCCATTCAACCTACAATCTTTATATTCCCTGTAATTTTCATTATCATGTAGTTACTTTAAAAGAAATTGCAACAATACCAATAAAACTAGCAAAATATGTGTATTTTGGGGTGAAATAAGCAATAATCTACATTGAATCGGTTCAAGATTAATTTTTTTTAACATTTATATGACAAACAGAAATAAAATAATTTCCTGAAAATACACTTTTTTTAATTAATTATATCTTGCATTAAATACGCCTAGTAAAATTTTAATATATAAATAATTTTATCACTGCTGTTCTTTATATATATTTTAATGTCTCCTTTTACCAACTAGGGGTTTATCTGGACTGGACCTACAGTTTTTAACGTGGGCTCCGAACTACCGTCCTCGGCATTAAGCTTACCGACTGGCGAGTGATCAACTTATGAATCATCCCAGAAGACATCCGGTCTTACCCAGCCTGGGTACTGGCGTGACTGTGATCATTTTCCTTGTCGGATTTTACACTCTTTCCTAGGACAATCACAAACATAAATTTACGACCATGTCCCAGCAGGATTCAAACCCGCGGCTATCGCAACAGTAGGAGCGTCCTATCGCCTTTACCGCTGCGCCACCAAGCCGGCTGTTACTACTGTTCTATTGTACTTGCATTAATATACAAGCAAGGCGAGTACGGGATTAATATATCAGTATGTATTTCCAAAACAAAATAAATGTTTAATGATAATTTTTGTATTACTATTTGGTTCACCTTTAAATTCTTTATAAGGTCCGTAATTTTCATTGACTTACGAGTATTTGAACGGAATGTATGGTAAAAACTTGAAAATAGTAAAAAATCAATCAATTTTTATATATATAATGTGGAATTAGCTTAGTTAACACCCTGGATGAATATAAAATTTTTAAAATATATTAATTTCGAAGTGAAAGTATATGTTAATAATTGAATGTATATCTTAAAAATTAAAGATTATATGAAACTTATTATACCACCACTCAGTTCTACTTAAAAGTGTTTATACAACATGTTGAAAATTACAGCAGAAAATTTAAAAACATAATGCCCGAGAGAAATCCGCACAACTTGAGGACTGCAGATTGACCAGTCACAATAAATAAATATTTCCAGCTTAGACATGCACATAGGGTGACATAATTGGTAATAAATGTAGGCTTGGGGCTAGTAACTAATATAACAAGTATACTCAATATTCTTGACTGATCGTTGAGGAGTGATTTCCTATATTTCGAAATTCGAAAAACATATAAATATAGTATACTAAAAGGCTTTTAAAGACATTTTAACGATAGTTTCTTAACTAATTTCGATTTAAGATGGAATTAAATAGGTATATCTGAGGTCTTTCAAGAAAGAGCGATTTATCAGAATTTTTAAGCATAATTATGTGATTTTTTGTAAAACAAGCTCTTCAATTTTCAATTTCTTAATTTCAACTTGATATTAAGGCCCTGAAAAAATTATCTACGTTCTTAATGTTTCAGTGTAAATATCAGAATACGTTTTAATCAATGCTTTAAGAATAACTAATTTTACATGTAAATACATTGCACGATAATACAAACGCTGGTTCCTAGAAACAAGGAATACAGACCTCATCATCCGTCAAAAAGTTACGCAAAAACAGATATATAACATATAATAACCAAATGGAGAAATGTCTAGACTATATGGTGATTACGGTAAAATCTTGGGTCCCACGCCTGCATTTTTTTTTGACGTGTGTAGACTCACATCATGTAGTCGCGTGTTATATAACACCGTATCGGGAAAATAAAAAGTCTTTTGATTTACCCGCCTTTTGAAGATACCCGCGTTTCAGCAAGTTTTACTTAAACCGCCAAACTGTTATTGCTTTTTAAGGTTAGTATATTTTCTTAAATGTTCTAGTGGAAGTTTATCCAGTCTTTATTCATATCTAATATCGTTCAGAAACAAGTCTAATTCTGAAGAACACCAGAATTTGGAATTGCAGCGTTGCCGGTTATTGCAAATTATACGTGCATTTAAAGAATGTAATATGAATAGACTAAATTATGTTGAAAATTTCCATTGAGTCTCGAGCTAACATTTTGTACACTTTTCATGTCCTATAATATAAGAAATGTAACATATAAAAACACAGTAATAACTCTGGTTTCATCTAACATAGCATCCATTGAAATTTTAAATTTTGATGCATAGTGCTATCTGAGGATGTTATTTCCATTCCTATGATGGTAATAGATCTACACAAACAGTTATTTTTATATCAAATTATTTATATATCCTCTAGTTTTCATCCGTCTGTAAATATTTATAACAGAAACTATAGTATAAATTGTGAAAATGATCAAAAATCTTACAAACTCGCGACTATATATATGGAAAAATTGATACAAAATTTAAAATCTTGGACAAGAATAAAATTCTTAAAATAAATGTGTTAATAAGTATCTCATTATAAACACTAAAAGTTATTCCATTCAATGTACAATCTTTATATTCCCTGTAATTTTCATTATTATATAGTTACTTTAAAATAAATTGCAACAATACCAATAAAACTAGCAAAATATGTGTATTTTGGGGTGAAATAAACAATAATCTATATTGAATCGGTTCAAGATTAATAGTTTTTAACATTTATATGACAAACAGAAATAAAATAATTTCCTGAAAATACACTTTTTTTAATTAATTATATCTTGCATTAAATACGCCTAGTAAAATTTTAATATATAAATAATTTTATCACTGCTGTTCTTTATATATATTTGAATGTCTCCGTTTACCAACTAGGGGTTTATCTGCACTGGACCTACAGTTTTTAACGTGGGCTCCGAACCACGGTCCTCAGCATTAAGCCTACCGACTGGCGAGTGACCAACTTATGTATCATCCCAGAAGACACCCAGTCTTACCCAGCCTGGGTACTGGCGTGACTGTGATCATTTTCCTTGTCGGATTTTACACTCTTGCCTAGGACCATCACAAACGTAAATTTACGACCATGTCCCAGCAGGATTCAAACCCGCGGTTATCGCAACGGTAGGAACACAGTAATATCTCTGGTTTCATCTAGCATAGCGGCCATTGAAATTTTAAATTTTGTTGCATAATGCTATCTGATTTTAATAACGTTCACCATTTGACATACTTTTATAAATAACTGATCGATTACACTCAAATTTAGAACTAACCTTAAGAAAAAAGGATTTAGTTTCTAAGAAGTTTTCTTGGATTTTCGTTTCAATATAATCCTTCCAGGATTCCAGCTATAATGTTTCTTGTTCAATTATAATGTTGTGGAATGACTTTCTATGCTCGACAAACTGTGATTTGGATAATGTATGCTGACATAAATGACATCGAGTTATATCTATTTGTACTTTTAGTTTTGTAGTGTGAACTTTACTTAAATTATAATAAATTTCGTATAGTATTGAATCCAATTTGCAAAATTACAATACAATTTGAATAGATACGCACCTTAAGAATGAAAAGGAAAATATAATTACTGAATATTAGCAACATTCAATTAAAAATTTCATTTTAAACGAAGTAGAATTACTTTTATATGTGAATATTCTTTGGATCTGTCCGTAGGAAAGGAATTTCTTTATTTAATGGATAATATTATGGAATAATGCGCCACAATTTTTTTATCGTACTTTAATATCTTAATTGCTATTTTTAAATGATACAGAACAATACCATAGAACTTAAACATAACCAAAAACTATAGATGCACAATAATCATAAACCAATAACCATATTTTTGCCATAATCCTTCAGGGGTTCCAGAATAAAGTGTTGCGAGTCATCGTCGATGCCCCATATTACGCGTCCAACAAACTGATTCAGCGCGATATCCCCATACAATCCATTGTGATTCGGAGTGTTAGTGCGAAGTACTGTGAAAGACTATTAGTGATCAACGATATATATTGGTAAAAATGTGAAGTATCACTGTAAACGGCTTCAACTAAGTTCTAAATTCAATAATAATAATTCAATCAAAAATTTTTTTTTATTGTAATTTTCTTTTTTGCATTATTGAGTTATTCACACACTAGTCATAAAACGTTCAATATTTTATTTTCATCACTCATTGCTTTTATAATCTGATTTGAAGAAATCTGCAGCCAAGGCTCATCAAACATTTTTAAAAACTTATGAGAATTCTGCTTCGTCATATCTGAATTATCGGTATTAGTTTTAGGTAATTATATATCTTAATTGCTATTTTTAAATAATACAGAACAATACCATAGAACTTAAACATAATCAAAAACTATAGATGCACAATAACCATAAACCAATAAGCATATTTTTGCCATAAAAACAGTGAAAAGTATTTATAGTTTTTGATTATGTTTAAGTTCTATGGTATTGTTCTGTATTATTTAAAATTATATATATATATATATATATATATATATATATACAGCTATGTAAGTATAAATTGGGTACATTTTTGCCAAGGTCGAGGCTAGGACCACAGAGCCAGAACATTAAAAATCAGTCGAAACTACTAGAACCAAAAGTAGTTCCTAACGCTAGTAAAAAGCTATGTTCAGTTACATTCTTAGACGTAGATGTACAGTACTTCTACAAGGTATGGCACGACGGCCTTTTTCATAAGCTATAGAAAATGTTACCAAAACAATACACTGAGCTACTAAATTCATGTATTACAGCCAGAATGTCGAACAAGGGAAGCCTGAGAACCAATTCCTGAGCTCTAGGATAACAAAAGGACATAAAGTCAAAAGAATCAAACCATTTTGTCTTGTTTGGTGTAGTGTGGTTCATTTAATAGACAAACAGGAGTGTTAATACATAAACATTGTTACATCAGAGACTAAGATAGGACCCATGGGTCCTTCTACATATATACCTAGATTTAAGTTATGACAAATTTTAGTCGGCAATGACTAGTAACAATGCAATAAAAAAAAAACAATCCCAACATCAAAACTAACAAACGCAACAAAATAATCGATAATTTATTCACATCTTAATCCGAAACACGAGCCTCCTCCATAAATCGATCCGATCCGGGCCAATATCGGATGTCCCCGAAACGAAGGAAAGAACACTAACATATATTACCATTATCCGGACTTGTTACCTTTCATTTAAATAACTGTTTTTACCGCACGTAAGTATCCTTTACTCACTACCATCGAGACGTCGTAAAGGCGTTTTACTATTAAGACGTTCCCAGTAAAGTCGTAAAGCCCGTGAGCGTTTCGAGGAACGTATTGTCATCGACGTCACGTGACCATCAAAACACGGTGGCCTCTCTCTCGCGCGAGAGTACCCAACCGTAAATCAAGTCACCTGAGGAAAACTGTTCTCGACCGTCGGCGGATAAATGTAAACTTTTGTTTATCTCTTATCTAGTTGGCCGGCGTCATTACGTTCAAAGTTTGTCTTAATCGTAAATATTTTACTTTGTCTCTCGGTTATTAGAGGGGTTAATGGATGGTAGGGGGGTCGTGTGTGAGGTATGTGTTATTATGCGCGATATGATCGGTGTGTTGAAATGTCCCGTCAACGATGACTATTTGTTTAGCTTGTTGCATTTGGTTGGCCTACTTGATATATTAAAAATGGTTTTGGTCAGTCTTACATGAGATATAATACATAAGTTGTTTAATAACTCCATTATTCATCTACATCTACAGTAGGACTGAAACGTCGGTACTTAAGTTGTATCAAATTTAAAGGCAGGGCAAGCTGTGTGTTTATAATTAGCCTTGCAATCGCCAATAATGGAATAAAATTATTGTTTTATCATTGAATATCTACCGTTGCAACATATTCTGACGATACAGCGAAGAAACCTTCAACTTCATCATAACAAAGTCGAATTGTGGTTGAAAACGTGGCGTATCAAAGCAAATGAGACAAAATCTACCAATGGGACATTCACCCTTTGTAGAAGAACATGTCCGTCAGTAAAATTAAATAATCATGAACTTCCGCAAGCTGACAACGTTAAATATCTGGAAATGCATTTCGATAAACGTTTGACATGGCATATATTGAAAAACAATATAATAATATAGTGATAGAACGCAAAAAGCTTGGTGTAAAACTAAATCAATTGTATTGGCTTATAGGGCGTAAATCTAAATTATCACTGAATAAGATTTTGCTGTGTAAGTCAATACTTACTACTAGCAAATCTGACATAGATATCCTCCAGAGGTTCCAGAATAAAGTGTTGCGAGTCATCGTCGATGCCCCATATTACGCGTCCAACAAACTGATTCAGTGCGATATCCCCATACAATCCATAATGTGATGTGATTCAGAGTGTTAGTGCGAAGTACTGTGAAAGACTATTAGTGATCAACGATATATATTGGTAAAAATGTGAAATATCACTGTAAACGGCTTCAACTAAGTTCTCATCAAAAATTTTTTTTAATTGTAATTTTCTCTTTTGCATTATTGAGTTATTCACACGCTAGTCATAAAACGTTCAATATTTTATTTTCATCACTCATTGCTTTTATAATCTGATTTGAAGAAATCTGCAGCCAAGGCTCATCAAACATTTTTAAAAACTTATGAGAATTCTGCTTCGTCATATCTGAATTATCGGTATTAGTTTTAGGTAATTATAACTGGTGATGTTAAAAGCAATGATGGCCTGGTTGATCAACATTTTTAAAGACAATGAACTGCAGGATTTCTTGGACGCAAACTCGGCTAAATAAGTTCTCAAAGAAATGTCAGACGACAGATGATGAATCAACTATGGCAGATGTTTATATTTTATGAAAAAGACCCAAAATGATGGAGATATGGTTACTACACGAACTGATTGAAAATATTATTTCGAACCGTTTCGAAAAAAGAAAAGTTTTCCGTAGTTTATTATGGCTGGCGATGAAAAGTACTACTACAAAAATAGAAAATGTAAAAGTAATGGCTCAGCTCAAGAGAAGCATCCATATTGACACTGACGTCGAATGTTGATGACCGTAAGGTCTTGTAGTAGTACTGTAGACGTGCGATTCTTTATTATCCTCACCCGAGTTTCTCGTTTTCGAGTTTGAGGGGTATTTTCATTACCTGAATTATTCAATCTGAAGACACTACGAACTATTCTCTGATTATTCCAACCAAAAATCTCCTTATAGATGACTGTGAAATTTCCCAATCTCCTATCTGATCCTTACTGACGATCAATCGTTTCATTGATCAAGTCAAATTTAATGTTTGAGCTGTCAAAAGCACGAAAATTCATAAGACCAATTTTCGATTTCGCGCCACATAAGGATATAAGTAGCGGACAGTTGAAATATGCAAATGTTCGGTAGCATATATCTCGTAAACTATAACAGGTCAATTGAAAAATCCATGGCCGCATTTGAAGAAATAGGAAAGTGCTGCTTCACCAAAACAGTGCACTGTCTCAAAAATCCATGAATAGGGCTTCGAATTGCTTCCTCATTCACCGTATTCTCCGGCTGGCTCTCAGCGACTATTTCCTTATCTCAGATCTCAAAAGAATGCTCGCTGGGAAGAAATTTTCGTGAATGAAGAGGTGATCGCCGGAAACTGAGGCCTATTTTTTTGCAAAGGATAGGGCAAATCGTACAAAAATGGTATCGAAAATTGGAGAAAGTATGGACAATATTTATATACACATATATATATATATATATATATATATATATATATATATATATATAATGATCACCATCTTTGTTACCTAAACTGATCTGGCCAGACATTCGCACACTTTTCATAAACCTACACGAAGTCTAATAATAGACCAGTTAATCTATGAAAAATATCGGAGACGCGAAGAAAAAATATGCAAAATCGTACGAGACCGAGTCCGCACTAGATAAGTCGCTTTTTTGAAGTACTCCTCTGGCGCCCGCTACAACATTACCTGTTGCCATAGATAGAATTGCTTGATGACATTCAAAATTATATAAATAACAGTTAGAAGGTTCAGACAGTAGACCGTCGCATTTTCAGTTCACGGCATAGATATTATAATATTGTGCTTTGCAACTTATATGGTGTTACACAATGGCTTTAAACTTACACGGTGTAAAAATTTACAAGGCAGCTTTTTTCAAATTTTACTTTAATTTTGATAGAATGTTATTGTAATATAGGATTGTATTTAATTATTAAACAACAATTGACATCTGTGCGGAATATAGTAAGTCTTACTATATATAGTAAGAGGTATTTGTAATGAGAATTAATTTTGAAGGATAGATAATAAAGCCTGGTCTTCGATTTATCGTATTTGACACTTGTATATTCCATATCTATATCGAGGCTTTTGTGCATTATCAAAAATATCTATTGATGATAATTAAAAGCATTAATATAAACATGTTTTGACAATTATTTACATATAATACATTTTCTATGGAGTATTATAGAGTTATTTATGTATAACAATCACTAATCATGGAATACTCAAAAGTTAATTTTGAGTTGTTGAGTTTGGAAAATATCAGCTACAGAGGTCCATCAAACACTTTTAGAATATATGGTGATGCGAAGCCCATAAAGTATTGACGTGAATATGGTGGGATCAGCAATATGCTGTGTGTCATGAGCTACTAAAACTTGTGAAATGGTTGGTGCAGTTGTCTACCAACGTTTATTGAAGAAAACGAAGGATGTATTGTTGCGATAAAAGCCAGTAATAGCTAGAAGCAGACACAAAGTTATTCTCTTGCATGACAGGCTCGATCATACGTTGAAATAGTTATGACGGATGCGCTGTTGCAGATGGAAGTTCCGCCTTACCCAGCGTACTCATCAGAAATAACGGTTCAAAGAACATTCATCGAATGCTGTTGAAAATCGAACCGTTTTTGGCTCAAATTGTCATTAAAAAAACCTGAACTAAGAAAAATTCTTTATACTATATAGTATTCAAATAATATATACTCAAATAATATATAAGAGTGATCAAAAATAGTAATAAATTGGGCTTCCTGTCGTCCTTGTCAAACTAATTTTTTATGGATGTAACTCCTTTGTACAAACAAATAGTCTCTTAGATCTCTCTCTAGATTTATTAATTTTGTTAAATACGTAGTAAAATGTTAGCAGTATAATTAACTTTTTTGTCAATTTTGTTTTATATTTTTGCTCAACAATTAGTTATACGTTATGTTTAAAGGGCAGTATAAGTTTCAATCTGTAATTGTTAATGTAATATACATGAAATTTATCTATAATCACCAACTACGATACAAATAACAACTAACGCAGGGTCATTATTAGAATCTCAGGAAACCTATTTGAAAATTATAAAAAGCCATTGTTTGATGGAGGTCTACATTGTTAGTTTGCTACTCGATGAGAAATACCAGATGGAGCTGTATATAGTAATAAAAACTAAGAACATTTGAATGAGAATTTTTGGTGTATTATTTAGTATTTATATATTTCTTCTTAGAGCTTGAAATTGTATTTTTTATAATGGTAATCGAGCGACATTCGGTTATAAGTGCTTATAATGCTATTGATTGACATTGTATGTTGTAAAATGAAACATCATTCTCTCTCAAGAGATTAGGCGTGCTTGGATAGTTTCGAGAGTCTGGAGATCTTGACTTTTAAATTTTGTTGTAAGAATTAAGAATTGTCAGAATCAACATACAATAATAATATGCAGTTCACCTAGAAGTAGAAGATAGATCGCCATCCAGATAATGTCAAACGTTAAAATAGCACATCTAGGGAAATAAAGTTCTCTTTTATATATTATTAAAATATATTTTTCCTTTTAGAAGTTAGGATTTATCTGGACAAGAGCTACTGCTTAACGTGTCCTTCAAATTGTGGTCTTCGGCATTAAGTCTTCCGACTGGCCAACTCAGAGACCATCCCAGAAGTTTTACGTTGTGGCACTGTAGAAAAATGTGACAATCGCAACAGTAAGAGGACCACCCTCATAGTTAACCATTGCGGCTCTTTTATTCCTAG
Organism: Rhynchophorus ferrugineus; assembly: GCF_030347505.1. Taxonomy (NCBI): domain Eukaryota; kingdom Metazoa; phylum Arthropoda; class Insecta; order Coleoptera; family Curculionidae; genus Rhynchophorus; species Rhynchophorus ferrugineus. The sequence goes on along the minus strand of NW_027472582.1, from coordinate 4,303,941 downwards.
TGGCTCGTGAAGAAGGTTAAGATTTTCTTGAAAGTGGCCAGTGAATAAAATATATTCATAAAGTAAATTATTTTGAAAATTGTTAGGCCGAGTAGCAGACAGATTGTTGTTGCATAACAATGCTGATGTTACTTGCTAGATTCGGAAGATCACTTAGACTAAGAGTAGTAAGTTGTACGACACCCCGCATATTCATCAGACTTGGATCCATCTGACCTAAATTTATTATGATGGGGATTTGTGAATAACTAATTTAAAATTGGATTGTGATTAAACTCGTGTAAACCGAGTTTTATTTGTTTATATCTTATCGACATTTTTTTCCCAAAATACAGACACAGACTTGTAGCGTTCAAGGAAATCACAAATCGTTCCAAATGTCAATGGAATTACATCTCGTAGTTCTATATTTTAGACCTTTTAATGTTTGGATTGTTGTTCAATTGTCTTTTAAAAAAGGTGTGAACGATAATGTAAAGGAACTAGGCGGGATTGCCGCTTTTTTTAATTATATGATTTGCCATCGTTGCGAATAATTATTAACAGAAGTAATTACCATCAATGGCAACATTGTTGATCTTTCTTCGGGGGTTATATTTGCCAGATATGATCACGTCCTAGGGATGTTAGAACTTCATAAAAGTTCATTTCAAAAGACGCGACGGTTAAAGTCGCTACGTCCTCATCGTCTAGTTTATTTTATTGTGTTTTGTGCCATCCAAGCTGAGCTTGATCAAATGCTGAGCTTGTTCACAGAGTGTCCCAGTTTTCTCTTTTTATTTATCATTTATTATTAACTAAGTCTCAATTTTTTATGTTCTAATTTTTATTTTATATTTAATAGTGTTCAGTTTTCATATTCTATTTATTATTTTCCATTTATTATTGTTAATTTCTCTATTTATTATTTTATACTTACTACTATCTATTTATTATGCTCTACTTATTTAATTATTCATCCAGATGCAACGATGATAATCTTTTATTCTACTCTATTTTAGTATTTCTTCTGACTCGTCGTATATTCTCCATAATTCTTAGACTATGGCAAATCAAAGATTATAGTTTTATGATTGCAACTGTAAATATAAGTTACAACTATTTTATAATTCAGAAACTAACGTTAAAGTGGCTAGAGTTACTGATGCGTAATTACTGAAGCATACATAAACGTTACCGAAAGTGGTTTCTGCAGTGGTAGGCATTGCACGGCCATCATAGCTGGAGCTGGAGAAGTTAGGGCAGTAGTAATAGTACTGTTCATTTATTTATTTATTTATTTTGAGAATTTAGCTTAATACTAGCGAGGCCTGTTAACCATACTGGCAGAAAATCTCGCGCATTACTTCCCTTGACCTCTTGCACGTCATTATTGTTAGTGTTAGGACATAAGCTGGTACGTCGCGTGTTATTTTCCCTTCGTACCGTATGCACATGTCACACTTCATCCAAGCACAGTTTATAATTGCTATCAATTATCGCTATTATCGTTATTATCAATTATATGTTGTTTGTTGGCTATATACATCCATTATATGCGGTTTATTAACTATCTGAAGCATACATAAATGCCACCAAACTTGGTTCCTGCCGGCTCTTGGTAACAGCGTATCTAACGAGTTTTCCTCTGGCTTTTCCCTTGTGCGCATTGCAGCCTCATTATAGTCGGAAATAGGAGAAGTGAGTGTACATAGCAACTAGTTGCATAGTTAACATAGTTGCTTAATTATTGATTGACACATTGACATATGTACTTTATTTATTTACATATATACAATTTATTATATATATATATATATATATATATATATATATATATATATATATATATATATATATATATATATATATATATATATATATAGGGAGTACTACTAATGCCAGCATAGTTTATCATTGCTGTAATTTACCGCTATTGTCTGTCAATTATTTACTACTATGGACTAAGATTATTGTTAACCATCAAAACCAAACCAAACCATCCTGGTTAATCCATCATTTTATTACCTACCATTGTCTTCGCCTTTATTTGAGATTATCGACCATCACTTGCCAGTATTTGTCGATTTATTCCTTTATCCTTACAATTGTTATCGATAGTATTATAATTCCAGTATTTTGACTGCCAGTACCATCATATTCTAATTACCTGACAATAGAAGCATCTATCCACGTAATATCTCAATTATATTTTAATTTCGCCCTTGTCATTGCAAGTTGATTGCTCATGTACGTTTTATTATATTTGCGATTTATCACCCGATCATCAAGATATCGCACGCTTATTTGCACGATTTATTTTGCCATTTATTGAGTAAGTAATTGTTATATCATTTATTTTAATCTCTGTTTTTAAATATTAAAGATGTTTGATTATTTTATATTGTTTTACTAAATATAATTTTATTTTACGACCTGGATTTGAAAACAACCCTACACTCATTCGTCAACTTCGTTGTCTCGAAGCTTGCAAATTCATTGGCTATGGCTCTTGCATCTTACGCCGATAGGTAAATCAATAAAGAACATTTCTAAACATAAATTTATTGAAAATTGAGTTGAAAATTAAATAATAGACCTAATATATAGAATTTTTAATATAATTGTAGTTAGTACGAACAGTAAACTATAAACGAATCACTCTGTAACAGGACCAAGCCCTGTTTTCTCTATGGGAGATCGCTCAGTTACCGATAGTTCAAAAGAAACCGACCCGACTAAAAAATTGGTTACTGTTTTAAATATTTTCAGTAAAGTTATACAAACGCTTCGCCCACAAATTAAACGCGATAAAAAAAATTAACATATATCTATTATGTCGTTTATTAATATTAAAAAGGATAGGAATGGACAGTCGAGTGCGGAGCGACTGAGATAAAGCGGTAATGTATGGTATATATGTTTATGTCCAGTACCACATTCCACATACATTCTTGATTAGAATTGTTTCGGTTCGGAAATACAGCCTCAAATATGTCCTAAATGCCTTCGTTCAAGTTTAAAAATCTAAATTTATATGGAGGTTTACTCGGATGTTCAATAAATTGTTCTTTAATATCCAACGAATCCGAAAATCTGTAAAAATGGGTTTGGGGCTACTAAGAAAACTCTTGTTACCTATTGGCATTTTGGGTTTCAGAAAGCTATGAGGTCTATCCAAAGAAGTTTTGAACGTAGGTCATCTAAATTTGTGACGTCAATTCGTCGCAATGTTGCCGTATCAACTCAGATTTATAGTTCAGTTTGACTTTGGAATACAACATAATTCTAATGTAAATATAATAATTAAACAAAAATACAGGTATCAAATATAATTTATTTTAACTATATGGTAGATCTAATGTATATATAATCGAAGGATTAAAAATTATAATTAATTACACAGTTATTATAGTTTGTAGGTTAGGGCTGTGTTTGATTATATTTACATTGAACTCTTTTCCATACCATCTATGTTTTAGAGTTTATGCGTTTGTACTTGTACCCCCTGGAAGCCTAACCCACCTAATTAACAATTGTATATCCAAATAATATGCTTTACTATCATTAGATGGAATATTTAACTTTTACGCTTAGTTTGTGTCCTTTGGTACAGTGTTTGCTTGTAAAGTTATTTGTATTTTTCCTTAGTTTGTTATGCTAATAACTTTATGCATATTTCTTGACGAAACTATTTAAACACTGTATTCTCCGTAATACATTTACCATATCTGCGAAACAGTTACCATTTTTTCTCTCCAGGCACATTTCAAACAAGTGGTCATGTATATTATGAAAGATTGCATACATATCTGTGCACATAAATATTTTACACTCTACAATAATATTCCGACAGTTATCATTAGTTGTTTCCATTCCCATCACCATCACTCTGTCTTAAAAATTGACAGCATTGAACCATATTCAGAAAGTGTCATTCAAAATAATAACTAAGCCTTTAAATTCCAATTTATCTAACATTAGTACCCAATTATATCATGGCCATTGGCTATATTAACTTTATTCTGAAATATCCATGTCTCCTAAACAGATAAATTGAAATAATAAGTCTTCCTTCATTTTATTATAGGCTTTTTAAAATTGTACCTCTTCGATAAATCAAAGCCGTCTCATAAATCAAAATCGGCAAACGAAATGTTGAAAGCCCTTGGATGGGACATGTTATCGCACCTGCTGCGCTATCCAGACCTTGGCTCGTCCGACTATCAACTTTTCGCATCATTTGGATCACGCTTACAGAACTCCTAGCCAATTTCGAGGAGGTTGGAAAATCTCTCGATGAATGGTTTTATTAAAAGTACAAACAATTTTTTTTTGGATGGCATCCATAAATTGCTTGAAATATGGGCAAGATGTATAGAATAGAATGGGGAGTACTTTGAATAAATAAATTTACGAATTATATTGAATAGTAGTAGATAAGTAAGTTTGGCTTTTATAAGAAGTTTATCTCGATCTGAGCTGGACGGAGATCTGGCTGGCCATGCCAAATCGTCACTTTCGCGGAATTAGTCTTCGTGGAAAAATGTTATGCAATAATTGAATTGTTGAACGAGCTGTGTGTGCTGTGGCCCCAACTTGCTGAAAGTACATATAATATAGTCCTTACTCTTCCATTTCAGGCACAAGATAATTTCGAATCATCTTGGTACCGTTTAACAGTAACACTAACCGCAACACTTTGGCCATTTTCAAAAAAATAGGCACCAATGATGTTTCCAGCATGAATACCACACCATACAGTTATTTTTAGTGGATGCAATGACGTTTCTTGTATTAATTGAGGATTCTGTGTTCCCCAAACCCTACTGTTCTGTTTATGGATATGGCCACTGCGAATAAAATGGGCTTCATCGCTCATTATTAATTTAGTCTAAAAATCTTCAATTTCACCAAACAGCCTTAGGATTGCATTACTTTACTCAACTTGTTGATCAGGATCTCTCGGTGGAAATTTTTGGACTAATTGAATTTTGTACGGGAACATTTTCAAAATTCGTCTTAAACTGCGTGCAGAAATGCGTAACTGATAACCACGTCTCCAAATTGATGTTTCTGAAGACTCTGCAATACTCTCGCGCATCAGCGCCATATTTTCAACGTTACGAGACATCCGTTATCTTTCAGAAGGAGGCCTGTCTGCTGTAGTATCGTACTGTTGAAAATTTGCTTGTAAAGGATAAATTGTGGTTTTGTAAAGCACTGGACGATTAGGATATTGTTGACGCAATTTCCGCTGAGTGGCAATAATGGAACGATTATTTTCAATACATATTTTCACTATTTCTGTTTGTTCTTGTGACGTATATTTATATATAATAAAATTTGGACGTCTACAAAACACAATGGTTAAAGCAAAACTGAGTTAAACGTCACATAACCGAGATGGCGCCCAATCAAAACGGCAGCTGGACTTTTACGCCACCTGTTGTGTGGCTTTTTTAACCAGTAATGACTTTCCGGTTTACCGGTTAAACCCAGATTCCACAGCGAATCAGATGGTACCAGTTTCACTATAAAATCTCAATTCTTTCTCAATGATAAATGCATTTATGCTCTAATTATAATGAATATATAATTAATTAATGTGCAACATATAAGAATAATATATAATACTCGTACTAAAAAAATCTCTTTGATATTTTGTTGTTGTAAAGCTAAAATTAAAATAGGAAGTACTATTTTTTTAAGGAATTTTTATAACCCGTCCCCCAAAAACTATGATCTCGGGTGATGTAACATTCCACTAATGTTACCAATTGTTGTTCAAAAGCACGACCTCTGATTAGATCTTTAATGTGTATATATGTAAGTTCCATATAATTGGTTAAACACTACCAGGAATAAAAGAACGTCTCCTTTAATTGTCCGTTTAATTGACTGGCTTATAATTGACTAATAAATTGTACTTTTCATTTGAAGTGAATCTATTTGAGAGCTATTTATTCGAGCTGTAAAAAAACGACACTAAATCAAAGTTATGTACACCTATCAGTTTTATCTTGTCGGGCTGTTATATAGACGTTTCGTCAGACTAACTTTCTTTAATCATTTTCAATTTAAAAGATACGAAGTTAATGTATTATTAGGTGGTTGGTTAAATTTTTAAGAGATTTTTAGGCAAATCTGTTTCTTATCCTTGCGATCTTCAACCATCTGTTAAGGGGGATTAGCCAATTGAAAATAATTTTATTTCATTTATATTATGTATATTGTACATGTAGTTTAGATATAATAAGAAAATTTCAAAAGTTAGTAAAAAAATATTTATTGTTGTTGTTTGTTTCGAATGAAATGAATGAATGAATGAATGAATTGAATGTTTCGGAAAATTAAATAGGATTTTTGACAATTTTTTTGCATTTGCATGCATAATATTCGTTGAAGGAACCTCCAGTATTTTAACTAATCTAAACAAGCTTAATATAACCTGTAATAGTAGAAGATTCGATTTTGTCCAAGAAGCAAGTCGAATATGAAGAATAATGTATATGAACAGATAATGAAAGTAATTATTGATTCGTCAACTTGTGTTAACATACGACTCTGTGCTGTCAAATGGGGACAAAAGTTATGACTGCAGGAACGGATGAGGTGTTGCAGCCCGACAAAATGAGATTTTAGCGGTGACGCGGTACTAAGCTCAAAACATGTCGACCAGCTTGAGAAGAAGCACGTTTTCAGAAGAACTTGTGCAGAGTGGTTGTTTGTGGAAAGATTGAGATAAAAAGTGTTTGATTTTTGGAGTGTAAGTTTCTCTATGAATTTGATTTATGGAACGTTTAAGACTCTCCAGAAGAGCTTAGTTTGGAAAACTTGAAGCCGTTTCACCTGTTTGGGTGTAATAAACTTGAGGTAGACATTAGATGCGTAGAGGAGTACGGACCGAATTAACATTTTATAAAATAAGCATTTGATGAAGATGGGAAGTTTGCTAGAAGGGCAGATCATAGGAGATAGCAGGTTGTTATTACTGAGCCTTCCTGGATTTGGGAATGCCAAACGAAGGGCCAATCGAAGTGGAGAGCTTGGACCCTGGACGCGTAGTGTGTAACGTTTCTTATGAAATATGATGGCCTTAGTTAATCGCATGATCGAGCTGGTTTTGTAAATGTCTGAAGGCCAGAGATCTTTCTACCTTAAGCCCAAAGGGCAAAAAAATCTTAAAAAGAAGGGAGTTAGATGTGTTACTTTCCTGCCCTCTTGCCTAGAGTATGTCCTTTTGATATCAAGAGGTTTGCTTAGTTCCTTTAGTTGCTGTTTCTAGCGTTTCGAAGTTAAAGTTGACGATTTTTCATAAAAGTTATTATATAATCTTGTATTTATTCTATATTAATCTGAAATAATCAGTTACAAAATGGCCAAGGTGCAACTCAAGAAGTGATAACTGCCAACCTCTGAGTTCGAAACCCTTTCTCTACCAACATTTTTTAAAGTTTCCAATAAATCGAATAATTCCAATTCAGTAATTAAATACTTACCTGTATTTTTATCAGTGATAGCTGTTGCCAAAAATGCATCATTGTAAACAACTGTTAAGTTCAATATGTTTGGCGTATATACACAGTTTTAATAGTAAAACTGCCTGGTGTATCCAAACGGTCCACAACCAGTGAATTGTAAAACATATTAGAGGAAAACACAGCTTAGATTCTCATAGATCTTTCAGACAGTTTAGCTGTTAATATATCAACTATTTTCAGGCATTTGCATCCAATGAGAATGATATATAAGGAAAAATGAAAGTGCCTCTTCGATCTATTTGAATATCACGGTTTCATTGGTTGCCAGTCAAGAAATGAAAAGTCTTGAAAAAAAGATAAGTGGATATAATACAATAAACTCAAAAAGGTTATGGGTTATTCAATTAGAACAATCCGCATATGGTGCATATGGTGGCATCAGCATAGTTTAATGACTTACGAGAAGCTAAAACCGAATGAAACTGTTACTGGAAATGACTGCTATCGACATCAATTAAACAAACTGATAACCGACTGTCTGGGCCATCTGGATAAACTTTCCTATGTCTATATTTCGGTATATAAATAAGCTGAGAAATAGAAACCGACTGATATTATAATTGAGGCATTTTTGTGAAAAAATCTCCTGAACATATAGTGATTTTAAACTTAAGATTTACGCGGTAATTCATGACATTTGATGATTGACAAGTTTTTCACTTGTTTACGTGATACTTAGGTTGAGTTTTTCGCCTTAGTTGATGCCTTGAAAAAAAATTAGAAAGCCTGTAGGAAAAATTTTACAATGAAAATGCTAATAAAATATTTATTAAAATATTAATATTTAGTATAGTGATGTAGAACAGTTCACTATTATTTTAAAACTAATTTTGGTTTTACGTTAAAATGTGTGTAGACGTAACAATCTAATTATTCTAATATCTGAACATCACATTATTTACATTACCATCAAGTGAATCGTACCTACTGATATATTTCTGATAACTGATAACTGATTAATTAATTAAACTGAAAATTAGCAAAGAAGATGCTGTCTTATATCTGTAAAATCATAACAATTTTTAACTTTTATTGGTTAACTTTTATGAATCAAGATAATTTGAAGCAATTCTCTATAAATTTAATTAAATCATAAAGTATCGTAATATATAGATGTGGAAAGAATATTTCTACCGTCCTTAATATAAAGAAATTCGTAAGGAAAGATGTAATTTCACGACAACTATAGTGTGGGTGAGAATATGGCTAAGACGGAGCTGTATAAGTTTCTCTAGGTGTCTAAAAAAACTGCAAAAAAACTATAGTATACGCCACCTAACATATCCTCATTCATACTAGCTTTATAAAAAAGAATATATATATAACATCCGCTTTTTTTTGTTAACTTATGTAGTAAGAAACTACAGTTTAGTGACATATTCTAGATAATTGAAGAAGTTAATAAATAATGGAAAATATTATTATATATCGAAAGATTATCTAAAATATAACCTAATATTCTAAGTGCTATTAATATAAGAATACGAAAAGAATTTTTTCAAATTATCTGACATTATAGAGAAACTATGTTAATAAAACGTCTCATAATAAATTCATTCATAAAAGCTATTCGTACTGATGGAGGATGGCTTGACTTCAATGATGAATAACACAACGATACATAACTCTTACTATTTTTTGATCACCATTGTTAATAATAGTATATATACATTATTTTGTGTATATTTTATAACTAGAAATTTCAAGTATGTTATTTGTAAATATTAATACATTTCAATTAAAATAAATTTTATCTACTTTCTCAGAGGCCGATATGAAATACGTATACATATTCAACATAATATAGTGCAGTGACTTTTTTAATGCACTTACTGATATTTGGCCATTTTACAAGCCAACATAGTTTTTCAAAAATATAGACATACAGATTCAACAAAAAATACTAATTCTAAATATTTGGTATTTCCAGCTAATAGACCATCGATCATTCCCAAAACTAGCCTTCGTCAATTTTTCAAATAAATATCATTTTATTTATGGATCTGATTTCTTTTATAAATCGGAATCAAACTTTTCTGAAGTTTTCGAGAAATATCTTTATTGTGTTCCATTGAAGTTAAATAAAATACTGGAATAAAAGTGTATATTAACAGGTGTTTTAATTCTGTCTTATCTTGAAATACATTCGTGGCGTCTAATCTTTATTTTGAATGATCTAATTTAATTCTGATTAATGTGTTTTCAAACCAAAACTCTCACAATATCAAACATCATCTTGAAATATATCCAGGGTTTTTTAGTCTGCTCTTTCTGGAGTGATACAAATGCTTCTTGACTGATTTTAGACTCTTGCCTAGGAATGCACTCGCTCTAGGTAGCAGTAGAAGAAATCATAGTGACTTTCTTACTAAGTTTCCAGCTTTTCCATTTAGTCAGAGAAAAATATTCATTACTTTATTATATACTTATATACTACATTAAATAAAAATCGTTAATTGAACATTTTTAGTTTCTTTGCTAATTCCATTCATGGTGTTAATTAAGAGCATTGTTTAAAAACAAATTCATAATTTTAATTTTTTGATGTTTGTAATACAAAGCGAGATCCGTTTTTGTCAGGCTATGTAAAACGAGGATGTTTTTTTAATGATTCGTATACTCTAAAACTCGTAATGGCAAAAATTTTACCGGAGCTCACTTTGTTAAGAGTTTAACTTTTAAATACAAATTTGGGTTCGAGAGTGGACAGGAAGGAGGCCAACCAAAAATTGTAATATAGCATACAAGCTGGGATTCGGTGATTACGGCGACATCTTGGGAGAATAGTTTGGCTCTGTTATTAGTCATAGCTTACGTTTGAGTATCAATTTCATAAAATAATATGAATGTTTTATGAGGAGCTAATTGTTTTGTATTATTATAATGTGACAATGTAAAACTATATATTTTATTAATAGTGATCATTGAAATTAAGTGGCACATAAAATAGAAATAATTTGCTTTAATAAGTGAGATAAAAAACAGAACCGAAAAGAAATAATTCAGTAAGTAATCTAATAAGTCCCGAACTGTCACATACATTTAATAAATTAATTTTAAAGCTTAATTGTTTGGAAGGAGAAAATGACGGTTACAAATGAAATTAAAATAAAAAATTAAATTTGTTACTAATCTATAATCAGACAATGTCAATAAACAACTTGCACACATTGTTTTGATTTTATTATATTATAATTGAAAATTAAGAAAGAATTAATTCTTAACTATTTAACCAATTAAAAGGCATTTATTTTACAGTATAGTCTATTCAAAGTGTTTTTGTATATACGTCATAAAGATGTTTAACGTATGCCTACCGCAATTTGTAAATTCCTTTTAGAATCAGACAATATTTTCCTTCTCATTTTATTCTAGTTAAAAAGACACACAATTTTGTTTGATTAGTTCGAATGCGTAAACGAATGAGCCTATCAAAGTAGTCCGATTGTCAGACGTATGCAAAATTCTTGAAAGCAATAGTGATAAGAGGTTATAACTCTAACCTATAAGCTGTTGTAGCTGTATAACTTACTGTAGTTTCTAGATGTACTATAATGTTAAAATAAATTATATTTGATAACATTTTGGTTCAATTATTTTATTTAGATTAGAATTTTGTTGTGTGATAAAGACAAACTGAACTGAAACTCATAGTTGATGTTAATTAAGAGAGAAACATTCCTATTTTGTTCAATCTTTAAAATAATATAACAAAGTTGATCGAAAATGGGTTACATAATTGGCCGAATTAAACAAATCGACGCGCAACCTGACTCGCGACAACGAAATCGCCAACGTCCCCATCGAAAACGATACGGACGTCCGACGATCATCGGACGGGGGAGAACAATTTTTTTTCGCTCCTGTCGAAACATAGAAAAACTACCCCTATCGGTGGACTGCGCCTAAATTTCTTCGAAACGCTGTGCAGAGCGCTGGTCGGACCGCTATTCAGTTTATGTCCAATCGCCGTTGTACGAAGACGTGCGCCGCGCTGAAGACACTCCGCGTTCCTTCCGATGGATAACCCGGTTCGCGTTTGAGTGAATCCCAAGCCGACGAAGTTCAGCGACGAGAGACAGCACGAAGATGTTCCACATCGGGCACGAGACTCAGCAAGATTTATCGACCTTTTCCATCGTCGGGCAATTGTTGACCAGTAATCGTACGCGGTAAAACTCGGCGAGAACCCGACCTAACCACCGACACCTTGGTGACAGTACCCGATAGGAAAAATGTCCGATATATCCATAGTTATCCACCGATTATTCGTTAGGTAATAAATCGACGATCTCGCTCGGTACCATAGCAATTTACCCGTCAGAAATCACGATTTTGTCGACTCGACCCCCATCGATGGCTGTCTATAGGAACTATTACAATAGGCGATCTCTCAGCTGGACAATAATGGTGTCCTGCCTGTACCTGTTATGCAGTATTACCATCGGCACGGTGTCGTCCAGTTTAATGAACGGCGAACGGGTGAGACACCATCACGACAAGAGTCAGCTGGAGAAGAGCTCGATAGAGATCAGTTCGAAGAACCCGGTGTTGAGTTGTCCGAATTGCGTGTCGAAGCACAACCGGGACAGGGAGAGGATCGAGTCCGACAAGCTGAGGCTCGAGGCGGTCAAGAAGCAGATCTTGCAGAAGCTGGGCCTCACCAGGAAACCGAACGTCACCAACAGTCTTCCCAGGGAGGTGGTGCTGGAGACGCTGTACCGGGCGGAGGACGGTGACGTCTTCAAGGGGTTTTACGAGGAGGAGTTCCCGACCACCAGCGAGAAGAATCACAACACCGATACGGTGGATGTGGACGATTTCTATGGGAGAACGAGCGAAATTATATCGTTCGCCGAGCAAGGTAAGTGCTTTGGTTCCCATTTATTCTGTATAAAACGATAACTTTTCATATATAAACAAGTTTTTATTAAAAACGATTAATTTATATAATTTTTGTGGATAAGGTAAGGTCTACTTCTTATTTATCTTGCACCATTTTCATACCAAGCTGTATAAATACTTATAACAATGTTGATAACGTTTAAGAATACCAAAATATATATAGCAGATGAAATAAAATTTATTTGATGTTTCAATATGTCTGATGCATCTATAGATATTAAATAATATAATAGGTAATAAATAACAACAATCTTTTTAGTAAAATTCAGACAGAAATTATTTTCCTTAATCTAATATATTAATCAGGAATAAATATTTCTAAGCAGCATTAGTTAAAATCCTGATTACTCTCTTGATGATTAATTTGACAATATTTAAAAATAATCTTTTAACATATATTCTAATTTTAATGTAACTAACTAATTATTATGATAAATTAAGAATAAACATATTAATCAATAATGCGATACTTTTATACCAGTTAGGACAGTCATTCAGAATAGATTTTGCTAAATTTTAATGGTTAAATGATTTAAAATAATCTCTAGCCTATTGACAATCTTTAAAAATACGTACACTGTCTTAAATATATATAAAATAATGAAATAAAATTTGATATTTCAGCAATTTTATCTGCATCTGAGGCATCATTAAAAATCAAGTAATATATTAGCTGATAAAGAACAACCATATTTTTAATGAAATCCACAATGTAGGAGAGAAGAAAAAATACAGAAGAAAAATTATTTTCCTGCTAGCTTAATATATTAAGTTATCAGGAACAAATATTCCTAAATATAATTATTTAAAATTGTGCTGATTTTCTGAGTCATTAACTTAACGGTACTGATAAATACTTTTAAATATGACATTATATATGTGTATATACAAAATTTTAAATTTCAAGAACTAAGTGATTTTTTTGATAAATTAATAATAAATATATTGGACCAAAAATATTGTCAGTATGTTATACCAGATAATCCAATCATTCAGAATCATTATTGTTAAATTTTAATGGTTAAAGTGGCAATAATTTTCCGAACAATCTATAGTGGGAAATGTATAAAAATACTAAATAAATATATATATATATATATATATATATATATATATATATATATATATATATAAATATATATATATATATATATATATATATATATATATATATATATATATATATATATATATATATATATATATAGTATCTTATAGTATAACAATTACTTAATAAACTGTATTAAAATTATATAATATAAAGCTTATAAAATAAAGCTGACATAATACACTAAAAAGTACTAAACCATAATTATTATTAGTAATTTTTGCATTATCATTTATCCATAATATATATATATATATATATATATATATATATATATATATATATATATATATAACTTACTAGTTATATAATTTAGTACTGTATAATTATATGTAAAATGTGATCATTTTCTTAGACAAGTTGATAGTCGTTTGTGATTTATACTCTAACATTAACATATTAAACTGTATCAAAGAACTTGACAGCATATAAAAATATTAATAATCTATTAATTATATGTACAAGAACTAGAATTTAATAGTTAAGTAGGTGCAAAATACAGCCAATATAAAAAAACTAGCAAGCACTTTTAAATCAAAACATATATTGCGATTGAAAATAACGTTTAATATCAGTGACGTCTTCGATCAAATCACAAGTAAAAACAAAATAAGGAACAGAGAACTTCTCCTTATTAATCTAGCAAAGGAATCTAGTAGTAATTAGGAATACACATGTTTTATAATATATAATATATAAATAATGAAAAGGCTGTTTAATGTAATTATGACTGAAATAAGGGAAACCAAGATTTATAAAAGAAACTTAATTGCTTTTTTACCTAGTGATTTCCAAGATACATTTTCGCTGAAATCTATTGATAATCCTTTTATTTAATTTAATAATTTACACTTACTATAAATTTTTACAAAAATTAAAATGGTTTTATATAATTATCATGAAAATTCTTATAGCAAATAACATTTAATTAATATAATTGTCTTGGGATAATATATAATAATATATTGAATATTTTGAAATAATTTTAAGTTGGTTATTAAATATACATAGAGAGTTTTAGATTAGAATAGAGTTTTGAAATTATACCTTTTATTAAATAATTTTTAATAATAATTAAGTAATTATAATTTAAAATAAATATATCAAAATAAAAAAAATATTTTAAGATTTATTTACATCTTAAGTATATTTTTAATAGATTCAACAAGCAAAAATACAACATCGAAATTATTTGTATAAAGTAAGTATGAATTCTTCATGATTGATCACTATAATGTTTGATTATACTATAAAGGAGAAAAATAAGAAGACTCTTAAAGGATTGCCAGTTACTGAACTTTAAAAACTTTCTAAATATTACTCTCTATCTGTAACAAATTTTGCAACTTTGTAAATAAATTTTCGGTCAGTAATTTCATAAATGTATGAACTAATATATTAACTATCAACAATTCTAGTGTATGTCCTTACTATATACTTTATATCAATGTAATTCCTATATGAAAACTACTATGTTAAACAATTTAATATCAAAAATAATAATACTTCTTTCTGATGCCTTTTTTAAATTTTAATGTCTCATTTTTCAACCAGGGTTTATCTGCACTGGACCTATAGTTTAACGTGGACTTCTGCTGAATCGTGACGTCACTTCTTCTGTTCTAATCTCTCTACTGTTGAAGATCGGCAACAAACGATCTTGATCCATGTCCTCTTGAAGCTCATTGCGCTTTGCACAATAATCTGTGAGGAATTCGTTAAGCTTCCGTTTGACAGAAATGTTAAAACCATTGTAATCTGCGTTCTGAATATTTTCCTCCACTATGCACTGATTGTTGTTGTTTAATCGATTAATACAATCTTGGAGATAAGTATGTAGAACTTGCGTTAATCATCGTATTTTAAAGATTTCAAGCTTCTAAATATCAGATCGTAAAACGTGTTGTACCCAAAACAGAGGAGCAGGCAAAATAATATTTGGAACTAACTGAACGAACTAGTCTAGATTGTTATCTATAGTAATTTATATAACAAAAGGATAATTATCACTTGTTACAATTACAACACGTGTTTATACTGATGATCCTTCTACTTCGCGTAATATAAACTGTGTAGAAAGTATTATAAAACTAAGTATAGATCCTACCATTTGCACCAGATTATTTGAACTTATATTTGTCTTCAAGTTCATTATATAATAATAAGTAATGCAACAAAATACAACATAAAACGACAAAAAGTAATAAAAATTAGTTTATATGACAGTTGTCATAATTAAGATGATAACACAGTAACATATTATACTAAACATCGCGATTTTTATATTAAGCATCTCTTTCGTCATTCCAACTTTTATAAAATTACTATCACGAGGCCAAATTAATTGAGAATCTAAGATGTTTTGACCCAATAAAACACACAGATAAGAATTTGTTTATTGTCAATATTAATTATAAAGCATAATGTGATTTCTGACGATTATTCTTCAGTTATTTTATGAAAAAACATAACATTTACTGTACAAATTAACCAAATGGTTGCATACTTAATTATTCATGTTTATTAGATGCCTGATGAATAACTAAAGCATTAACATAATTAACAGGTATTTAATAAAAAATTTACGATAACATTAATTAATTTTATTACTTGCCTTTTATATCTTGAGATGTGATTAATTTGATACCATTTTAAGTGATATAAAATTATTTATTTAATTTCACTTATGTTAAATATAAAGTCTGCAGTAAAAGAAATATGTTTTTTTCTTTTTTTCTCCTTTATTTTCCTTAGAAATATAAGGCTCAATAAATAATAATACCAATAAATAATGCAAGTAGAGATGACTATAGTGACACAAAGCTTTTATAATTTTCAAAATGTTGCAACAGAAAATTGAATGTGTTTATGAAACATTATTTCTTGATGGAGCCCTTCAAAGTCGAAAAACGCAATGTTTAGTATATAGAGTGGGTGGAATAAGGGTTTTTCTGTGTCCAAAACAACCAAATTATTTTACAAAAAGGGGCTTCAAAATGTTTTAGAGGTCATTCTTAGAGAACATATTTATAAGTAAATTAAAATTTCCGAGAAACAGTGATTTATATTATTTTGGAGCCCTATTGAAACAACTGTGAAAAATTACTTTCGAATGGAAGAAATATTAAATACAATCTTCAAATATAAAGACGTTCTTTTCTTTTTATGAAGCCTTTCTTGAATTCTAATTATTATTTATGCAAAACACAATCCCGAAATATAAAATACAACCTAGGTACCACATTTTCTTATATTTTAAAGTACATATGCAGCATTGAAGTGTGTTTAACACTATCTTGAAATATAAAAAACAATCGTAATGTTACATTTTTTAATTATTAAAAGTTATCCCAAAATATAAAAGGGAAACTTGGTTCCACATTATTTTATACTGATGAAAACTTACATTATATAGATATTAGGAATAAATCCTTTCAAAATTAAGTAATCTTTTTAAGCATTATGCTGAACTAAAGCATATTTAATACTATCACAATATAAAAAATGCAACCATGCTACCACACATTATTTTATTATTACCATTTATTATTATATGAATATGTTAATTCTGCCATCCAAAATAAAGTAATATTCTGAAGTATATATGCTCAATTTAAGACTGTTTAACATTGTTTTAAAATATAAAATACAACTTTGATGACACATTTTTATTCATGAAAACTTATTTTTATACTTAATAATTTTCATAAAAAAACCCTATCTCAAAATATAAAAGGCAACCTTGGTATCACTTTTTTAATAATCATGAAAACTTTATTAATTTTCATCCAAAATACTTTATGCTTAATTAAATAAGACTATAATTAGAATGCTCGATAATGATAAGCACGTATAAATATGTATAAATAGTTCTAAAAAAATTCTCTCCAGAGACAGACAGAGAATTAAACCAGACTGATACAATTTCGTCATCGTCTCATTCTGGATATAATTAAAAATGTATTAACCTAGAAACCAGATAGTCAATTTATTATTTGAAACATATCTAATCGGCATAGTGCCAAATTAATCAGTTTGCCCAATTTTTCTGGGTATACACTTAATGAATAGTATTCTAATAATTACAGTTTTGAGCTCTGAATGTATTCAAGATAATAGGCTCTATTCTCAATGGGGGACTAAAAATATAATTCTGATCCAACTGATATTCATTCATAATTATGTTTAGTATATCAGTCAGATTTATTCGTTAAAGTAGAACGGAAATTTTGACGAAATTTATTGGTTTTTATTAATGATGACTAGGGCTTGTGATGACCCGAATGATATTGACACGGGCAAGTAGCTATGCAGATAGAACCATGCTGCAGATTTAGAACCTCTAGGCATTTTACTAGGCACAGAACAAAATTTAATGAAGTATTGATATCATAAAGTTACATGTACAATAATTGCTCACAATGGAAAAAATAAATCATAAGGGCTGATTTATCACTGTGTATGAGGCTCGCCATCATCCATAATCATAATAAGAGGCTAAGAAGCGACATGAAACTAATATTTCAGGGTGGAAGTAATTACCTAAGAAGGTGTTAAAAGAAGTTTTTTTAAAAATACCAAAGAATTTTTTTTAATTAACCGAATTGAAATAAGTGAAAAAGTTTTCAGAAGAAAAAAATAATATTAAAAAAAATACTTCCAATACTAAATGTAAAATCAGAGTTTATTTTTGCTAGAGTATATTTGCTAGATTTAGAACCATTTAATTTTTAACTTTTTTTTATCTTAAATATTCTATTAAACACTAATAATACTGGTAGCAATCATTTAATAATACTAATATTATAACTGTAAGTATAATTATAAATCCAAGTTTTTTTTATATTAATTAATAGTTCAATTGGAAAGTCCCCGGCCTACCATACTAAAACACATTTTCTTGACAAATTTTTTTTTTTTATTCAACATAATTCCCTTCAAGGGTGATACATTGATTTTAGTGACCCTCCAGCTTTTCGATGCCATTTTTGTAGTACGATTTGTCCTTTGCTTCAACATAGGCCTCATTCGACAAACATTTCTCCCCAGCGAGCAATCTTTGAAGATCTGAGAACAGGAAATAATCGCTGGGGGCCAGATCTGTAGAGTACGGTGGATGAGGAAACAATTCAATGGACCAATTCAGAGATTTTTGCCATCGTTTTCACTAACTTGTGACACGGTGTTTTGTCTTGGTGAAGCAGCACTTTATTTTTCTTCAAATGCGGCCGTTTTTCCACGATTTCGTCATTCTAACGGTCCAATAACACCATGTAATAGTCGCTGTTGATGGTCTTTCCATTTTAAAGGTAGTCAATGAAAATGATTCCATGCGCATTCCAAAATACATACGCCATAGCTTTTCCAGACGACTGTTGCCTTTTACCAGGCATTGGAACGGGTTCAGCGTGTGCAGTCCGCTCGGATGACTGTCGATTGAACTTCGGAGTGAAATGATGGAGCCATGTTTCATCCATTATCATATATCGACGCAAAAACATGGGTTTATTACAATTGATCATCTTCAAACACTGCTCCAATTATCAACTCGTAGTTGTTTTTGGTCAAAAGGGAGCTCGTGCGGCTTCCACTTTGCACAGATATGATGTACAGGTTCAGTTGATATCTTTAGAGTGTCTGTGCTATTTCATTCAGTTTCAAATTATAGTCATTCAAAATCGTTTTGTGGATTTTTTAATGTTTTCGTCGGTAAGAACCTCTTTTGGGCGTCCACTGCGTTCACCGCCTTCGGTGCTCATTTCATCACATCTAAACTTAGTATACCAATCCTTCCATTTTTTTCAAAATTAAAACAGTTGCTTCACTCAAAATTCTATAATTCACAAACTAATGATCCGACATTTAATTCTAGTAGCGCCATCTATGTGTCAGGCCGGGGACTATTCAATTGAGCTGTTACATATTACATTAGATATGCTTAGTATAATCTTAATTTACAAATTAATATTTTAATACTGTTCTGTTCTACTTACATTAATACACAAGCTAGGTGAGTATGGGATTAATACATCAGTATGTATTTCAACTTAAGTTTACTTAACAAACAACTTAAGCTAAAGTTAAGAATATACTTGTATTCTAAATCAAAAATTTGGATTAAAAAAATCTTCTGATTTCCTGCAAGTAGTACAATAGCTGTATTGCTTCCACGTTGCTGTTATTTAACAATATTATTTCATATTATCAACTATAAATGACAATTCAATTTGTACTAAATTATTAGTTAATATTTTTTTGGTAGAATTGTTATTTTCTAATATTGGCAATATTATTAATAATAAATTGTTTCTAATTGATATCAGATGCCTGAATTTTGAATAATTTTGGTCAATTCATGATGACATGGACTAGAAAGCAATTATAGAAATACTAAAAAATTTACAAAACATTCATAATTCATTTATAAAGCATGTTTGATTATAATTGAAAAGTTATTATTGATGAACTCTGAATTGTATTACTCTCTTGTAAGTGGGTGTTCTCTTTCTATAAACATATTTTTAAAATCAATAAAAATCGCGGTAAAATCACGCAAATTTTAATCAATAAATACCCAGAAATATTATGAAACTTTTTAGTTATTATAAAATTACTACTAAAAAAATATACACCAGTGACGTATATTATAGTTGCAATTTACATAATAAGATTGTTTGTTTGGTCTAGAGATAAGCGATATCAGAAAAATATATCTCCAATTATATATTAATAATTAAGATACTTATTATTCAATTAACATTTTATATTATTGGCAAATTTGTTAATATTTACATAAATTGTTTATATCTGGTCGTTCAAATGTTACTCTTTCTTATATTATTTAACGATCGATGTTTTACGCACTATAAAATTTTACCTTATCGAATATTCGGATTAGCGATATCTATTCCTCAAAACTCGAAGAATACATTCAAACTACTGTGAATTCAACCTAACCTAACTATTGAAGTCGACGATTTTGATATTTCTCTATATGAAATTTATTTTTTGAATATTAATTTCTTTTATTATTACTAAGTTTATATTAGACATTACTTATGAAAGTGTTTATTATGAAATTGAATCAGCTACCGAATCTCATCAAACACACGACTAATAATGGTTTATTAATATGGTGTTATTGGACGAAATGGTCAATGGTGCTCACTGGTCTAGAACTAATGAGTAATGGGCGAAAGAGTTTATTTAGCACTGCTGATAGAAGTTGTTTAGTTGATAGTTGAATAATTAAAATAATTGCATGAGGTCTCAAAGAAGTTGTAAAGAAGTTTGAAAAAAACCTCTTTTGAAAAGGTTGCTTCTGATATTTTCTTGCAGAGTGTTTTGTATGTGAGACGCTACAGTTTCGATATTGCCACTTATATATCTATAGTAAAAAGTTTTTGGTAGTCTGAGGTAAACAAAAATGGGAGGAATATTTCAATTTAACACACACTGAAGGTGACCAACAGCTGTGGAACAGTGATCTTTGAACAGGCATACGGATATTATGAATCACAGAGTTGACATTGTTATGAGTGGATGAAGTAGTCAAGTAATTGAAGTTGTAGTTGAGATATTTAATGACCAGTTTAAAACACTTGCTCTTACGAATAATGTGCTTTCAACAAACTGTAAAATATTACATAGAGTGTAAAGGATGTACACAGTGCTTCCAATAAAACAGCCAATGCACGTCACAAATGACGTCGAATATTCTGCCAAATGTGGTTTGTAGAAATGACCGATTCTTTTAAAACCGTGAGGGGATTTTCTGTAAAATTTGATTTGTGTGAGTACTATTGTTAAATGTCTACAAAATTCTTCAAAACATATCTGATAATAATTACAGGTTACAAACACCAAATGATGTAATCCAAAGGTCCATTTTGATGCGGTAACATTGCAATATTCTGATGTAATCAGCTTTGATGACGTACATTGACTCTTTTAGTGGACAGACACCATAATGTGAGAAATAATATACATTGCTATTTTTGAAAGTATCGTTCGAAGTTTAGAAATCGTATGTTAATTAATATAAAAATAAAAAGTTATTAAAATGTGCCTAATTTGATAATGATTTGATGCTAAAACGTCAAACCGTTCATATTCTGGAACAATTATCCCGGAATCAAATTCCTGGGATAAATTGAGATTAAAAAAATTTAAATAAATCGCTTTTTTGACTATGATTCTGATACCTATTTCAGATACCGTTACGGTGGTTTCCTATTCTTGCCTGTTAAGTGATTTCAGTTGATGTTTGGGACGGTCGAACGGTGCCACTTGTACAGATGCTTTAAATTCAGGCTACGTAACACTCTTCAGTTCTCATTATATAACATAAAAATGTACAATGTATAGACATCCTTTCTCTTTCCACAGTTGTTTTAAGTCCGATTTGGTTAACGACTCGTAGAAATATAATAAATGTGATATATGTGTATGGTTAACGAGGTCATTAGGTGTTATGTAATATTTTGTGCAAATGGGGGTCAAAGGTTGTGTTTTCTTTCGATGCGCGATGACTTAGATATAATACCAAGTTAAATATATGTTGAGGAATTACTGAGTTCAAACTTAGTGCACCATTTTTTTATTGAGTCTTTATATTATTAATATTATATATAGATATAGTTTATATAATGCCATTAAGGTTTATATTTTGAGTTTGAGCGAAAAGATTGCCACTGATATAAATTAACTTATAAAATATTGGGTAAGCCAGGAAAACTAAGGGGAGAGGATTAAAAAAAAATTTACAAAAAAAAACAGATCGAAAGAAGATCAATGGGAGCTATGATGATGGTTTATCCCAGGTCAATTGAAAAGTCCCCGGCCTACCATAGAAAACATATTTTTTTGGCAAAATTAGTTTTTTCTATTCAACATAATTCCCCTTCAAGGGTGATATAGCGACCATACACCTTTTTGATTCCATTTTTGTAGTGCGATTTGACCTTTGCTTCAAAATAGGCCTCAGTTTAGGCGATCACCTCTTCATTCGAAGAAAATTTCTTCCCAGCGATTATTCTTTCGTCATCTGCGAAAAGAAAATTGTCGCTGGTGGCTAGATATGGAGAATACGTTGGATGTGAAAGTCTATGGTCTTTTGCCATCGTTTTCACTGGCTTGTGACATGGTACATTGTCTTAGTGAAGCAGCACTTTCTTTTACTTCAAATGCGGCCGTTTTTGGGCGATTTCGTCCTTCAAACGGTCCAATAACGCTATGTAATAGTCGCTGTTAATGGTTCTTCCTTTTTCAAGGTAGTCAATGAAAATTATTCCTTGTGCATCCCAAAATACAGACATACAGAGAAATGATGAAGCCATGTTTCATCCGTTGTCACATATTGACGCAAAAAATTCGGTTTATTACCCTTGATCATCTTCAAACACTGTTCTGAATAACCAACTCGTCGTTGTTTTTGGCCAAAAATGACCTCACGTGGCATCCACTTTGCACAGAGCTTTCTCATACCAAAATATTCGTCAACGATATGATGTACACGTTCACTTGATATCTTTAGAGTGTCTGCTATTTCATTCAATTTCAATTTACGGTCACCCAAAATCCTTTTGTCGATTGTTGTAATGTTTTCGTCGGTAACAACCTTTTTTGGGCGTCCATTGCGTGTACCGTCTTTTGTGCTCATTTCACCTCGTCTAAACTTAGCATACCAATCCTAGATGGTTGACTTTGGCGGGGCAATGGCCGGAACCTCAGTATCAAGCCAAGTTTTTGCTTCAATTGTATTTTTTCCCTTCAAAAAAAAAAATTTGACTAACACGCAAATTATCCACTTTTTTAACAATAACAAAAGTTACTTCACTCAACATGCTATAATTCACAAACTAGTGATCCGACAGCTGTCATATTTATACGCGCACCTTTTGAGGATTAGGGCTAACTAAAAACATATGGATTTAATTCTAGTAGCGTCATCTCTGTGTCAGACCGCTAATTTCTGTGATTTTGTACATTTGTTCTTGTCACTATATATATACTATATGTATACGATACTATATGTATATAGGGCACAAAAAATGTTTATATAATATATTCCAAGCAACTATTCACACCAATCTAAAAATGGTAATGCAGTCATATATATTAAATGATGATAATTTCTGATATTAATGATTGTCAACATAATTCGCCCTCACACCTAGTACTGATTTTAAGTGTTTTTTCAGTGTTGTGGGTTTTTGATGACAGCATAATTTTGATTTGATTGAAGATATCAAACCGTTTCAAGCGACGAAATAACATTTTATAAATGTTTTAAACTGTCGCTATAAAGCTAAACACTAAATAATAAATTAAAATCTCAATTCATCACTAAACTGTAGCCTGGGATTCTATAATTAATTTATAGTTTATTGTAAGCTGATATAAACAATTAACGAATTCTGTTGTTTTGGAAATTAAAGGTCAATCTATTTGAACTTTTCGCACTTGAAGCGAGAGAAAAAAAGCCAAACGCCGATAGCAACATAGCCTAAGGTCTTTGACGAACCAATACACCGAGTTACTGACGTAAATATTCGATGTTTTTTCGGTATAAATCGGCAATGTTTAAAACCGAAATTTTGTAAAAGAACTCTGATATATTCCAAGACAATAATTAACATCAACAACTATAATTTATATCAATTAAATCGTAAATGTTATTCTATGAATTTATTGCGGATTTACGAGGGGTGTATTAATAGTATTTCGTATAAGTGGGATATAGTGTTCCCACTTTTAAAAGTGGAATTTTTTACACACACAATCATTTATAAAATAATGCTGTCAAGCTGTCAAACAACTAAATTTAAAACTATTTAAATAGGACAATTTAGTAAATAATATCACGGCAAAAATGGGAATGTGAGTATTTAATCTATTTTTATGTTTTGCTTGTTTTGTTAGGCAATCCGTCTTTGGTTGCCTTACGCCCTAAACAACAAATTTCTGTCCAAAATCTAGGAGATTATGTTAGTTCACAGCAATCTAAATCGACCTTTGGTGGTATGACTGCCTGAACTGTCATGCTTGTGCTGTGAATCCACGGAATACGGGTGTTTTCCATTCATTTGAGAACCTTCAGTTCACCTTATGTGATCTTACAGCTTCAGTTGCCTTACTTTTGTCTAAACTTCACTTAACTATAGTTGCTGTAACGAATGCTTCGAGTAACTGAGAAACAATTGTCAATCCAACATCAACCTGTTTGGTTTTCTTGATTAATTTAATTTCGGTTAAATGACTTTAGGATCTCTCCTAAATCCTATCTACTACGTCTATGACATTATAATGATTTAGATTTAAAAAAAAACATTATTTTACTTTAAAATCTCTTTCATTTTCTCGCAAGAAGTCGCGATTGTTGAACTACAAGCACAAGTCGATACCGAGGGTTTAAATCTACTCCATAGTAAATTAGACTTCTAGCTGTAGCTATCTCAATCACCACACTATTAATTGTTACATAAACGCTCTTAGTCTTTATATTCAGGGCATATCAATCGAGCAATATAACACATTTAAAAATCTACAAAATTAACACTAAGTTGAGTTATTTGTTTTTATCCTAATTAGCTGCGAATTAAAATTAAAAACTACTTATTCTACGATATACAGTTTGGGTTTAACATTTATATCACTGTTTTTATATGCACTGAGTTTAAATGAAACTGAATTAATGTTCAAATTAAATAATTTTACTCTCTTTAATATTCTGAGTGAGTCATCATTATCTAGAAGCTGAAGAACCTCAAGATTGATATACTGACAGAGTCTCTGTTCATGTCGTTGGGCATAGTCCAGAGCAGTTCCTTGTGTAGGAATCGTTGTATAATATTTTATTGTTTTGGCTAGTGCAGCTCAGCATAATACATAACAAATTTTAATGATATTGTCTTTCATCGCACTGCTGTAAAACCATCAAGGCTTTTTAATTAACAATATCGTCACTGACGATTTTTGTAGTTCTGTGAAATGTTTTGGAAGACTTCCTGAATCATTTTCTTGATGATTTGGCAAAGTTTTGTTAGCAATGTGATACATTGCCATTTCACATGTCACACACATATTAGATTACAAAGCCAGGTCTTACATGGGTTGACATAAGACCAATAATGGTAATAACTTGAGACATTTTCATCTTCTTGTAAGTTAGACGATGTTTAACATTTACAGACCACATTTTATTTATAATTAAGAAACAATATTTACCCAGCACACAATTCTATTTATCCATTGTTTTGAAAATAATTTTACTTAAACCACAGACCCATATAATTTCTTACGATACTAGTAACATTTAAACCATAAAAGATAAATTTTCGTGTCATTCCAACTATTAGTTTTTAAGATTCAGTAGTTTTTGTGTTACCTTAAAATCACTATATAAAGTTTAATTTCGCCTGTTAATTAAATTATTTTGTTAATTAGTGAAATCAAGTTGAAGCCAAAAAATGACCTGATAAACAATATTGGAGATTTTGCATAAATTAATCTAAGCTGTAAAATATAGTATGCTTTAAGGGTACTAGCTCTTTTAAGTTATTTACTAAGTTTACTAAAAGTTTACTAATAATGTTTATGTATTAACAGTGCTCTTGTTTTATTAAATATGCCTCACTACACTACACTACATAAGATCAAACGGTTTGAATTTTTTGAATCTATGTCCTGTAATGCTGTTGGCTAAGAGTTGTAATACTTTGATATTGAAATGAGAATCTTCCCTCATGTCTGCTTGCGATTGTCTTGATTTCTTCCTGCTACTGAAGTTTATATTTTAAATATATTTTCGGTGTCTGAAGATTTTAGTGTAAGTAATCAGTTATGTAGTATCTGGATACACCTACAATACTTCTCAGGAATTTCGTATGTCCATATAGGTTTCAGTATTTGCTTATACAATAGCAATTTATTATGTACTAAAAATTGTGACTTCATTCCAATTACAGTGTTCTATATATTAACTCTTTTTTGCTTGTCCTTTTCTGCGATGTTTTACATCAACCTTCATTCCGAGATACCTAGCGTTGTTGCTATATGGAATGATAGTATTATTTATTGTTTGATTATATGTGAATAGTTTATCAAGGGCTCGTATTAAATTTAATAATTTATAGTTGCCATTTTATCACATAGAAATAAGGATTTCTTACATAGATATGTGATACTACAAATTTGAATTCAAAAATCATAAGGCTCTTTTGAATTGATTCAATTAACATATTTATCAAGAAAAAAATATAATTAATTAAGAAATGGAAGAAGGTCTATTGGCACTCGTTCTGCAGTTAATCGAAGTATACAATGAAATTATCTCCAGAATTACTTTAGTTCAGGTAACAGTGTCGCTCTTCAAACCAAGTAAGGTCACTAAAAGTGTAGAGAATGTATAAAGATGCACCAAAGTAGCTATGAATTAATATACTCTACTGAAATTTGGACATAAGTTTGCAAATTAATGTGAAGGGCCACCAAAATTTGGTTTGGTAGTAGGTCATTTACTCAGCTATAGACTGTTGGAGCTTGGTGTGTCCAAAACTTGGAAAGCCATTCCGTACAGACTACTCCATGCAAATTTGGATAAAACGTTCAATACAAAATTGAATGAAACTCACCAAAAATATCAACATTTTGATTATAACACTTTATACTGGACACACTGTATACACAGAAATTACGAAAATGCTGAAGATACAATACTTTTGATACTTAGATTTTTTATAAATCTGGAAACCATCTATTATCTATAACTCTGCTTAAGCTCATCAAGAGCCACGGTCAATAATTCGTTAATATCGTTAATTTTCTTATTAAAACATTAGTAAGAAATTCTTTAACAATTTAATAACACAACTAATACAACAGCCGAAGATACTTTAACACTAATTACCCCAATACAAGTGCAGTTATATGTTGACAAACGACATCAACAAGAACCTAAATTACCGACGGCATGTGAGAGCCGAAAGAAAGAAATCCATTTCCCACGTCTGATCTGCGATAGCTATCTATAGGCCATAAATTATTAATAAGCCATCAAATATAAACAAGTTTATGGGCCAATTTATTGCTATTAATAAATTAATAGAAATTTATAACAACATTTTCGTGTCCATCTTTTTTATTTATATCAAAACGTACACGACGATATTTCTCAATAGACACATTTTAACATGTGTAAGAACCCAACGGAGTGAATACGTAATTGGATTAGTTTAAGTTCCGACTACATTGTTTATCAATAATTATTGTTCGACGAGTTAAGTTTAATTATAAGTAATTAGGTCCAGAATATTCATAATAAAGAGATGTTGTTATTAATCCTTCTGAAAACGAAAAGATTGTGGGATATATATAGAAATACCATAGTCCTTCCAATAATATAGCCAATGCACGTCATCAAAATTTATAGTGCAAGGTTGCCGCATAAAATTTAAGTGTTAACAAAATATCAATCTAAGTAAAATAATGAAACAAAAATACTGTTATTTAATATAATTTATTTTAACATTGTAGTACATCTAATACATATTTTTCTGAGGTACTTAGTACAGTTATTTAAACAGCCACAATAGTTTAGTTAGAGTTGTTTTTCCTAGACACGTTTTTTATATAGTGGTATCTCCAGCAATTGTATATCCAAGTAATATATTTTAGTTTTACTGGACATCATATTTACTTTTTATGTATAGCTCTTGTTTCCTTGTTAGATCATTTTGATATCTCTGAATATCTCCTCAGTTTCTTCTGTTATTGCCTGTGTATATGCTCCTATCACTCTGTGTTGGTAATTTCAGCAATGAGCCATAAACCCACAACAAAAAGGTTTCATTCAGTATATTTCACTATCAGAAGCATCGTTCAAGTCAGTTACCAAATTGTTATTTTTTAATCTCTCAAACGATATCCTTATTAACGATCCCACCATTTATCAATTTTTATTCCCGTCTGTCCAATGGAGTTTATCCAAAGCAAAGGTGTTACTGTAGCAATGCTTCTACAGTGTATCTTTTCTCAGGCTTTCTTCTAAGAAAAAGTAAGTTACATAAAACACAAGCATTTAATTTATATTATATCTTTATTATGAAAACGCGTTTTTTTTTTGTTCAAAATAACTTTATTCATCAACGTAATCTTCATCAAGAGCTACACAATCATTCTGGCGCCGCTCTAACATATCAATACCACTCTCGTAGAATTGTTGTTACCAATTGCTGTCCACTCAGATTACGATAGTTTTGATTCCGGAGTGAAGTAACAAAACCTATGTTATTCTAATTTTTACCTTGTTCCCGCAACTTTTGTTTAATAGCCTTTTTCCAAATGTGGTCCAATGTTTCATTTTGAAATATCTATGTTTCGTCTACATATACACATGCATTGATATCTTGAAATAGTATTATTTTAATAACAACATTAAATAGATCTCTTCGTGGATTACATTTACACTATGTAAATCATGTTTTCTAACAGTGTATGAAGGCATGACTTACATGCCTCAAAGACCTGAATATGCTTAAATATTCTTTTTATGGTTACTTCCCAGACTAACAGTTTTTTCTGAAATAATTATGTTATATAATATCTATATGGAAGAAACTACCCACTGTTTTTACGCATTCTGCAGAGATAGGTGACGACCAGTTCCAATACAAATCGAATTTTATAAACCGATTTGGTTACATTTTTAGGCGCATCATAGTTCGTTCTGTCTCTCTTTAACTAGGGTAACTCTAATTGGAAACAAGGGAATGGATAATCTGCTTCGAGTTTAAAACTAATTTTACGTGTTTCTAAACTGAATTTGTCAATATATTGGATGGCATTGAGAACGTGCATTGGCTGTTTTATCAGAAAGACTATATATAATACTCTTAATATAATTATATATGCATTACAATCATGATTTAAGACAATATCAGATGATTTTAAGTTGCAGATTAGGTGGGTGAAGGAAGTGGTATGTATAGAGCTTCAGGTTTTGAATGAAAGACATAAATAAAATGTGTCTTTGGGAAATTTAAGGTATATTAAACTGATGCACGAATAATTAGCAAAGTGACCAAGGTAAGACATTTTTCGGGCTTGGTCACTTTCAAAAAGCTACCACGTGATGTGTACTCAAATGGTAAATAGACATAACAGAAACAAGATTACATAATACAATTACAATTATTATATTTTAACTGAATATGCTACAGTACCTTTATTTTTGTGATATTTACATCCTATATTTGTATCAAGATTTATATATAAACATGTAATACAACCAACCAAAAGTGCAGTACTTAATTATTGCAGCTTTGTGCTTATAAATTACAAAATAAAAATGACCGTGCTGATTTTCTCGAAGAAACGTAGCTATATGACATGTTAACACAATAAATCGACTTGCTGGATTAGACGCTACCCGATTAAAATCTTCGAAACAGCGATAAATCGATCGTATTTGTAACGCTACAACTGGACGTCTAGTAGGGAATGCAGCCGATCGACAATGAAGACACTCAAATGAGTTAGATATTTCTTTGGAGTAATGACGCGTTAAACAACTAATACTGATATCGCTTGCGACTAATTTTTCGACTCGCTAGATTTATTACTGGTTATAAAATCGTTTGTAATTTAACAAGATATTTACTGAAACAAACAATACTATTCTTATCAAGTAATAGTACGATTTTTGATATAAGACACAATGGGTTATTTATTTTTCCAACTCCTAATTCGACTCCTTAAATTGTTCCTCCACTGATGCAACATTCTTTTGGGTCCACCGCGATTTTTAGAATATCCTTTGGTCTTTTTCCATTTGACTTGTCGGAGATCTGTCAGAGCTAAATCAGACAAGCTGCGGAATAATATAAGTTTAAATTTTGAATATTTTTATATTTTCGAATGCATAATCTTGTTGTCGCCGCTAAACACAATTAACAACTGGTTTAAGCAATATATAAAGGAATCCAACTGGATAAGACTAAATCTATTCACGTCCATTTAATGAATAAAAAAATCCATGTTTGTATAAATTATGTCCGAATGTCAAGGAAAAAGGAAAAACTAGGATCAAATGTATATAAATGTGTAGGCTACAGATGCTGATCTCTATGAATGAACCCTGAAGTGGATATGGACATTTAAATATGGAGTTTTTGAAAAAATAGCCCAAAACTTCTAGCCCGCCTTCTCTAGCTTCACATTTGGTAATTCAATAATCGATTAAATATTTCATTTCTTAAAAGAAGAATTAGTATATGTTATCTGCAGATTTGGCAGAGTAAGGCTTTACTCCATTAGTTTAATATACAGATGTAACTTTTTCAGTTTATAACTCGAATAGCAGAAGAAATATATCATTATGGTCGCATCATAAAAAAGAGTTAAGCGTGAATGTTGAATGAGAACATTTTTGAACCATATATCATGCTGACCCAATGATGGCATGAAATCATCAAATAGATTCCATATACACCTTAACAAAATACAACTGTGACTGAAAACTTGGTCTACTAAAGCCAATGAATCAACATCTAGCCAGGTAAATTTTACCTTGCGTATAAGCTGGCCACCTGTAGGAATTGTCGTCTACTCTAGGAGGATGCTAAATATCTTGTGTGTTATGATACCACTCAAAGCTATGACGAGAGAGATATCTGCTGAAAATTATGTCACTATGGTGTTTATTATGTTGGTGCTTATTGATAAATATTACACTTGAGATATAAAATGTGGTTAGCAGTTTTGACATGCTATATTTACACAAGTGCTTGCATTTTAAGAAATGAAATAAAGTTATGTTACAAAAACAAAAAAGCTTTTTTAAATTTTATAACATGTATTACAGACAGGAAATTACATAATTGATGAATGCTTGATACAACTAAAATGGATTTTTGGGTTTATTTACGCTTAGAAGAAGATATATCTATGTTCTCTATCGATATATCAATATATTGATATAAGTTGACATCAATTCGATACATATCGTTATAAATTAATATCCTTATATATAATATATATACATCTTGCATATTACGTTTTTAATCATATTGAAGCTATTGAATTGAAGTCTTCGTGTTAAGTGTTAAGTACATAGAAAGAATGTCAGTGCATGCCAACAGACTTATCAATCTGGTATATATACCAAACTACAAATCGATCGACTAGCATAATTCAAAAAGTTACTGTTAAGTTCTTCGAAAAAGTGTCAGTCCTCCTCAATAGACTTACCAATCAGCTAAATGTTAGTGATACCGCTGAAACGTATGGACTAAAACTTTTACTATTTTCCGATCTGATTGAACATATATACCCTTTAGGGCAAGGTTTAACATATTTTACACAGAATATCATACAATGAAATGATATTTTACTTGTCATGTATATAATATTAGGCCTATAAGTTAGTTCTAAATGCTGTTTTTTTTTCTAGTTTGAAGCATTTTATGTATATATTTTATTCAGTTATTCTCCATTTATAGCTGCTATATTTTCCATATTTTAGACAATTTAGGGAATTCATCTCCGAAGGACGATGTATATCTTCTTTTTGTATCTTCATAAGAGTGCTCAGACAGGTCACAACTCATATGTACGCACAAGTAGTAGTCAGAAAAAACAAGACCTAGAGAATACGGCGTGGGGTAGCAAAATATGGTCTAGCGTATTCATGCTGAAGAAGAACATTGTTGTATCTATAATTTATCGCGCAATGCTCTTCATCGATGACATTCCTTCGAATTGTGATTTAATTTTTTTTTGCCTGTCCAAAATGCTCGTTGTCTTCGATCTCAAAATCACCACTTTTAGAAGGTTAATACCAGTACGCGATTTACTCGGTACAAATTCAAAGATTACTGAGAATATCTATTGTCCGCACTTCGACGAAATAACATATACTGAAAATGATGAGTGAGAATCAAACATGAAGTTGGTTACAGATGTACCTTTTGCAATTCAATATACAGCAACACCATTTGCCGTAAATGCTTTAAAATTAATATTTTTAATAACACTAATATTATTGATGCCTTGTAGCAAGACATTATGACCTGTCGAACTATATAACATCGTATACTAAGAAATAATACATTCTCCTATCTGTGGTAGTAAGAATATTAAACTGCACAATAATACGAACACCTTTGTAGTTTCTAACAAAATATCGAAGTACAAAAATCTTCCACATTACCAACCATTAATTGTGGGAAATCGAGAAGTACTAGCTAGCATAGTTCAAAACGTTAATGTTAAGTTCTTCGAAATTGTGTCAATGTAAATCTAAGTGATAATTGTGAGGTATGTAGACTAACATTTTTAGTATAATCCGATCTAATTAGACATATATAGACTTTAGAGCAAAATTTAACATATTTTTTAGAAGAGAACACACACTAGCGTAATATTTGAGATGTCATGTATAGGCCTATAAGTTGATTTCAAAGATTTTTTATAATTTGAAGCTTTACTGTAAAAAGACGGTACAATGTATTTCATTCAAAATATTTCCCGTCGATAGCATGTACTTTTCCACATCTTTCAGGCAATTTTCATATTCCATCTCAAAATAATGATGTATTTTTTGAGGCTATTACGGATCAACCTAGACAACCAGAACAAGTAGTATTCAGAAGGAACATGCTAACGTTCCCAAGTATTTTTCACCGGTTTTGCAATATGTGGTCGAGTGTTGTCACACTGAAGAATAACATTGTTGAATCTTTACACGTATTCTGTAAATGTTTGTGTTAATTTCACCGAGAAATGCTTTCAAATCGTCTTTTTTTGGCTATCCAGAATGCTCTTTGTCTTCGGTGTCAAAATCACCACTTTTAAGACTTTGAAACCAGAATTGTAATCGATGACCTTGGTGTCTTCTTTTTTCAAATTAATTTAAGTGGTGTAACACTTTCAATAAATACTATTTATTCAGGACAAATCCCAAGATTACTAAAGAAAATTTTGTTCACACTTCGACGAAATGGTCTCGGTGCGATTTAATATACAGTAATATCTGCTGTATTTGATTTAATATTAATATTGTTGTACTCCGAAGAGTAATAAAACATATTCGCCTTTATATTATTGATGTTCGGTAACAAGACGTTATGATCTTACGAACTAAATAACATCGTATACTAAGAAATAATATATTCCCCTATCTGTTGTAGTAAGAATATTAAACTGCACAGTAATACGAACACTTTTGTAGTTTCTATAAAAATATCGAAGTTCAAAAAGCCCCCAAACTACCAGCCATTAATCGTGGAAAATCGATGAGTTTTATCGTCGAACTGGCCATCCGTCACGCGAAATGATAAATAGCTCCAGACGGGACATAATGCGACTTGTTTTACACAGCATTGCGTCGGTAGTAAGCCCTCGGCCAGTTGCATTTTCCGAATTTCCGTCCACCGTCGAATCTCGGGCGATACGGGGCTCGGTGATTTGTTGCTTTTGTACGTACGTACGGGACTGGCTATCGCGTCATCGAGATACGGGCGCTTATACATCCAGATAAGACCTCGTACCTCGAGTTATTTTATTTAATTTTTACGTTGCGACTGCGAGCGCTGAAGCCGCGCCGATTCGCCGCTTCATTCTCGCTGATAGGGAGAGGACGGGTGGAGATTTGGCAGGAGAATGTCTGGAAAAAAGGATCGTTTGTTATCGCGGAAACTTTTGTTTTGCTGCTTCGCAGAGAACTTGTCCGATAAAACTATCCCGACGCATTTTCATACTAACATCTTGGACTAACTCATCCATACTGATGATAAGTTTAGAATTACCAGATTATCATTTACGGATATGTATCATATATACCGTACCAAATGAGCTTATTTTTTTCACAAGCGTTTAATTCAATGTACTTCTGTACAATGGCGAGATATGTCTTTAAGTTCGTAGAGTAATTAAAATTATGTAGCAATCAAACAGCAAAATTTGAACTCCTATACGTTTACGGACTGTTTATCGAACATCGTTTATCGAAAACCTTAGTAACCACTGTTTTGTTGATTACTTTTAAATAGCCTGACAAGATCCTACAACTCTTTAACATATATCATAGCTTGCAAATAAAAAAAACGGTTGGATTAGCAGTACGTGAATCCAAAACTGTTTAAAGACTTTTATAAAAGTGGCTATCAGATGAATTGATTAAAAATGTAATTTCGAACCATTTCACTATCGTGCGTATTGTGATTGGTTATAAAATGTGGCATTTCTAAAGACAAAAAGTGCACAATATCATCACGGAAGCGGAATATTGTATATAAAATGTAGTATATTAAGAATTACCTAAACCAAATTAAACTTTTATCGCAAATGTTTACCCATGTCAGTTGAACAAATTGAACTACGTATCGCTACATAACACCAGCAATAGCGAGTAACAGACACAAAGTTGTTGGCAGCACGTTGCAAGAGTTGTAAAGGATACACTGTGGTAGCACGAATAGGAAGTTTTACCGCTCACAGACATGTGCTCACTAGATATAGCGCCTTCAGATTATCGCCTCTTCAGATCGATAGAGCAAGGCTGGCACACGATTTCGAAGCGCTAAAGACGTCGAAAATGGACGGATGATTGGATCGCTGCCAAACCAACATCGTCCTTTCGACACGTTATCTTCATGTTGCCAAAGCATGGGAAAATGTTATAAAAAATGATAATTGTATCAATTGCTCTCAATAAATGCCCTCATAAAGTGAAAAAATGATCAGAATTTTGCAAGACCTAATATATAACTGTTAATAACATTAAACAGAACATTAGAGTATAAACTTTAAATAAAATATATTGTAGAAATTTCACAGAAAAAAAGCTCAGAAATTAAAACAAAAATTTTTTTCGACAGCGAATTCAAATTAATATATGGGTGAGTGAGATAACGTTAACGCTTACAAGTCTTCTTGAAATAGTGGCAAATCTTCTTAGATAAAAAGCTTCTTCATCTAAATGTTCAAATGCACAGAATTACTCAAAATGAACTAGTTAAAAACAGATAAAAACTATGGTGCTTAAAAGAGAGCTTAACGAGAATGTTTGATTCATAATTATAACTAGTTAATCTATCTGCATTAATTTATTTGTGGATACTTTTTGATTAAAAATGTTATCAAATAGTTACACTTTGTAACATTGAAGTTAGATTGATATAAAACAAACATTAATTAGTCACAATCTAAATTATCAAGGTAATGATCGTTTAATATTATATTTGTTAACTTGATGAAGAACTAGCGACAATGAGGTTATTCACTGACGTGTCTCCAAACGATTTCCGACCGTAAAAATTAAAACTTCCATTAGGACGGGAAGTTTGAAAATTAAAGAACAGTTAGCCAACTGCTCGAACTCGACAATAGTGTTCGATACCTCAGACCTTATCAATTTGGTTTAGTCGCGACAGTAACGTGTAAAAGTTCTGAGGGTCCACGAAGAAGAGTTACAACTCACCACTCCAGAAAACAGGAAAATATCTCTTGTATAGGGCATTTCATAAGGTATTCTGGAGTCAGGAAGAAAATGTTGACAGATGTCTGCTCAACATTTTTTTACCAAGCTTACGAACAACAAGTTATGCTCAGGTACGGAGAACAGACAAATTATCATTCACAATTTTGTTCACATTTTAATTTTTAATGATGATTTATCTAATATTGACTAAATAAAAATACGCCATGAGCAATTTATAGTGTATTTATATACACCAAAAATCTCTGCACTCTGTTTATCAGGAATATGTTAGTCATTCGGAGTTGTGGATTGGAGCCTAGTACATTGACGTATTCTGTAAAAATGCACTATTGATGACTTTGTAGGGAAGTTTAATGGTTTTTGTATGAAATGTTTATCTTTTCAATATACGAACTATCCTCGTCTCGATAATCCTTAAATTTCCTAGATTCCAGGAACTACTTTGTCCGATAGAGATGAATGTCGGGATATAAAAATTTGGTTTAGTCGCGACAATAATGTGTAAAAGTTCTGAGAGTTCACGAAGAAGAATTAAAACTCACCACTCCAGAAAACAGGAAAATATCTGTTGTATAGGGCTTTTCACAAAGTATTCTGGAGTCAGGAAGAAAACGTTCACAGATGTCTGCTAAACATTTTTTTACCAAGCTTACGAACAACAAGTTATTTTTTAAACAAGGACTTTCTCTGGACTCGTTTAAGGATCTCTCCAGGTTATAGCTTCGTGGTCTTTCGAATTAAAGTGGTATTTTGTTTCTTTGGAAACTTCCGTAGGAATAACGATTGCAATCCTTCCAGAACCTAGAGCAATTATTGGGATTAAGATTGAGGTATGATAACACTATACCTTGGTTTGGATGGAATCAAGATCCGGATATTCTGCTAATGTTTGTTGTTTTTTGTGGTTTTTGTTGTTGAAAGACTGATCTTTAAAAGGGCGAGCCCTATATGATGGTGAAATGGGTTTGCTTCTAGTAGACAGACTAGTATTTCATTACTTAGCGGTCATATGCCAGGAAGGCATTGTAGACTAACACCTGTGCTAGATTTACAAGCTCCAAGAGCCAGTATTAGGACATGATTTTGAACTGTTTCAAGAGATCGTAGATAGGTTGTGTCGGAAATATTGTACAAAAAGTTTCCATAATCATTATTTACATACACGTACATAACACAGCATCCTGGTTGTATCTGTTTTTGCGATTAGCAACAAATTGAAGTATATTTAAGTCCCTATTGGTTCACTGCTCCAAAATGTATATGTGCTCCTTCCAAGTAAGTGTTTGCTCAAAAGAAACACCAAAAAAATATGCCAGGAAGGCATTGTAGACTAACACCTGGGATAGATTTACAAGCTCCAAGGGCCAGTATTAGGACATGATTTTGAACTGTTTCAAGAGATCGTAGATAGGTTGTGTCGGAAATATTGTACAAAAAGTTTCCATAATCATTATTTACATACACGTACATAACACAGCATCCTAATTGTATCTGTTTTTGCGATTAGCAACAAATTGAAGTATATTTAAGTCCCTATTGGTTCACTGCTCCAAAATGTATATGTGCTCCTTCCAAGTAAGTGTTTGCTCAAAAGAAACACCAAAAAAATATGCCAGGAAGGCATTGTAGACTAACACCTGGGATAGATTTACAAGCTCCAAGGGCCAGTATTAGGACATGATTTTGAACTGTTTCAAGAGATCGTAGATAGGTTGTGTCGGAAATATTGTACAAAAAGTTTCCATAATCATTATTTACATACACGTACGTAACACAGCATCCTGGTTGAATCTGTTTTTGCGATTAGCAATAAATTGAAGTATATTTAAGTCCCTATTGGTTCACTGCTCCAAAATGTATATGTGCTCCTCCCAAGTAAGTGTTTGCTCAAAAGAAACACCAAAAAAATATGCCAGGAAGGCATTGTAGACTAACACCTGGGATAGATTTACAAGCTCCAAGAGCCAGTATTAGGACATGATTTTGAACTGTTTCAAGAGATCGTAGATAGGTTGTGTCGGAAATATTGTACAAAAAGTTTCCATAATCATTATTTACATACACGTACATAACACAGCATCCTGGTTGTATCTGTTTTTGCGATTAGCAATAAATTGAAGTATATTTAAGTCCCTATTGTTTCACTGCTCCAAAATGTATATGTGCTCCTTCCAAGTAAGTGTTTGCTCAAAAGAAACACCAAAAAAATATGCCAGGAAGGCATTGTAGACTAACACCTGGGATAGATTTACAAGCTCCAAGAGCCAGTATTAGGACATGATTTTGAACTGTTTCAAGAGATCGTAGATAGGTTGTGTCGGAAATATTGTACAAAAAGTTTCCATAATCATTATTTACATACACGTACATAACACAGCATCCTAATTGTATCTGTTTTTGCGATTAGCAACAAATTGAAGTATATTTAAGTCCCTATTGGTTCACTGCTCCAAAATGTATATGTGCTCCTTCCAAGTAAGTGTTTGCTCAAACGAACACCAAAAAAATATGCCAGGAAGGCATTGTAGACTAACACCTGGGATAGATTTACAAGCTCCAAGGGCCAGTATTAGGACATGATTTTGAACTGTTTCAAGAGATCGTAGATAGGTTGTGTCGGAAATATTGTACAAAAAGTTTCCATAATCATTATTTACATACACGTACATAACACAGCATCCTGGTTGTATCTGTTCTTGCGATTAGCAATAAATTGAAGTATATTTAAGTCCCTATTGGTTCACTGCTCCAAAATGTATATGTGCTCCTTCCAAGTAAGTGTTTGCTCAAAAGAAACACCAAAAAAATATGCCAGGAAGGCATTGTAGACTAACACCTGTGCTAGATTTACAAGCTCCAAGAGCCAGTATTAGGACATGATTTTGAACTGTTTCAAGAGATCGTAGATAGGTTGTGTCGGAAATATTGTACAAAAAGTTTCCATAATCATTATTTACATACACGTACATAACACAGCATCCTGGTTGTATCTGTTTTTGCGATTAGCAATAAATTGAAGTATATTTAAGACCCTATTGGTTCACTGCTCCAAATTGTATATGTGCTCCTTCCAAGTAAGTGTTTGCTCAAAATAAACACCAAAAAACTCAGCACTCCGTTTATCAGGAATATGTTAGTACATTAACATATTCTGTTATGCACTATTGTACTATTGATGACTTTGTAGGGAATTTTAATGGTTTTTGTATGAAATATTTATCTTTTCAATATACGAACTATCCTCTTCTCGATAATCCTTAAATTTCCTAGATTCCAGGAACTACTTTGTCCGCTACAGATGAATGTCGGGATATAAAAAGTTTTTAAGACGCCATACCATAAAAATCGCCATTCTAAAAAAGGGAACTTTGCGCATAAAACAACATGTTCCATCGGCGTATTGATGAACGTCCATTTTCCCAACTTATACGTCGAATAAAAATTACCGACTAATTTATTTCTGGGGTGGTCGGTCGACTGATCTGGGAAGGGGATGGTGGTGGTGGTTTAAGGTCGGGGTGGAAAAAAAATCGGATTTTATTACTCGGTTACATCATATATCATGTCAGACAGCAAATATTGAAAAAATAGACGGCCCCGTATATTATATTTATTTTTGTTTGTCTGGCGGGAGTTGATTCGGTCGTACGTACGTACTATTTGGAAGCCATAAATTCAAGAGCGACTTTATTGTGGCGAAGACCCAAACGTGGAGCGGTAGAAAAAGGTGGCCTTTGTAAAGTTTACATTGTGTGCCGTTTAGTCGATGTCAAAAGGCTCGTCGTTACACGGAGTTCGGAATTATGTAAATAAAATATCTAAAAAGACAGCTATGATAAATCTCCATTATAATATACTGGAAGTTTTTCTATATGTTCACATTATGCTCACATTATACTACACTTAATACTAGATGTCCTGGAAAATGTTTGACTGAAATCGTATTTTAAAATATTAATGGTATATAAAGTACAATATGATTTTAATTGTGGTTATATTTTATCGCAAAAACCCAATGAAACCGTCACTGCAAATTAGCTGCGAAAAACACCGATATATAAATTTCGATATTTAAAAAAAATTATTTAATTTAAAATTAAGTACCGTTTTTTAAGGTTTATTAAAAGTAACTAAAAAGAAATATAAATGTTTAAGAGATATTTTTAATTTTGTTGAAATATATCGATATCTAGCTATTTTTCGGCATCTCTACATCTTGTCTACACTTTGCAAAGGTACAAAGTTTCAAGAAGTTGCGCTCCTGTGGAAAAAACAACAAAATATTTAATTTTTTTATATATATATATATATATTTTATCCACTTATTAAGACAAAAACAAAACAGAATAAATATGTATAACATAAAAATATGAAACAAACACAAATTGTAAACATATATAAAGTATTATAAATTTATAAATTATACTGTAACATATATAACATAGTTTTAGTTTAAATAGCAGATATAAAGTAATAAAAATGTAGAAAATAAAATTTTTGTCCGAATATATATATATATATATATATATATATATATATATATATATATATATATATATATATATATATATATAATAGCGAGCAATTTTTTGAGATCTGAGAACAGGAAATAGTCGATCGGGGACAGATCTGGCGAACAAAGTGGATGAGGAAGCAATTCGAAGCCAAATTCATATATTTTTGCCATCGTTTTTACTGACTTGTGACACGGTGCATTGTTTTGATAAAGCAGCACTTTGTTTTTCTTCAAATGCAGCCGTTTTTCGGCGATTTCGGCCTTCAAACGTTCCAATTACGTTATGTAACAGTCGCTGTTGATGGTCCTTCCTTTTTTCTAACTGCAATGATGACCAAGGAGAGAGAAAATTATAAGAGTTGTATTGATATACAGACATTGTGATTACAATCCAACAATAAAGGGGACTATTGTCCAAGAGCTTTTACGAGCAAGAACGATTTAGGAGAAATGTTAGGAAATAGTATTGGATCGGATGCCATCTGACAGTCACAGTAGTATTATCGGACAAAGTGTCTCTCGGTGAGAAAATTCGGTTCAATTCGGCGAAAATGGACGAATTGACTATTGTTGTTATCTGAGAAAATTTTCAAGATAGCTGATACGAGATTCAGCCGGTCATCTAGCATATTATTTGATAATATTTAATTTATAAAAATAATTAAAAATATTGGAGTTAGAGTTCAGAGAAGAGATACATAACAATAAAAATGTAAAAAAAAATAGTTTTACTATATTCAATTTAAATCATTGCTGTTGCGAATACAGTTCCCAATTTACTATGAAACGATTCTATATAACCACACAAACAAAAAAAAACAATTACTCTGGGACAAATAAAACAACTTAAGTAAATTACTTATTCGTAAAATAAACAATTTATCTAATTGTTTACAACAGGTAGAGGAGAAGTATTATATCTCTAAATATAGAACTATAATGTACCTAAACTAATTGTAATCCACACCTACTAGCATCTCAAGAGGGAAGGCCTTAAACAATGTCTGAATTGAACTTAGTATATGAGTGTATATAGAACTCTTACGAGTATTACCGAATATCATATCAATTAAAAACATGTATAATCCTATTCAACATTGTGTTGCAATGAAAATTAATAGTAGTGTGGTCAGTCTCCAAAGCAACCCCCCAGAATCTCACCATTATTGTGACCAATATATTTAAATCCATTCGAAATTATTATGGCGAGACTAGCCAGGAAACTTTAAGGTACAAAACCACTGATTATAATTGTCCACAACACATTTGCAGCAGCTAAATTAGTTAATCAAAAAAAATATTGATAAACTAAAAAAGCTACTAAATGTACAGTTTCTTAATTTCTTGTCCTGCAGTATAAGGTAAAACAAGTTCTTTCGGCAGGAAATGTCTTTTGATTGCATTTATGTCGCTACATCGAATTTTTATCCGCTCAAAGTGGAAAACAAAATAATAATTTCAACATTCACACCAGATAATGTGTTTACTGTTTCTCGTATCTGCTGTAATCGTTTTATAGTGCAATCTCATGATAGTTTTTTTTTCTCTGCCTCAAATTGTTACGTTCTTATACTCCCGATTACCATAAACAAACTATAATAATATAACGGTTCTTTTATTTACCAATTGTGATTTTGACTCTTATTTCTATATAAGAAAAACCTATTTTATTGAATTAAGAATTGAATATATATATATATATATATATATATATATATATATATATATATATATATATGTATATATATATATTATGTATATATATATATAAATAGTTGGCTACCTTTAACTCGAAAAAGGAATCACGACTAAGAACTAAGAGAATTAAAGACTTAAAGGATATAAACAGATTTTATAGTTAACAGTATTCTTTTCCGGTTAATATATATCTCATATACATTTAGATAATTAAAAGCCGGCGTAGTTTTCGCAGTGGTAAAGGCGACAGGACGGTCCACCTACTCTTGCGACAGTCGCGGGTTCGAATCCTGCTAGGGCATGGTCGTAAATTTATGTTTATGATTGTTTTGTATTTGTGATTGTCCTAGATAAGAGTGTCAAATCCGACAAGGAAAATGATCTCAGTCATGCCAGTAACCAGGCAGGGTAAGACCGGAAGTCTTCTGGGACGATTTCAAAGTTGGTCACTCGCCGTCGGTAGGCTAAAGGCCGAAGACCGTGGGTCGGAGCCCATGTAAAACTGTAGGTTCAGTCCAGA
Organism: Rhynchophorus ferrugineus; assembly: GCF_030347505.1. Lineage (NCBI taxonomy): Eukaryota > Metazoa > Arthropoda > Insecta > Coleoptera > Curculionidae > Rhynchophorus > Rhynchophorus ferrugineus. The sequence goes on along the minus strand of NW_027472582.1, from coordinate 4,261,170 downwards.
TAAACCCTCGTTGGGGACTTTACAATATACATATAAAAAAATAAAAGTAATAGTTAAAAGTAAATTATTTAATAACTCCTCATTTATTATGTTATTCACTGTAAGAGAAATTTTTTGAGATTTGTTAAGTCCGGTAGTTACATATATATATTATCTCGGAGTGTTATTTGGTCTTGACAAAATATATTTTGTTTGTTTATTATTTTATTAAAAGTTTATTTTATTATATATTACTTCATAAGAGAAGTGTTGCACAAATATATGGTAACATTATAGAGGTGTAAGGGGAACACATTGATATGAAGAGTTTTCTAAAGATTCGAAAAGTTTGTCCTAAAAATGCTCAGGTTGATTAAAATGATATGAATATTGTTAGTGTTATTATGTTACTATTTTATAGAATTGATCATTACTATTATTGGGCATCAATGAAAGATAATTTGATGGCACACCAGCATAAGGGTGTTAAGATAGCGTTTTGTATTGTTTAAAGAATTAATTAAATTTAATATTGGTAACAATCTATATCATATTAAGTGCCAAATTAAAATGTTCAATGTTAGACAAAAAGTATAAATATTTGTAGAACCAAAGAACCAAAAGTGAATTCGACTATCTTTCCAAATATTGTGTGATGTTTTGATAGAGAATAGTATGAAGGTTTTTATTAAAAATTAATGAAGCTGTTATTAGAATAGATTTTTTAATTATTAAATATATATAATTAATAAATGGGAATAGAAAAATCGTTATTTTGTTAGTTATAAAGGCACTTCTTTTAACCCCTTTGGCACTTAGTAGTGGAGGTAACAAGATAGTTTAAGTTGTTAAATACTAATTTAAGTTTCTAAAGTATAAAATCTAACAAGGAAAAACTCTAAGTTATTTAGTCTCTTTAGAGTTAGACTTTAAAGAGAAACAATCAATATATTGAAAGAGATAAACAATTTTATAAAAATTTTAAACAAAAGAAGCCTAACATTTGATTAAACTAATTATAATAAGTAAGTAAAGAAGATATTAACAACTATTCTAACAATCTGCAAATAATTGATATATTTAAGGAAACTATCTATCAATCTATTTCTGAAATAGGGTTCTTGAAATGCGTTACAGCCAAATCAACCTCGGCGTCTATTTAACCGAAATTATTCTCCATAAATAATCGAAAATAGTACTATTTTTGGATAGAAAAACACTCATTTAAAAATACTAAAGGGAGTAGCTGTAATAACATTCAAAAATGTGTGGGTCATCAATTCTAAGTAACACCCAAGTGTCAGAAATTTATTTTAAAAGCACATTTGACCAATATTATTCAATTTTTCATCGTCCATTTTGACGGTATTACTGAGACTATATCTGAGCCATTTACATAACAGACATAAAAAACGTTATTTATATACATATCACTTTTATGGTCATATATTTTGTGGACATTTTAAGAATAGCCGTATATATTAAAATGACCAAGTCACAATAGATCTTTTAGGTGGTGCTGAGGAATGTTATCATATGGAATAGTTCAAATTCAACACAGCTTTTCTCAAGTTAATACTGGAACGACAAATTAAATTGGCAAATACTCATATTAAAATGATTTAATGTACGCAAATTATAATATTATTTACAATGTTACGTCTTAAAATAAAATAGATTAACCATTACTATATATTAACCATCCAGATAATGATATTGATATATAACTATCAATGCATATATTAATAGATTTTCCATGATTTTGTCCGATATTTATTCTTTAAATAACTTGAAAGTTCAGTATGCACAAGATATATTATATTTAAGACCTATTAGTTCAAATTTTATTAGTTTTTTTATTAGCTCACACAGCACCATTTATTTCTCAAAATTTCAAGCCATTTTTGTAGATCATCATTCACAACAACATAGTTAAAATGTTGTAATTAAGAGTTAATTTGGCAGTTTTGAAGGCAGAGGAGGTTGAATGTGTCTTATCACGATAAGAAGAATGTAAAGAAAAATGAATCAAGAGAGTGATTACATCAGTTTTTTCAGGATGAAATGAAGTTTTCTGCGTTAGATTATCTCCATAATGGTATAGCGATAATCGTAGTTATAAAGAAAGATGAATCATAACTACTTTAAAGTTTGAATTTATTTCTGACTTAATTAACTACACATTTCGGGCTAAATAATTAAATAAATATTAAATATTGGCTGAAAAACAATGACAAAAAGCAAATCCTAACACTTTAATAGACCCCAAAATAATTTGTCTATCACAGCTACATATAAGATGATCTAAATAGAACATTTTATAAAAACTTTCATAAAGTTACTTTCTTAAGTATCTGTCTAGCTTTATTTCTGTTATCTGATAGACCTTCAAGTCTACATCTCTTGCAGCATAAAGTGGTAATAGCTGCAATAGCCCATAAATTGGAAGATTGTTAAAATATACGTACAGAAGCTCAAAAAATTATACTGAAAATATATTAACATAGAGTCTAACATTAAGACTAACACAATTTTGCTTGATTTTTTCTAACAATAAAATATATTTCATCTAATATCAGACGAAATGATAACAAATTTTATATAAAACCTAAAATGTGTCTTTATATCTTATTTGGAACATATGATCCTTCACGAAACATCTCATACAAATTCGCTAGATTCAATAATATAAAAGGGCACATATTTTAACATTTTGGAATCATTGAAACAATATAACATATGTGGAAATTTTATTATATATATTTCTTCAGTTGATTTCATAACACATTCTCTACTTTAAATGAAAGGGTTTCTAATTAAAATCTGTTAAAATTGAAATGATTTATTTGGCAATTAACCTGTGAGATATTTTTGAAGTGGCCTAATATTATATATTTTAGATCCCTGTCAAAGAATCTTAACCCCAACGAGTCGATAACAAATTTGGGCTATTAGCCTTGATAAATATTCTTCCATATAGTTTTTTTTGAACCATTAAAATCACAAAACTGATTTTCTGACTATGAAATCTCAGATAAATGTTACAAATAAAACTGATGTGCTCCCACAATAACATGGCATGGTATACAAACTGCAGAAATCATTATATCACGCGTTTCTGATAGCTGTATCTTGCTTCGTGTTAATAACAATACGTCAGTCTCATATTTTGCTTAATTTACATTTCAAGTCTAGTAGGTTATATTTCAGTGTATTAATATATCAATTGAAAAGTCCCCGGCCTCATAGATGGCGCTATTAGAATTAAATCATTTTTACTAAATCAAATTATGTTTTTCAGTTAGCCCTAACCCTCAAAAGATGCGTGTATTAATTAGACAGCTAACGCTGAAGCTTTTTGAAAGGAAGGTATACAGTTGAAGCAAAAACTTGGCTTGATGCCGAGTTTCCAGACACTACCCCAGGAAAATCAAGGATTGGCATGCTAAGTTTAGACGTGGTGAAATGAACACCGAAGACCGTGAATGCAGTGGACGTCCAAAAGAGATTGTTACCGAAGAAAACATTTAAAAAATCCACAAGATGATTTTGAATGACCGTAAATTGAAGCTGAATAAACTAGCAGACATTCTAAAGATATCAACTGAATGTGTAACATCATATATAATTAACGAATATTTGGGTATAAGAAAGCTCTGTGCAAAGTGGGTGCCGCTTTTTTTTAGCTCATTTTTGACTAAAAACAACGACGAGTTGATGATTCGGAGTAGTGTTTGAAGATGATCAAGTGTAATAAACCCGAGTTTTGTGTCAATGCGTCACAATGGATGAAACATGATTCCAGCATTTCACTCTGAAGTCCAATCGACAGTCATCTTAGTAGACTGCACACGATGAACCCGCTCCAAAGCGTGGGTTATGATGTTCTGGGATGCGCATGGAATAATTTTGACTACCTTGAAAAAGGAACGACCATCAACAGCGACTATTACATAGCGTTATTAGACAGTTTGAAGGACGAAATCACCGAAAAACGGCCTCATTTAAAGAAAAAAAAAGCTGCTTCACCAAGAGAATACACCATATCACAAGTTGCTGTTATTGGTACTGCTGAACGGTACCAACACATGATTCGAAATTTTCTTGTACCTGAAATGGAAGTGCAAGGGCTAGAGTACATGTGGTTTCAGCAAAATGGGGTCAGAGCACACATAGCTCATTCATCAATTCAATTATTGAATGACGTTTTTCCACGAAGATTAATTTCGCGAAGTGGCGATTTAGCCATCCAGATCTCCGGATTTAATAGCACCCGGCTTTTTTATAGTGTTTTTTAATATCAAAATTTTTATGAAACCGCAAACGATTCAACTTTCATCATCATCATCATTCATCTTAGGGACAATATTCGTGACGAAATTGAAGAAATTCAGCCTTAGTTAAGCTTTAGTATAACCCTTAGAAGTTAAGGCAGAATATCATGAAAAATCTTTTAGAAAAAGAAGAAAGTTGCATAGCGAATCGCGGTCACGATTTATCTGATATAATTTTTCAATCAATATGAAAAAAAAGTAAAAACCTAATAAGTTTTTTATGAAAACCAAACTGACTTATCTTTTCTTTAAGCAAAGTTATAGGCTATCAAAATGGTAGCGGGAATTTTGCCCCATGTTGTACGATTCCAACAAAAACACCTATTCAGCTAAAATACATATGATATATTCACAAGCAAAACACCCAAATATTAACGGAATATTGATATTTTTAGTGAGTTTCGATGTTCGATAAAGAACCAAACATAAATCAAACCAGAAGTGGTGGCTCGTTACGTCGGAATAATGTCAAGGTCATTATTGAGGTGTTCTAGCCGTTTCACAAGAAACGAATTAATCACGGCCCCGCCGCGGACCGTTCGGTAAACCGTCAGTCGAGTAAACAAATCGTTTTCGCCATACGTCCGATCTCCTCAACATTGTAGTATGGAAATTAGCAACAATCCGAATATCGCCCGTTCGGTCGCTCAGGTGTTAAGTTGTGTCGTTGCCGCAAATAAATCAGCCGCCATCAGATATGTAGAAAGAGTTTTTTTTTCAATAGACCAGTCGGCTAGAAGTCATCAATTATGGTTCGGGAGTAGTTTGTTGGTGTAACGTAGATATATAATATATGACGTTGATAAGAAACGATATAAATAATAATGGAGTTTCTAACAAGGTGGTCGCTATCAACCAACGATCTCTTGGTGCAGTTTACACGATCGGAATGATTTAATTATTATGATTTATACCGTTAGCAGATACAGCACAACACATAGTGTGGACCATGTGTATTTTTTTTGAAGTTTGTGTTACTTCGAAAACCCTACCAAGAATTAGGCACTTATTAATCTGTGAAAATTCGAAATATTAATGCAAATATATGTTAAACAGCCTAGTCTAACTGTTAAATTAGATGGTCTTAACATAAGATTATTTTACAATTTAGGCAAACAGAGCCTAATGTGTAAAATTTCGATAGCCCATAGCTCAGAAACTATAAGAGATAATGCAATTTGGCAATCGATGATGTCATTAGCATGCCGAATATTATTTGGAATGTGATTTAGAACGAAATCCCTAATTCCGATGGCCATTTTACAATTATGGCCTATAATAAGAAAAACATAAAGTGTAAAATTTCGATAGCCTATATCTCGAAAACTATAAGAGATAATTCAAGTTGGCAATGTGAATTGGAACGAAATCCGCAATTCATAAGACTATTTTACAATATTGGCCTAAATTAGAAACAGAGTCTAAGGTGTCTAAAATTTCGATAGCTCATATCTCGGAAACTATAAGAGATAATGCAATTTGACAATCTATAATGTAATTAGCATGCCGAATATTACTTGGAATGTGATTTGGAACGAAATCCCTAATTCAGATGGCCATTTTACAATTTTGGCCTATATTAAAAAAAAAACGTAAAGTGTAAAATTTCGATAACCCATATCTCGAAAACTATAAGAGATAATTCAAGTTGGCAAACGGCAACGTAATCAGCATGACGAATTTTCAGTGTGAATTGGAACGAAATCCGTAATTCATAAGACTATTTTACAATATTGGCCTAAATTAGAAACAGAGTCTAAGGTGTCTAAAATTTCGATAGCTCATATCTCGGAAACTATAAGAGATAATGCAATTTGACAATCTATAATGTAATTAGCATGCCGAATATTACTTGGAATGTGATTTGGAACGAAATCCCTAATTCAGATGGCCATTTTACAATTTTGGCCTATATTAAAAAAAAACGTAAAGTGTAAAATTTCGATAACCCATATCTCGAAAACTATAAGAGATAATTCAAGTTGGCAAACGGCAACGTAATCAGCATGACGAATATTACTTGGAATGTGAATTGAAATGAAATCCGTAATTTATAAAACCATTTTACAATTTTGGCCCAAGTTAGAAACAGAGTCTAAAATGTAACATTTCGATAGCCCATATCTCGTAAACTATCAGAGGTAATGCAATTTGGCAATCGACAACGTAATTAACATGCCGAATATTACTTGGAATGTGATTTGGAACGAAATCCGTAATTTATAAGACCATTTTACAATTTTGGCCCAAGTTATTGCACTATGCAAAGAAAAAGAAGGGTTGCAGTTGATTTCAATCAGATTTTTTTAAACTTAAAGTACCTAAATGATTTAATGGCGTCTAAGAAAAAAATGCCTTACGATATTACAAGTTCTTTGTAAGTTGCGTGCACTATTAATACCTACTACGGTTTCCTTTCGGATTATCTACATTATACTTTACGCATGGACGTGTTCAAAGTATATTTAATCCAGATCGACAACAATACTACCATGTTCTTGGATAAATTGACTCGGCTCCGATTAGATATCCAAGCTAATAGTGTATTCGATAGCAGACGTTGGCTTTTAACTTTGGCGTATCGCTTTCTAAATTATACATTTTACTAGCTTACTTCTGATTTAACTGTAGATGTTATTAATTAATAAATCATCTACATAATACTTTCTTTAATGAGTTGAGCCACCATTTGGTTTTAATACAATAAAAGTCTGAATAGTTTAATGTTGTCTTCAGTCAATTCCTTATTTCTTCTCACTCTCTGCTCTAATAATTTCTATATCCTTCTATTTCATTTACATTTTGTATTTAAACACCATTACTATATATACAAAGTTATTTAAGCCGCAATTTTTAGTCGTTAGTCGGAGAAAAAAGAAACAGCTGTGGCTTTATAACAGTCAGCTGAAAACGTCTTTTGATTGTTTACGTTCTAAATCAGCTTAAAACATTTAAATTAATACTTCATGTATTTATTTTAAAAGTTTTATATGTAGTTTATGTTTTTTTTTAATTCCAGAGCAAACATATTTATAAGAGGAATGTTTTATAATACAGACACTGATTTAAATTGACTGTCAAGAATATGCTGTAACAGTTGCTCAAAAATGTTAAGAGGTTAGCTTGAAAGAAGTCACAAAACTATTTCAAGAGTTCAAAATGAGACTAAAAATCATGAAAATGATCACTATATCAATATTGAATGGCATCAATATCAGGATTCCCGAAAAAAAAATTAATAAGGCCATAAATCCTGATATTCCATCTGAAAGAAGACCTACCGTCAAAAGTAATGAGGAGGATAATTCCTGTTAATAGCCTCATTCAAGTTTCCCTTCAATAAGTACTTCCTCATCGCTGTACACTTTATTTGAAGAAAGAAAATGAAGAAGAAGCGAGGAAAAAGAAGCTTGAATGAGATGAGCTTATACTAATATATTTAATGTTTTCTTAAGCAATACAAAGCCGATAATTACCAAGAAATTATTCAAGAACTCATAACTGCTTATAATCCAAAATGTATTATTTGTACTGGCACTTTTCTACTAAAAACTTCTATTAAAAACATTTTATAACAAAACATTAATTTAGTTGTAAGAGTAAACATTCTACACTTGACCGGATACTAGTAGCAGCTAGAAAATACATATCGCCTTATATATAAGCTTTATCAATTGTTATTGAAGCAACATATCGATTCTTAAACTTCTACGCCTTAACCAGGATATTTACAGTTAAACAAGAAGAAGAACTCACTCAACTATGAAAGAAATAAATGCAGTTGTACAGCAAAATAATATTTTCTGTCCTGTTCTTGTAACATGTAACATACAGCTGTTTCTATAGCTATACAGCCCCATACAAGTAATAATATAAATAAGTGGAGGCAGATATGGAGAGTAAATTGAAGGGGAATAAATCAATGCATAATGAGTTTACCTACAACCAAACTGTTCACATGCTCATAAATATGAATAAAAGCGTTATCCCAAATAATAGGTCAACTGAAAATTCACAGCTGTGGGATCATCAGTTTGTAAATTATATCATTTTGAGTGAAGCAACTTTTGTTATTGTGCAAAAAATGGATAAAAAGGAATTTCGCGTATTGATAAAATATTGCTTTGTGAAGGGAAAAAATACAGTTCAAGCAAAAACTTGGCTTGATGCCGAGTTTCCGGACACTACCCCAGGAAAATCAACCATCAAGGATTGGTATGCTAAGTTTACACGTGGTGATATGAAGACGAAGACGGTGAACGCAGTGGACGCCCAAAAGAGGTTTTTACCGAAAAAAGCATTTAAAAAATCCACAAAATGACCTTGAATGACCGTAAATTGAAATTGAATGAAATAGCAGGCACTCTAAAGATATCAACTGAACGTGTATACCATATAATTCACGAATATTTGTGTATGAGAAAGTTCTTTGCAAAGAGGGTGCCGCGTGAGCTCACTTTTGACCAAAACAACGACGACTTGATGATTCGGAGCAGTGTTTGAAGATGATCAAACGTAATAAACACGAGTTTTTGCATCTATATGTGACAATGGATCAAATATGGCTCTATAATTTCACTTCAAATTCGGCATGGCATAATTTTCATTGACTACCTTGAAAAAGGAAGGACCATCAACAGCGACTATTACATAGCGGTATTGGATCGTTTGAAGGATGAAATCGTCGAAAAAGGCCGAATTTGAAGAAAAGGAAAATGCACCGTGTCACAAGTCCATAAAAACGAAGGCAAATATCCATGAAATGGGCTTCGAATTGCTTCCTCATCCACCGTATTCTCCAGATTTGGCAACCAGCGAACCGATCTGTTCTCAGATCTCAAAAGAATACTCACTGGAAAAAATTTTTCGTCGAATGAAGAGGTGATCGCCGAAACTGAGGCCTATTTTGAAGCAAAGGACAAATCGTACTACAAAAATGGTATCGAAAAGTGGAGGGTCGCTATAATTAGTGTATCATCTTTGAAGTGAATTATGTTGAATTAAAAACACTAATTTTTCCAAAAAAATGTGTTTTATCATGGTAGGCCGGGGAGTTTTCAATTGACTTATTAATAGCAATACTAAGTTTCTTGACGCAAAAGAAAAAACTGGAATTAAAATACAAATAAAGATTGTTATTGGAAAGAAAATTGAAATTATCGTATCCTTAATAATAAAGCCCTGAAAAGTAATGTGGACTTCAACAGACAAGACATTTACAACAGGACATGAAGAAATAATCTACTCATATGTAAACACCGAGGTGCTGCAACTCTTGGACAATACTGAAATTGGATGCAGACTCAAGGGAACCAAACTCTGAGATCTTGTGTAGTTATGTAGCGAAGTGTACTAAATAGTAAAAACACTGAAAATAGTTACCATCTTTTATTTTATTAGTGACTCTGTATGCCGGGGACTTTTCAATAGACCTGTTAAAAAGGTATGAAAATAATGATATTTAAAAAATTGCATACCAGTTTTATTGTTCTAATTTCAAACTTCTTTCAATAATTGTGAACTTTATTCCATAACTCCGCGAACATATGGCTTTAGCGTTAAATAAACGACGCATATCATTCAAAACTAAGAAAGTATAGCAAGAAAACAAAAATTAAAATATCTATCTGTAGATTTAGAATATATAAGATCCAAAATGAAAATTTAAAATATTACATACAAGCTACTTGTATTCCAAAGAACATCGGAGTTTAATGTTTTATTTCCGCTAATACGTATTGTTAAATTGTAATCCTCGGATCCGAAAGAACGTCATATTTGAAACGTATGTTGGCATTGTATTTTTAAGCTGTTTGTAAACTGAAATATTTGGCGTCATTTCGGACGGATAGTCTGGGGACTCTGGCTAGAGAAACTTTCGACTGACCTACATATTAAATACAAGATATTGGGGATGTGGTTTTCATCTGTCGTCTGGTCATTTGCCCGTCTAATGGAGACGATGACTCATCGAAAGTAAAATGAAATACTATGTGTGATAACGTGGAATTATATTCATAAGTAATATCCAATTTTTTTAGATAATGGTACAGATCTATAAGCCTATACATTAATTTTAAAGGATTTTTTTATAATTCAAAGTTTTATTGTGAGATATGGGTATAATATATTTGATTCAATTAATGTTCATTTATGAATTCCATCTCGAAGGAAAAATTGTAGACTTTGACTCGATCCACTTTTTAGTATCTTCATAAAAAGTGACTAACTAACTCATATATCGGAACAAGTAGGAATCAGAAGAAGCAAGCTCCGGAGCTTACGGTCGGTAGGACAGCACTTCCTATTTTAATGTTTCGAAGTATGTTTTCATAGGTTTTGCAACATGTGGTCGAGCGTTGTTATTTTGAGTAACATTGTTGTGTCTTTACTCGTATTCTGGCCGCTTTTCGCTCAGTGGTCGGTTGAAACACATCAATTGTTGCCCAAAGCGATCGCCAAAGATTATTTAATTTAGTTTTAGCGACTCATAATATACTACACCAAGCTGATCCCACCATATTCATTGCATTAGCTTGGAGCCATGGATATTCGTCTTTGTCGTTGATGTTGGTGCATAACCACAGTATTATTCGCTTTGGATTATTGTAATTAATACATTTTTCATCTCCAGTAATAATACGATGCAAAAAACCTTTTCGAGTTTATTACTTAAGCTGTATAGGTCACTTTCATCTCCTATATTACTAACCCTGAGTATATAAATTCCTATTCTTGCTCTAACTGTAGTCCATTGAGATTTACTATAGCATATAATTCCCATCAGTTGACAATATTTATTATAAAGGCTACATCGTGAAAAATGCTAGAAGCTTCACCATCTTTAACAGCTAATATCACATCAGTCCAAGGGCTAGCAGCCTCTTGTTGACCGTCAGGCCAATTTTAAAAAATTTCCGCATAATTGCATCTACTATTATATTTTAAAAAATAGTGGGGAAATTATTTCTCCTTAACAAACACTAGTAAACAGTCAAATGAATTAAGCAAACTATTTGACACACGTGCACAGCTAATAGAACCATCAAAGGATGCTTGAAGATGTTCAACAAGTTTTTAGTGAATATGCTCTGCTTCCAAAGCTACCCAAACTGAAGATAGAGGCAGGTTTTTCCCATCTAATACATTCCTACATAAACTGACTGAGTCCCTTTTCTTCACTAACATCAAAATCGGCACTTTTAAATCGTTCAAACTAAAACCCAATATTCAGATATGAGGGCGAAGCATCACTACAACTTAACGATAACCCTATGAATTTTTGATGGGCTTCAGAAACAGATTTATTTGAGTCAATGAACGAAGGTAATGAATATCAAAAAGCAATACACTTTCAGCATTTCATTACAAGCATTTGTATTCACTGAATAATTCAATATTACTAAATGAAAAACTAATATTTTTATAGAAAAATATCAAAACCATCGAACTTAGTAGTTAATTTAAGTTGTGTAAGAATTGCTTTATTGATACTTCGCTTTTTCACCAATAAATATGGCCGATCATAAATGCAAGCACCTAATTTATGATCAAATATATGGAAATATAATGGAAAACATATGAAAAATAAAAAACCCATCCATAGACCATTGTTAAAATTTATCGGGGATTCGATTCGAATCCCATCGTGGAACTAGATGATCCCGATGGATTAAATGTCGACCGTTACATCCATTCACCTTCGAATCGACGAACTGAATGTTCGCTAAGGCAAAAACTAAATTGAATTAAACAGTCGCTGTGTGACTCGAGCTATATCACTAGGTCCTGGTGTAACGTATAACGTTAGAAAAATTATCATCCTGTTTACATTCCTAACTTTACGTCTTAACAATGTTTTATTTAAAATCGTAGTATAACTGCTGCAAGACGAGATTTAAAGAAGATATAAATCGGTCATATATGGTAATACAATTTTAATAAAAATAATGTTATTGCACAGCATTCTAAAATATGAACAAGGTAATTTATTGATTTTTTGCAAGGAAATCTTATAGACAAATCTAGTGAACAGTTATCAAAATAAAGATCTAACTAAATTAAGACTGAAAGTCTGTAATTTTTTTTATCATTGACAAAACATATAATTAAAGAAGATTGAATGTCATGTAGAGTTCCACAATTTTAATAAAAATAATGTTATTGTACGGTATTCTAAAATATGACCAAGAGAATATGTTAAATTTTTATTATCTTTATTTTTATTAGGAAATCTAATAAACTAATATAGCTGAGAGTTATCACATTGAAGCTTACTAAACTAAATTAAGGTCGGTAAATAAAGTTTTATACTGGTCACAATAGTACTACAATTTTAATAAAAACAATTTATTGCAGAGTATTTTAAAATGTGACAATAATACACGTAACTTTTAGTCGAGTGAAATTATAATCTATGTTAAATTTCTTTGGTATTCATAATAAATAAGATATGTATTATAAACAGGAATCCACCATTCTTTTGAAAAGAATCCCTATCATTGAATATCTTAAAAACCAAAGTCTATATAAAAATTATTATGTTACCATTTAAACTAGTGCAAACATTTTTATACTTCGTGTAAATTTCATTAATGTGGCTTTATTTGAACGGAAATGGCAATAAAATACTTGAAAATGAAACCAAATTTTCACGACTATATACAGAGAGTTAGAGATGAAATTCTCAAAATATATGTATTTTGAGAAGAAACAAATTAAATTTTACGTTAAATTGTATTAGAATTTATAATTGTTATATATTTGATTTAAATTTTCATTGTATATTTTAAAAACTAATAACTATAAAACTATAAGTTACTCTACTACAACATGTTTCTGAGCAAAATTCTTTATAGTTTATGTAATTTTCATTAACCTGAGGTAACGGAATCATGATGAAATACTTGGAAATAGCAAAAAAAAAACAAAATTTTCACGACTATATACAGAAGAAAAAGGGAGATAGAGATGAAATTCTCAAAATATATGTATTTTGAGTAGAAAGAAAATAAATTCTACGTTAAATTGTATTAGAATTTATAATTGTTAGATATTTGACATAAATTTTCATTGTATATTTTAAAAACTAATAACTATAAAACTATAAGTTACTATACTACAACTTGTTTCTGAGCAAAATTCTTTATAGTTTATGTAATTTTCATTAACCTGAGGTAACGGTATCATGGTGAAATACTTGGAAATAGCCAAAAAACTAAATTTTCACAACTATATATAGAAGAAAAAGGGAGATAGAGATGAAATTCTCAAAATATATGTATTTTGAGAAGAAACAAATTAAATTTTACGTTAAATTGTATTAGAATTTATAATTGTTAGATATTTGATTTAAATTTTCATTGTATATTTTAAAAACTAATAACTATAAAACTATAAGTTACTATACTACAACTTGTTTCTGAGCAAAATTCTTTATAGTTTATGTAATTTTCATTAACCTGAGGTAACGGTATCATGGTGAAATACTTGGAAATAGCCAAAAAACTAAATTTTCACACTCAAAATATATGTATTTTGAGAAGAAACAATTTTCATTGTATATTTTAAAAACTAATAACTATAAAACTATAAGTTACTATACTACAACTTGTTTCTGAGCAAAATTCTTTATAGTTTATGTAATTTTCATTAACCTGAGGTAACGGTATCATGGTGAAATACTTGGAAATAGCCAAAAAACTAAATTTTCACAACTATATATAGAAGAAAAAGGGAGATAGAGATGAAATTCTCAAAATATATGTATTTTGAGTAGAAAGAAACTAAATTCTACATTAAATTGTATTAGAATTTATAATTGTTATATATTTGACATAACTAGAAATCCACTCATTTTTTGAGGGAACAATTTTCATTGTATATTTTAAAAACTAATAACTATAAAACTATAAGTTACTCTACTACAACATGTTTCTGAGCAAAATTCTTTATAGTTTATGTAATTTTCATTAACCTGAGGTAACGGAATCATGATGAAATACTTGGAAATAGCAAAAAAAAAACAAAATTTTCACGACTATATACAGAAGAAAAAGGGAGATAGAGATGAAATTCTCAAAATATATGTATTTTGAGTAGAAAGAAAATAAATTCTACGTTAAATTGTATTAGAATTTATAATTGGTATATATTTGACATAACTAGAAATCCACTCATTTTTTGAGGGAACAATTTTCATTGTATATTTTAAAACTAATAACTATAAAAATATAAGTAACTATACTACAACGTGTTTCTGAGCAAAATTCTTTATAGTTTATGTTAATTTTCATTAACCTGAGGTAACGGAATAATGGTGAAATACTTGGAAACAGCAAAAAAAAACAAAATTTTCACGACTATATACAGAAGAAAAAAAGAGTTAGAGATGAAATTCTCAAAATATATGTATTTTGAGTAGAAAGAAAATAAATTCTACGTTAAATTGTATTAGAACTTATAATTGTTAGATATTTGACATAACTAGAAATCCACTCATTTTTAGGGAGAACAATTTTCATTGTATATTTTAAAAACTAATAACAATAAAACTATAAGTTACTCTACTACAACTTGTTTCTGAGCAAAATTCTTTATAGTTTATGTAATTTTCATTAACCTGAGGTAACGGAATCATGGTGAAATACTTGGAAATAGCAAAAAAAAAACAAAATTTTCACGACTATATACAGAAGAAAAAGCGAAATAGAGATGCAATTCTCAAAATATATGTATTTTGAGTAGAAAGAAAATAAATTCTACGTTAAATTGTATTAGAATTTATAATTGTTAGATATTTGACATAAATAGAAATCCACTCATTTTTTGAGAGAACAATTTTCATTGTATATTTTAAAACTAAATACCAAAAAAATATAAGTAACTATACTACAACGTGTTTCTGAGCAAAATTCTTTATAGTTTATGTTAATTTTCATTAACCTGAGGTAACGGAATAATGGTGAAATACTTGGAAACAGCAAAAAAAACAAAATTTTCACGGCTATATACAGAAGAAAAAAAGAGCTAGAGATGAAATTCTCAAAATATATGTATTTTGAGTAGAAAGAAAATAAATTCTACGTTAAATTGTATTAGAATTTATAACTGTTAGATATTTGACATAAATATAAATCCACTCATTTTTTGAGAGAACAATTTTCATTGTATATTTTAAAACTAAATACCAAAAAAATATAAGTAACTATACTACAACGTGTTTCTGAGCAAAATTCTTTATAGTTTATGTAATTTTCATTAACCTGAGGTAACGGAATCATGGTGAAATACTTGGAAATAGCAAAAAAAAACAAAATTTTCACGACTATATACAGAAGAAAAAGCGAAATAGAGATGCAATTCTCAAAATATATGTATTTTGAGTAGAAAGAAAATAAATTCTACGTTAAATTGTATTAGAATTTATAATTGTTAGATATTTGACATAAATAGAAATCCACTCATTTTTTGAGAGAACAATTTTCATTGTATATTTTAAAACTAAATACCAAAAAAATATAAGTAACTATACTACAACGTGTTTCTGAGCAAAATTCTTTATAGTTTATGTTAATTTTCATTAACCTGAGGTAACGGAATAATGGTGAAATACTTGGAAACAGCAAAAAAAACAAAATTTTCACGGCTATATACAGAAGAAAAAAAGAGTTAGAGATGAAATTCTCAAAATATATGTATTTTGAGTAGAAAGAAAATAAATTCTACGTTAAATTGTATTAGAATTTATAACTGTTAGATATTTGACATAAATATAAATCCACTCATTTTTTGAGAGAACAATTTTCATTGTATATTTTAAAACTAAATACCAAAAAAATATAAGTAACTATACTACAACGTGTTTCTGAGCAAAATTCTTTATAGTTTATGTAATTTTCATTAACCTGAGGTAACGGAATCATGGTGAAATACTTGGAAATAGCAAAAAAAAAACAAAATTTTCACGACTACATACAGAAGAAAAAGGGAGATAGAGACGAAATTCTCAAAATATATGTATTTTGAGTAGAAAGAAAATAAATTCTACGTTAAATTGTATTAGAATTTATAATTGTTAGATATTTGACATAACTAGAAATCCACTCATTTTTTGAGAGAACAATTTTCATTGTATATTTTAAAAACTAATAGCTATAAAACTATAAGTTACTATACTACAACTGGTTTCTGTGCAAAATTCTTTGTAGTTCTTGTAATTTTTATAAAGGTAAAGTGACCTTAACAGTGACAAGTGGCAGTAAAATACATGAAAATGGCAGACAAACCGAAATTTATTACTATTATTTATATACGTATTTATAACCCAACACAAAATTCTTTAAAATTTCTGTTATTTCCAATAATGTGCAATAATTTAAATATTATTTAAATGTAATTATATAATTAAAATTGTAAGGTCCTAAAAGTAGACCAAATAATAATTTCGTCGCAAGCTACCCTAAGTTTATTTATAAAATAGATGGCAGTTGAGGGCAGTAGTGATGCATTTAGAGTTACTGCGTGAGAAATTAAAAAAATCACTGTCCTCCTCTAAAAGGAGTGAACATTTTACTTAATTTTGTTACCTATACAGATAAAAATGGATTTTGTAGCTATTTTCGCACTTTTTCTTATAAATTACATTTGTATAGAACAGATCAAGGATAGGACACAGGATGATTCTTTAGATAAGTTTTGCATGTATGTTATTATCCTTAATTCCGAATATTTATCATCTTGTTTGATTCAGTTGAAGACATAAAACGTTTATATCTAAGCCAAGCTGTTCTTGTCCTAAAAAATCGCCCTGGGCAACAAAACTAAATTCTCATTACAACTATTTTAGATCCAACGCTTCGTAATACGAAAAAATATTACCGAAAAAAAACTAATTTATTTTTTCCGACTGTAGTACAAAAACTAGACGGATAATGTCAGTACGATTGTTCAAAGAACAATTTCGATATACACGCGATTCTTTTCCATCATAGATCGACGGTTCATACTAATTAAAGAGGAATTTATTTTCGGTTCATAGACAGATATTAATAGGTATATATAAAATAATAAACGTCGATAAGGTCTCGTAAAACTTTATGATGTAATCGTAAAACCTTTTGAAAACGCTTATAAAACGAAGCATTGTCATTTTTTGTTGTCGTCATATATACAGTTCTCGTCGAAGGAAGCCCGATTCTTTAATAGCGACTGATTGGCGAATTTTAATTGACTATGATGATTCATGATAATTCAATAAGATACTCTCTTAGTTTTCGTCAACCCATTGATATTTATGCTTATCCGGAGAGAAATTATCAGATCAACAATCACAATCTTCATTTATCGTATTGTTATGCGCTTTGGTTAACTATACCAATTGTTGATTTTTCTTGTTTGATTTCAATAAATCTGATGCCGAAAGCGATTACTCACGTTTAGAGACTTTTGGTGATTTTGTTGCATAATATCTTTATTGTTAGTTTTGGATCCACCGATTTTGAAAGTGTAGACGCAATGAGTGGCCTGGAGAGCTAAAAAAATTCAGAGAGAATAAATTACAAGACTTATTGGACAAGAAATGGCTGGCGATGAAAAACACTGAAAGTGCCAAAAGTTATGGGTAATGCCAGTAGAGCCATTCCCATCGATATCGATGCAGAATAATGTATTGCTATGCATATGATAGGATCAGCAAGGTGCAGTATATTACGAGCTACTAAAACTGAATAAAGCTGTTACTCTGTTAAATGACGTATTGTTATAAAAAAATACCATCAGTAGCTAGACAAAAAATTACTATTTGTCATAGACAACGCCCGACGAAGCAAGAGATGCTAAACTATTGCAGCTTGATTGGGAATCTGCTACAATCATCTTAGTTAGAGTACCAGACAGCTTTCAGATCACCAATGGTTCGGATCAATGCAGCATTATTTGAGATATTGAGACGGCTCGAAAAGACATTTTCTAAATGAAGAAAGGAATGAGAAGGAAAGATACGGTATGATTTTAAAACGAATATTCAAAATGCAATAGGAGCCAGCTTGGTGGTGCAGTGGTAAAGGCGATAGCACGGTCCTCCTACTGTTGCGATAGCCGCGGGTTCGAGTCCTGCTTGGGCATGGTCGTATATTTATATTTGTGATTTTCCTAGGCGAGAGTGTGAAATCCGACAAGGAAAATGATCTCAGTCACGCCAGTAACCAGGCTGGGTAAGCCCCCGATGTCTTCTGGGATGACTTCTAAAGTTGGTCACTCGCCAGTCGGTATTCTTAATGCTGAGGACCGTAGTTCGGAGACCACGTTAAACTGTAGGTCTATTCCAGATAAACCCATGGTTGGTAAAAGGAGACTTTAAAATATATTAAAAATAATTAAATAAATAAATAAATGTCCTGAGTTAGTTGTTATCTCGGAAGTACTATATTTGATGTTAGACCTATAAATTAGTATTAAAATATTTATTGATTTTTTTTTACTATGAAACTTTGAACTATGTTACTTTTAGTTTGTTTATTACTGTGAAAAATCGACACAACTTATGTTATTCAAACTACGCCACTACTTTTTCTCTTTTTTCAACAAATTTACCGATCCTATCACGAAAAACCGATGTATCTTCGGAGGCTATCGAACGAATCGACTACATTTTAGTATCTTCATGGGAAGTGAAGCACGACTTAGCTAGGTCACGACTCATATATCAAAATTAGTAGTAATCAAAAGAAAGAAAGTTCATTCGTACGGGATTAAAACACTCCAAAAATTTAAAAGACCTTTTTTAAATACAACCATTTCTTTTCAGATAGGACAGTGTATTTATTAATAATTGTATTTGAACCGTAACATGACAAATTTAAAATTGAAAATAGATCTTACACAAAATGTTATTTAAGATATAAATGAAATATCAATAGTAAGTGAACAGGAAGCTTTGAAGAATCAAAAATAAGTATGTCTCACTGATATTAAGGCTAATATTGGTGTGATTAGTTAGACTCGATGCATATTTAAACTATTTTATCCACTTTATGACAAGAAAAAACGAAACCGAACGATTAATAGTTGGTCCTTATAACACGGGACACCTACATCCAACATACATATCATTTCGGCGCGATATCAGCCCCAAACGCGATGCTCCAACGTCTCCCATCCTCCCACCGTCGGATTCCATCCAACACGTCGCGCTCCATACAATCTACCCGAACGGTCCCCCTTCCCCCTGCTCTCGACTCCAAAACGTTACATCACCGCCCGTCTGTATTTACGTGATCCAAACCACGTGGTCGGTCCGGCAGAGACCTCCTCCCCCCTCTTCCACCGTACCCCCCAGCCTCTTCTTTCGCTCGGCCCCCCACCCGATCCGTCTCCGGTTGCGACCAGACGGGCCAAGACGCCGCGTCGGGTCGGAGCCGACGCCATCGATCGGGCGCATCGCCGGCGTCTCGGCGTCGGCTATCCCCCGACGAGGGGGGAGAGGGAGGAGGAGAACGGAGAACAGGGGGAGAGCGCGGCGCACGTGCGGGCCACGTGGGACACAGGTGAGAGACGACACGCGGTAGCGTGATGTCATAGAACATATGATTATGCAGAGGTGCGTCTATGAATGTGGGAAAACGAGGGATGATGGAGAATCCGCGGGGGATGTAATGATATCGTCGTACTCGCCGCTCAACGTAACATAATTTTTAAAAAATGGTCAGATTTTAATGGATATTACTGAGTTGATTGCATTTTAATTAAAACTAGTGATCACCGTGTTCGTGTCGAAATTCCACCATAACGTATTAAATTAATCATGTTTCCCTCATAATAGAGCAAAAGGACTAATTGAAAATTATATATTACATTACAAAATATTAAAATACGGAAATGTATTTAATAC
Source organism: Rhynchophorus ferrugineus (assembly GCF_030347505.1). Classification (NCBI taxonomy): domain Eukaryota; kingdom Metazoa; phylum Arthropoda; class Insecta; order Coleoptera; family Curculionidae; genus Rhynchophorus; species Rhynchophorus ferrugineus. The sequence continues at coordinate 4,240,968 of NW_027472582.1, read as the reverse complement.
ATAACATTAATTAATTTAATAAAATATAATTAAAACATATTAAAATATATGCAAACTCATAAGACAACACTCACTAACATTTTTTAAATTATATTTAATTTAAATCCAATTTCCATTAATATCAGTGATCAACAAAGTATTAATAAATCTAAATTACTCTGCCACTGAACATTACAAAAAAATTTGACAGGTAAGATTATTTTCGGAAGCGTAACAAGTTCAAAGAATCAAATATAAGTATACTTTCTTTACTTTTATGTTATAAACATAAGCATGGAATAATAAATGAATATTGATATCTTAACATTAAAATATTTCTCGCTGAATAGTATTCAAAAATTCTAGAGCTTTTAGATGCTTTAGGGCCGTAATTCAGAGTCGAACAAGAGGATGTTTTTTTTTCTGGCTTGATGAAAATACAGGGCAGGTGCGTCACAGGGCAGTACTGGTATTGGTACCAGTCGTTTATCTGATGTACACTCGGGACTTGCTTTCATTCAATTAAAATGTTGTTGCTTCATTTGCAGATTGCACTGCAATCTTAGTCATTAGAGATAATAACACTGAATAAACCGAAAAGTGATAAACAGCTATGGTCAAAACAGTGGATATTGATTTCTCTAACAAAAAAATCAATCACCAGAAAGTATATGTAAATCAACAAGTAATTTCGTATGGAGATACCCTTTGGTATGACCCTTGAGTTTGAGGTTAAGCTCAAGTGGAAACTACATATTAAAAAAATAATGTAAAGACTTGATTGAAAATTTGTTGGTAAACTAAGAGCTAACATGGCTGAAGAACATTTATCCAATAACCAGTATGTTTTTCTATTTTTTAGCCAAGAATACGTAATAGTTAAATGGTAAAATGTAGGTATATTTTTATGTGGATATGGATTCGATAACATGATAATCATATGAAAAATAATGTACTAGATATGATATAAATATTTGGCAACGATAATTTTAAATCGTATCCGAATTCCGATTGAGTACCAACATTTACCAAGAATAAAGTTCAAATATGTACCGTTTATAGTAAAATATACCTTGTAAATGTATTTAATTTTTTGGTATTATTTAGTTACAAATTTGGTGGTCAAAAATTTTTATTCCTTGTTAATAACAATAACAAGAAGAAGACATCTGATGTGCTAACCCCTGATGGCCAGCGAGAGACATAAAATAGTAATCGAATTGGTCCGTCAGAATTGCGTTCGAAAGCGACAGGAAATGAATTGGATAAGCATAGTATGCAACGAATTCGTGCACATCAAACACAGTAATACTCAGTAAAAGCTATTTTTCAGATGCAGTGCCCCTGTGACCCAAGAACCACCAGCATTACACATTATCATTATGAGGATGCGAACAAATCATTTGCAATTTGGGAAATGATAATCGTTTGCCAATATTTAAGACATGAACATAACAAATGCGAAGTGGTGGGAATGATATTCGTGAAGAAATGTGAAAAAAAATGCTTTATGCCAACATTCGAACAGTAACAATAATTTTGTTCCTTCATATCAAAGAGGAAAATGCAATTGTAAAAAAATAACGTTCAAAACAATACTTTTACAATCTGACAGATTTCTAAAGAAGTGTGTGATCATCATGTCGTTTCATGCATACAACAACGCAATAAAACTACAAACTTGTTCACGTTGGATGCGTCGCATTTTTTAACTGACTTCGAGAAAGGGTTCTATGTTCGGCTACATATATTTTGTCCGATTGTAAAAATTATTTTTTATTAGAAAGGGTGCGAAATTCCGAGGTCGTTCCATTGGAATCGAGGGAAATTTTCACATTTCAAAGGCACGTACTAGGTTTTCAATTATGTTTGATCTAAAATAATAAGACATTTGTGTATAATGTTATTGCTGAACTGATGTGACGGAAAATCGGAAGTAGTTCAGTGCAAAAGCCTTTTAGATTTATTTTTAAGCACTAGCTAAAGTATATCAGCTTCTTAAGAATATTGTAGACAATTGGTTCTATGGTGTAATTGTTAAAGCATTTAGCCCCCAATCGGAGGTCGTGAGTTCGATTCCCGGTCTAGGCTAAGCAGCGGACCCCGAGACCTGAAACGCTCGTTATTTTCAATCTTTGTTTCGTTATCCCAATTTTTCCTCATACGGGCTGCACCTGTACTTGGCCTACACATTGTAATCTTAAATAATACAACTGCGTAATTCATTGAGTAAGTATCTAACACAAAAAGAAAAAAATTTACTGAATTCAAAAAAAAAATAAGGAACTCACTAATAATTAAAAAATAATCAAACTACACGTATTTTATTTCTACTATATCCCCGCAATTTAGCTTAATACCAAACTAAACCTATTTATCTATTCACAATATTATTTTAACTACTACCAACTGATCAATTTGAAGTCGGTGCCAAGCCCAAACGAAACAAAAATAATGCTATAATCTAAGATTATTTTTTAAGTTTTAGTGAGTTTCTTATTTATTTGTTGAAGTGTGTTCAATTTTTATGTTAAAAATATTTTGCATCAAAACCTGAAATCATTTTACAATATTTCGAAAAAATTACAGACTAAAGTTAAAAAATAAAGAACAATATCTTAAATTACAATATCTGTAAAATGTTGAACAGTATTTCGTTTGTAAAACACAATAAATAAAAAAGACAGTTGTTTCCTTCCCCAATATAATATATGTTATATATGCATCATGCATTTTATCTGAAATAATAAAATTATCAAAACAAATGTGCGACTGTAAAATGCAATTCTATCTCTCCCTATATTATGGCCTCTAATATGGATGGATATATAGATTTTTATTGTTATTCTATTATCAATTAAATTTTTTATTCGCGGGTCAAGGTTTCTGTGGTATGATTTAATAGCAAATATATAAATTTGTATTTTATGATTTATTCTGCTAGCATATATATATATATATATATATATATATATATATATATGCTAGTAGAATAAATCATAAATAAATATAAAAAAATCATAAATAATCATGAATAAATCATATATATATATATATATATATATATATATATATATATATATATATATATATATATATATATATATATATATATATATATATATATATATATATATATGATTATTTATGATTTTTTTATATTTATTTATGATTTATTCTACTAGCATATATGCTAGCAGAATAAATCATAAAATACAAATTTATATATTTGCTATTAAATCATACCACAGAAACCTTGACCCGCGAATAAAAAATTTATCAAAATATATATATATTATATATATATATATATATATATATATATATATATATATATATATATATATGCATATATATATATATGTATATATATATATATTATATATATATATATATATATATATATATATACATATATATATATATATATATATATATATATATATATATATATATATATACATATATATATATATATATATATATATATATATATATATATATATATGTATTATATATGTATATAAATGTATATATTTATAAATCATAAAATACTAATTTAATATTAGATCACTTTTTAATAAAGAATAACTGTGGTATTTACCAGATGTGATGTTTGGTAAATATGATTGAGGTAGGCCTAAAAAGACATTTTTATACCAACTTAACAGCTAATACTAGCTCACTTCAGACCACTGTACAGTTTCTTATTTTGATTCAGCATCATACATGGAGACTCATATAACTTTAAAGTTATTCAGTTCAATAGCATTTATCACAGAATATTAATTATTATGTTATAATTTTTTTGTACATGGTCTATCACGAACTTATTATATGAACCAACATATCGTCTAATACTTTATTTTTACACTCATCAAAAGATAATAAATAATATATAGATACTTGTCTTTCTTAGTGAGATTTATTTATACACTAATTCCCTTCAAAGTATGATAACTAACTATTTTAAGCTGTGTTTTATGGCATGTCAAAGTCAAAGTAAAATATGGCTTCTGTATTTTAAGAGTTATTTTGGTTTAGAAACTTGAAAAGATCGATTTTTCCATATTTTCAAAGCTTGGCCCTTTAAGAATATGTTCGGAAGAGAAATTTTAAAATTTTACATTATATTCAGAGATTTTGGTGTTATAGTGACGCGACATCCAAAATCTAAAATATAAATATTTTTTCTCTAGAAACTATTTCTTTCCAAACGGCTAGCATGTTCTCTCCATACATTCTTGTATCAAAGTAAAGCTATAACTAAGTAAAATTTGGATTTTTACTGAAAAAAATCCGTAAATGTTAAAAAATTGAAAACAACTTTATAGTTTTTTCGAACAGATCTAACTTGGCGAAATATTTTTTCCCTACACTTAACATCTACACTTAGTAAATACTTTTAGCATAATTGCATCCACTACTATATTGAAGTGAAGAAATCACATTTCCTTGGAGAACACCGACTAAGATCTCAAGTGAGTTTGAGAAATCATTGCGTTCTTACATGCAACTAATGTAACAGTCGTAGGATACCTGAAATTTAATAATGCTTAAAGCTACCTATTCCACTTAAAATGCTATCCAAAGTGAGGACTAGTATATATATAGTCGAAAGTAGAACGAAAGGAATAGAAACGAAAATTGCGTGCTTTTTACCTTTAACACATTCATCTATTAACTCACGGAATATGAAAATAATACGCAACCAATTGGATCTAAATCCTCTTTGCTCTTCTCGGCTTATTTCCTCGTGAGCTCAATCTCATATTTTTCGATAATTATTAAACTTATTCCTTCACTTTTGCTATCTCCTCTCAATAAAGAAAAAATCATTGCCTCTGTTCCATCAAAAGAATGTCCAATACATTTGAATTATATTTCGATATCAAATACATCTGTAATCAACTTGTTGCAAACATACTCCGACTATTGCAACATATGAACACTGGCTTCCAAAATTTAAAAAATTATGTAAAAATTGTTGGGAATAACACCAGAAACTATCTTCAATCGCCTGATGAACGTGGGAATAAGTGATTGAGACCACGACACCTTGAAAGGCATATGGTCATGTGTGAAATGATGCTTTAACAGCAAAATCAGAGAGTTTCTTGCGTCGGATAGTTATTGGTGATGAAAAAATCGTAGGCACTCTCATTAACGACAAAGCCGAATACTCATGGCTCTAAGGACCAATACCCTGCTACGCTGTTATTGATATCAACTTGGTGTAGTATACTAAAAACTGCTAACACCATTAGAATTATATTTTAACTAAGCACTAAGTGAGAAACGACCGGAATACAAGCAAAGACACTACAATATTATTCTTCAGCATAACACCGCTCTACCGTATGTTGCAAAACCGGTAACATCATACTTGAAAACATTTAAAGGGAAGTCCTTCTTGCTCCTTCTGATTACTATTTGTTCCTACATATCAGTCATGACCTATCTGAGCAGCAATTCTTACAAAGATACCAAAAAATAAGATCGATTGCCTAGATTATTGATAAAAAACTGCGTCAAAGATAGGAAAAAGTAGCAGTCATCGATAGACTATATTTTGAATAAAATTCATTTAACTAATCATTAACAATAAAGCTTCAGATTTTAAAAAGTCCGTTAAAACTAATTTATACATCTTATATTAATTTATATCCTCTTTCGTTCCATTTAAATGACCATTTTTTCTTCTATGCTGGGTTTAGATCTAATAGTAATTGTTAGGAAAGTCCTGCGATGATAATTATATTGTATTTGAACCTCTTATCCATAATTTTTAAAGTTTTTTAGTTGGTTTTACCAAGTCTCTTATTCAATAGATCATACAAAACGCTATATTTTATTTATAACATCTTTATTAGATACGCTTAGTAAAATCTTAACTATTATTATTACAATTAATTTATTACTACTACTTTTCCTATGTGCTTGGATTAATTAAGCAAGACGAGTACGATAAAATACATCAGAATGTATTCCTCAATTATAAAATTATAATTATTTATTAATTATTCACTTATAGCAATAGTTTACACTAATAATACACACTAATTGTTCACAAAAGTTCGTATGGTTTTGTTCGTTTCAATCTCCTGACATCCTGTGCGCTGTCTAGCAGTTGTATTGCTTCCACTTTAGAATGATTTAGTAATCTTATTTCGTGTTTCAAGGCGAAATCCTGCACAACTTCGCAAATCCATTTGATTTCCAGGTCATCGTGCAGTTCTTCATTGGTTACATAGCTATAGGCATTGGTAATCAATCGAAGAATCTTGTTTTGACAGCGCTGTATGGCTAACTGATATGCATTTTTAGTGCAACCCCATATTTGCACCCCATAGATCCAAATTGGCTTTATAATTGTATTATAGATCAACCTCTTTGATTTTAGATCAAGTTGAGAGTATCTTCCGACTAACCAATATAGTTATTTTATTTTGGTGTTTTGCTTTTTGTCTAACGTGATGTTTCCAATTTAATCTACCGTCAAGATGGATTCCAAGGTATTTTGCTGATTCTGCTTGAGGAATCGGGCATCCATTGAGTGATATAATTAAGTTTTTATTATTTCTCCTTAATGCAAAATTAACGTGGACAGATTTGGAGCTATTAAGTTGAATTTTCCAATCTTTTGTCCATTTGTAAAACGCTATATGTTATAAATCTTTTAAAAAAAATGTTAAAAAACTCCATTTTAATTTTCTTCGACCAAGCTAATAACATTAATAAAAACGATGATAAACTTCAAATAAATTCCATCTTGAAAACCGTTCGGTATTCGTTTAAACTGCGATTTCGGCAATCGTTCCTGCAAGAAAACAATCGGGAAATTCGTGTTATTTTTCCGGCACAAGCGGTCACCGTTATAAAGCGGTCGGGTTGCATAACCGCAATTGAGAATCCCTCGAGGGTATCTTCATTGCTGTTTACGTCAACGTTTACTGTTTCCGATTTCAATGCGTCGGATATTTTTTATTTTTATCGCGCCCGCTTCAATTTCCATCCAGACCGGGGATTTTTATGAGGGGGGCGCGTCTCGTCGATTATTACGAAATCAACGGCGACGGTTCGCGTCTTGTGCCCGGATTATATCGTCCATATATGACGTAAAATCAACAGTAAAATATATAGATTTGAAGGGGCGACGTCAAATTAATATATCATGACTTTATTATTATGACAGTTATATTATATGGTCGTGTCCAGTACAGTCCAACCCATAAAGTAATAGAGATAAATTCAATAGAGTTGCATACAGTGAAGTTTCGCTACGTCCAGTACCTAGATAAGCCTATGGTCGCCCGTTAGAGTTAAAATAGGTGAAGGGCAGTCAAAAGAACAGATGATCGGATAGTCTGAGCGATGTTATATAACACTTCCCTCCTAAAAAACAACCAAAACTATATTTGTGTTCGTTATTCCGTTTGGACAGCTTACAGTTATTGTAAAATTATGCTTGAGTATCACCTGTAGCTCCGTCCGCTAGTATGTCTTCAAAGATCTTCAGAATGGCACTGCTTCTCACCTTCTTGCACCAAAATTTCAATGGTATCCCTCTATGGAATGATTCGCCGAGTTTGGTGACTCATCCTGAACTGTAAGATTCTGTTCTATTTCCAGTAAACTATGTTAATTCGCAGCAACATCAGTCCGCCGTTGATAGCTTTATACCATGAATGGTGATGTATGTACCGAGAATTCATGGGGTTGAATGATTCTTACTTGGAATAATGTATCACTAGGGGTCGGTGAACTCCTTCAGTCCACCTTTTCTGACCTTACAGCTTCAGCTGCGATACTTCTGTCCTCCACTTAACTACACCAAGAAACTGATTCGAAGAGTTGTGTGACTGTGGAACTATTGCCAATCCAACGTCAACCTGTCTTCTTTTATTGATAATTAATTTGAACAAAAGAGAACGATCTTGTTAAATCCCCTGAATCCCACCGACTGCCAATTAAAATACGTGAAAGGGTTTATAAAACAGAAACTATTAATTTAACAGACCAACCCATCTCACAAATATGGCAAATACAACTCACACCGTTTTCTTCTGTCTTTTCACGTTTTAATATTAGTTTAAGGCCATCAATTTCATAGAATCTATTAGAGTGCAGTATTTTTATTTTCTTATAAAGAAAGGAAACTTGGAGGGTTTTAACTTTAAAATTTGATTTGCTTGTTTAATCCAAAGGTATATGTCGTAGCTTGTTCTTATTTTTAATATAATCTACCCTTGAAAGATCATTATGTACTGTATGGTAATAGATTTATATTTTTTACAATATTTGACCATATTGTGGAATAAAATAAAAGAGATAGCGCAAAGGTTTACTAACTGTATAATAAAACAATTTTGTTGAAGACCGGAGCATGAGATTTTATGTTGCCTCTATAAAATCACCATCTTCTCCACTTGTCTACTGAGTTACTCATAATTGAATGCAAACAAAAATTACATTTAATTCAAAAGTTCACCAAATAAGCTGAAATAAATATACGGTACAACGTGAAATTGTGCTTGTTTGTATAGGAACATCTGGAATCAAGTTGCAATTTCTCAGCTCTTGGTAATACATCTCTCGTTAGTAAAGAATATAAATTACCTTAAACTCCGTCATTTTCGTCCTTTTCGCAGATTCCTAGAGACAAATGACATCAAAAATATAAACTTTTGATGAGCGATTTAAACTAAGTTTCAAACAGGTTTTTTCAGAGATGTATGTTCCTAATTTTGGATCCTTCTTGCCACAGTAACGGGCACTATAGTATTTAAACTATACGCTGTCTATGAAGCAGTCCATGTAGTATAGGTTTCCTGCAGAGTATTAACTCCAACCATCAGTTCTTATTTATAATTTCTACCGAATTTTTTGTATTGCTCTCCTTCCACATTCACTCTAAGACAGATCTTAATAAATCGAAGGAAGCACCCTACTTTAACTAGGCAAGGACTTAAAGTCGGTGGTAATCGTAGAACATGCATCCATCAAAAACATCTGGACAGAGTATGTAGGAACATGCTCAATATTCGCCAAAATATGAACAACAGTTTCTAGTATCTAGATCTGGTAAACTTCTGCTGCGAACAGTAAAGCAGGAAACAAGAAAGTGTGGTATAAAGTATCAGAGGACACACTAAGTACAGGTTGAAGGTCTCTTGTATTGGAGTGATTTATTGCTCCGAAACAGATTGCCATGGTGCAGAACAGAGGAAGGAAATTGTCTTCGAGCTTATAGTATGTTAACACCAAATAACGCAATAATACTAAAAGGTAAACTGTTATTTTATATCGATAAATGCCAAAATCACCGGATCTAATAGTGATTCTACATATTTCACCAATAAATATCGCAAATTATATATTAACAATGCTACAAACAATGCTTCGAATATATATTATTGCCTAACAGTAACAATATATGTTATATATTAAATCAAGCAATATAATCTTCTCTTTATTGTTTTTCTTACAATATTTCATGATTCAAAAATACTTCAATTGGTTATTTTTTAAGCCATTCGCAATCAAATTTAGAATACTAGTTTATCACTTATAATTCACAGTACTTCTTCATGATGATTTCTTTCGATTTGACTTCCTAGTTTTGGGTCTCGATACTTTTTCGTCTCTCTATTAATGTATTTTTGTTATCGACGTAAAAATATGGCATGGCATGATCATTGATGACTGTTATTGAATCATTGAAATATTTCACAAGGATACTTAGCACTAGTAATTGAAAGAATTTGATGAGCCCCAATCAGCGATCCCACAAATGACGAAAAAACTCTATGTGTCTGTATAATACATTTTTCAATTACTTCATCACAAAAACCGAAAAATAGAGACACAAACGGCGACAGAAAAGTTTTATGCCTATTATAATCAACCAAATCCTGAAATTGTGAATTAAAATTTTCCAGGCAGTTGCATACATTATCTCAATATAACGCAATATGTCCCCTGATCATTTTAGCATATGAATTGCCATATATCAATATGCATTATCAGAACGAATAACAATTAGAATCAAATTATATTTCCATTTAAATGTCGAATTGATTTTAAAACCAAATTAACCCAAAATAATTGATTTAAATAAAATAATCTGAGTGTTATATTTATTAATTTTATAATATTATTAAAGATAATATCTAGAAATAAATAAAATAAGAATAGATAAATTTATTAAGGCTGTTATGTCGGCATCACTTATACTAAACCGTCGAAATAACTGATTGCTTGAGAAACTGGCTTAATACTCAATATTTTTTCATAATCTGCACCAGCCTAAAACACAGCCCGACAAGCTTGACCCCATTTCGGTAGTAGCAATAAAAGCTGTCTAGGGGGGGATTGATAATTTGTTTTCTCTCTTATTCCTCTCTCCCCCCCGAGTGTCTGTCCCGATTTAGCTTCGAACTAAACCGCAAGTTTATAATGCTTAATATAGTTCTCATAATGTATATAAGTTATAAATTAGGAAAAGGTTTTAAACACAAAAAATATATTACTTAGGAGGAAGAAGAGGCGACTGGTTAAACGGCAATACAAGGCGACACTGAGGTTAAAAACGGGTAACTATCATCCTGACGTGTGTTTCTAGATATCTCACTCGTAACACCATTCAAAACAGATGGGAACTCATCAGATCACAATGCAGTCCTTAGCCAGTGCAGTACTGGCCGTATACTATAACATCTACCTCCTAAAGAAAATACCACAGTACGTGGACGTCGAAAGAACGGCTTAAAGTTGTAATACAATTATGTTTGAGTGCTGGTTGTACCTTCTCCACTTGTTTCTACACAAAAGAATGAATATACAATGACTCCACTTAACTATATAAAAGGAATACTACGAGTATCTGCGATTGGATTGCCAATCCGACCTGTTAATTTTAAATATCTCGATCGTAGAATCATTCTAAACAGATGGTCCCTAAGATCACAGAATATAACGTATATATTAGGAGTACAATTAAGTTTCTGCTGTTCTACAAAAGAGGGCTGCACTAATAAGTATCCAAAGTATCCATTAAACAACATGGATAAAAGGAATTCATGCAGAAGTTAGTAAATATGGTGCATTGCTGAAATGAAGTGAAGTTGAAGAAATTGATTCAAACTCTAATTTACTTGATTTTAGATAGATGCATAGTTGTTCATGATGTATGGATGGAAAAGTAACTCGATTGCCTAACTAGTCTATTTGAATTTGAGAGTACCTAAAGCCTGAGGGTCATGGAATATCTGCTAAAAGCATTGCAACTCAGAAGATCCTCCCAAAAGATGGACTGGCGAATAAAGTACTATCAGCATTCAAAAAGGATTTTTCCAAATTTCTCAGGAAGGAGGTGCTAGGTTGTGGAAGTAATACGAAAGTTGCTATTTATATATTCAACTTTGGCAATACTGTGTTGTTAAGCTCCATCCGACGTTTCCTATTGGAAATGTGAATGCAGAATTATCTCCTTGTTAAAAAATTGTACATTTTCTATACCTATTATGTTTATGTTATAATATACCTATAATCTATACCAAGGAGCGACTAAATCAGCTTACAGTTTATAAGAATTGTTGTATCTTCTTTAATAATATAATATAAAAATCGATCAACACCATGCCGAAAATATTTAATCAATATTCTTTATGTTAATAATTAACGCGGTAGATATGTCTTTAAACAAACTTTATAAATTTTAAATTGAATTTAATAGATCCCTCAAGAAAGATCGTTTTGCTTTAATATCACAAATTTTAATCGCCTTCGCCTTTTTGTCCGAATCAACAAGTGGTTGTCAACTTCGGTTGTATAAATGGCGTAGATTTTAAAATTTGGTTTCCGTATATTTAGGATGTTCGGGACAACGATATATACTCGTATATTTGGTTCTCTAAAAAGTAATACAAATTTTATCAATTCACCTTATCAGACTTTCATTTTTTTCCATATTTTAATTTTTAATGTTTTCCTCAAAAGACAATTTTCGTTCAAAACACAGTCGTTATATTCACCGTATACATACTGTGAATTAATTTTGAACTACTTTTTCTAGAAATTTGAAGTAGTTTTATTGTAGAAAATGATAAACAGATTTTTTTTTATTAAGGTGCAATATCTTGACTCACATTAAGCTTCCAATAGCGATCGATGGCTGTCAAGTCAAGAGTTTGCCTGTAAACCAATCTTTAAAAACTAAAATGTTGACATGCTGTTGACACAACTAAATAACGTATAAACCGTTAAACTCAATACAACAATATGAGATAATTGACTCATTCAACAACTGAATTAATTTAATTTCTCGATGAAAAATCCTAGAGCATAGATTCATTTTCATCTTTGGCCCTTAGCGCAATTATTTTCAATATATTGCCTTTACCGACATATTCTGAATAAAAACCTACACAATTTTCAAGAAAATTGAAGAATGAATTTCATCAAAGCAAAGACCATTTGATTCTGTACACCTTACCCAGTATTCAGGCAATTTATGGATGCCATCCCAAAATAACTGTCTGTCCTTTGAGCCAAACCATTCATCTAGCCATTTTCTAACTTCTTCGAAATTGTCCAAGTGTTACTCTGCAACCGCGTGCCCGTTGATACGAAATGTTGATAGTCGGAGGGAGTAAGGTCTGGAGGGAACGGCGGGTGCCATAATATCTCCCGTCCAAGTGCTTGCAACGCTTCCTTGATCGGTCTTGCTTTATGAAACGGCGCGTTGTCACTTTTCCGTGCTTTCGAGCCTATTCTGGGCTTTTGTCGGTCAATGCATGGTTGAAATTGATCATTTGTTGTCGGTGGCGATCACTATTAACTGCTACATTAGGTTTTAACAGTTCGTAGTACATCACGCCACTCTGGTCCTACCATACACGGAACAATGTCTTACGACCAAAATTATTTCGTCTTGGAATCCATCGGTTCTCCCTTTCATCAGCTTAATTATTCACGATAATCATTCACTATACGATGCAGAAATTATTTCCCATCTCTCCTTTGAAGCAGCATTTCACAGACGATTTTTCGATTTTCCCTTTGACTGTCGTTCAATTGATGTGGCACCCATATTCCCATCTTTTGGATTTTCTTCATTTTCTTTTTCATCTTTTGTCTTCTTCTTTCAATTCTTTTTGGGAGTCTGGGTTGGGTCTTCATCCAATAACTTTTGAAGTTTCACATCTTCACACTTTTTGTCGGTCTACCAGAATGTTGTTTGTCTTCACACCGAAATCACTACTTTTGAATTTTTGAGACCACGCCTCACATGTTTCTAAGATTAGAGCATGCTCAACATAACAGGTCAATTGAAAAGTCCCCGGCCTACCATTGTAAAACACATTTCTTTGGCAAAATCATTTTTGTATTCAACATAATTCCCTTCAAGTGTGATACACTGATTATAGCGACCCTCCAACTTTTCGATGCCATTATTGTAGTACGATTTGTCTTTTGCCTCAAAATAGGCACCAGTTTCACCTCAGTTTCAATTCAATTTACGGTCATTCAAAATAATTTTGTGGATTTTTTAAATGATTTCGTCGGTAGCAACCTCTTTCGGGTGTGCATTGCGCTCCCCGTCTTCGGTGCTCATTTCACCAGGTCTAAACTTAGCATACCAATCTTTGAAGGTTGATTTTCCTGGGGCAGTGTCCAGAAACTCGGCATCAAGCCAAATTTTTGCTTCAATTGTATTTTTTTCTTTCAAAAAGCAATAGTTTATCATCACGCGAAATTCCTTTTATTAATTTGTTTTCACAATAACAAAAATTTGCTTCACTTAAAATGCTATAATTCGCAAAATAATGATACGACAGCTGTGAAATTTATACATGCATCTTTTGAGGGTAAGGGCTAGCTCAGAAACATATGGATTTAATTTTAGTAGCGCCATCTATGTGTCATACCGGGGACTTTTCGGTTGACCCGTTAAGTGTCTACAAGCAAGAGATAAGTGTCAGGGACTTTATTATTTTAGTTAAACAAGAAACGTAATGAAACTTGACATTTTCATTGAGGTAAAAGTCTATGACTTATATAACATATATAGCTTTGAAGCTTGATGACAGTAGAATAACATGAACTAGCATTGCACACTTAAGTCTAGCTACATCTGTTAGAAAAACCGGGAATGACTTTCCAGTACACCTGGTATATATAGTCACGAAACCGCATTTTAAGCTTCATAACAATAAAATCAGCCTAATCATGCGATTAATATTTAATTGATCCCGACATGCAGTGGTCTAATAGTCCAGTGGTTGCATTTCGGTTTAACTAAAGGCCGATGCATAATTCATAAAAACAAGTCCCGTATAGGCTGAGAGAGCCGCATGGCATACATTTTTTACCGAAGGTGGCGCAACTTTCGCAACTCCTAGACGTCCGTGAGACGTCGATAGGAAATTGAGGCCGCTAGAAATAATAGAGTAGAGAGCGGGAGGCAGACGAATTATTAATCTCTTTTTTTTTCGGGAAGAAAAAGACGTAAAGAAATGTGGCTCGGTGGAGGGTGGTTCGAGACTACGCTGCATCGGGATTTCGTTTTCTCGTTCTGTATTCAGGATTATCGGGAGTTTCCGGATCGGTCACTTCGAGAAAATTCTTCATTTTGCGATCGGTGAGATTTAAAAATAATAGGTTGATCAATAAGTCGTGTTGTTGAAATAATTTTTTAAATAATGACATTACAAATATATCTTATTATATAATATAATCTCTCTGGAATTCGTGTTGATTTTTTCAACAATATGGGAATCAAACCTAATAAGTCATAAGTCAAGTGTAGCTAAATGTGGCAAATAAGTTATTTGAGATGATGCGTTGACTTGAATACGTTGAAAAATAAATTGTTTTCCCATGTCTTTTCTCAAGAATTCTTCTACTGTGGTGATTCCTCCAACAACTTAGAGGTAATCAACAAACTACACATTTTAAACTCTAAAAAAAAACAACTAGGAATAACATTTTTGATTGGTTAACTTCTGACCATTGCAACAGACTAAATTTGAAAGACAAGGATAATCTACTCAATAGAAAATCATTAAACAGAAGAAACTTGTGGTTGGTTTTCACATGCCTGCGAGAAAACATTAAAAGTATAAGTTTTAATTCGGTTTTGATTTAAGAGCGGTTCCGCCAGCAGCAGAAATACGTGTATAAATTTGACAGCTGTCGGATCATTAGTTTGTGAATTATAGCATTTTGAGTGAAGCAACTTTTGTTAGTGTGAAAAAAATTTATAAAAAAGAATTTCGCGTGTTGATAAAATATTGCTTTTTGAAGGGCGAAAATACAGTTGAAGCAAAAATTCACCTTGATGTTGATTTTCCGGACACTGCCCCAGGGAAATCAACCACCAAGGATTGGTATGCTAAGTTTAAACGTGGTGAAATGAGCAACGCAGACGGTGAACGCAGTATATGCCAAAAGGAATTGTTACCGACGAAAACACTTAGAAAATAAAACGTAAATTGAAACTGAATGAAATAGCAGGCACTCTAATGATTTAAACTAATAGTGTACATCATATCATTCACGAATGTTTGGGTATGAGAAAGCTCTGTGTAAAGTGGGTGCCGTGCGAGCTCAGTCTTGACCTTATGATTCGGAGCAGTGTTTGAAGATGATCGAGCGTAATAAACCCGAGTTTTTGCGTCGATATGTGACAATGGATGAACCGTGGCCTCATCATTTCACTCCGAAGTCTAATCGACAGTCATACGAGTGGACTGCATACGATAAACCCGCTCCAAAACGTGAGAAAACGCAACAGTCGACTGGCAAGTTTATGGAGTCTGTATTTTGGGACGCGCATGGAATAATTTTCATTGACTACCTTGAAAAAGGAAGGACCATCAACATTTATTACATGGCGTTATTAGACCGTTTGAAGAACAAAATCGCCGAAAACGGCCGCATTTGAAGAAAAAGGAAGTGCAGCTTCACAAATACAATGAACCGTATCAAAAATCCATGAATTGGGCTTCGAATTGCTTCCTCATCCACCTTATTATCCAGATATGGCCCCTAGCGACTATTTCTTGTCCTCAGGTCTCAAAAGAATGGTCGCTGGGAAGAAATATTCGTCAAATGAGGCGATCGTCGAAATTGAGGCCGACATTGAAGCAAAGGCCAAATCGTGCTACAAAAATGGTATCGAAAATTTGGAGGGTCGCTATAATCAGTGTATCATCCTTGAAGGGAATTATGGAAAGGAATTATTAAAAATTTGTTTTACTATAGTAGGATTTTTAATTGAGTTGTTACTTTTAATCATATAATTGTTTCTTAACAAAAACTCAACAAAATGCTTATACGTCTTCAAATATTCATACCAACCACACATACATATCATATTTTGGATAACATAAATAGTATTTATTAATTTATGGAATCCTAATCTAGTAAGCCAAAAGTCAAATATAGTTCAATCGGGCAAGTAAGACTTTTTTTTGTGATGGGTTCTTAAATTAAGTTAAGTAATAATAAATTGTTTTTCCTCCTCTTTTTCCAGAAATTATTAGAACATGATGATTTTTTTCAATAACTTACAGGTAACCGACAAACTATACTTCTTACATTCCAAAAAAATGACGATGTAATTAAATATTGTAACGTATAATTTATGACTAACTTGTTCTTGGCGATAAATAAACTCAAAAACTAAATCAAGCACTAGTTTAATTAATTAAAAGAGCCAACCGACGACAAAGAGCATTGAAAAGTACAATACAAATTTTTATCAATTTCAGTATGTTAAAGCTAGTTTAGAATTTTCTTAAAAACGTATAATGTGTAGTAAAACAACGGTAACATTTTGAAAAAATAATCAGTCTAGATATGACAGTTATACGGATTCTAAAATAAAATGCAGAAAAACGTCGCCATCTTATTTCAAACAATTGATTTCTCGAATTGACTCTAATAATTTCTTGTATTCGATTTTAGTCTAAACAACCAATTGATATAATTCTTAGTTTTTTTTTGGCTTAAAGAAATATCTAGAATTTCCACGGAGTAAAACTAGTAGAACAAGATGATTGCAGAATAATATGAGTTGAATTTTTCCAGAAAATTTTGCAAAAAACTTCTAAATACTGTTCACTAAAGAATACCTCCTTATTTTTCCTTATATTAACCATTTTATTGTTTATTATTTATTTATTTCAGATGTTTTCATTTTGTTCGTTAAGCAACTGTTAATCATCCAAAAAGTAAGCTAATTTTTATAATCAAAGCTGAATTTCTTATAAAAGTATAAGTGTTTTCCAAAAGTATATATATATATATATATATATATATATATATATATATATATACTCATTGGTTTGAAAAACGACAAAATAAAAAAAATATAGGCCATTAGACATAACATAATCTAAATAGGCCGCGAGCAAAAGACTGTTAATTATCAAAAGCTTATTTGACCTTGACATGTGCTAGTTTTAGGTCATTCACAAAGGATGTGTCTGGAAAGCGGCGAAAAACGTTTGTCGGGTGCCCTTTTTACAATCCACCGCCGACTAATCCTCATCGATTTTTGCTACAACTTCTGAAACGACAAAAGGCTTATTAAAGCCTCTTGGATATCTCCCAAGAATCTTTATGGTCACTGATGTCTCGATAATTGTCGGATAAATATCAAAATTAATTAAGCGCGACAATTTGAAACATCCAATGAATTTCATGTAATTTCAAGTTTGAACAACACGAACATATTTTCATAGAAAACATAGTAATATATTGCCTGGAGAAGAAGAAATTATTTCCACAAAAAATACCACTAAAATCGATTTGATTCAAATATTACGTGTTTGTAAATAAGATTCCATGTTTCGAATTCTTTGTTCTATTGTTAAAAACTTTATCTATTAATACGATTGTTTAAAGCATTACGTTCCTTAGTAATAGTGTGTATACTATGTATGCTTAAACGCTGTATTACTCCACAAGGACAGCCGAGATCCTTTCATTCCTATGGTATATTCCGTGATTTCAAAAGAAGCGTATGAAAATATGAAACTAATTTTAGACTTTATCAAATACAAAGAACACAACTGAAAAGTTTGTACAGATTTAAAAGTTGTTGCTATATTGCTTGAACTACAAGAACGTTTCACTAAATATTGTTATTTTCTCTGTGATGATTCTTCCACCTTTTCATATGAACCTTGGTTTTACGAAAATGTTTGTTAAGTCGTCGATAAAAATCGTAAACGATTTTTGTATTTTAAAACTGTTTTCTCTAAATTAAGTGATGCTAAATTAAAAGAAGGCATTTTTGTTAGGCAACAAATAAGAAAACATAATAAAATTTTTCCGCAAAGGAGTTTTCGGCTTGGTATTCTCTAAAGAAAGCAATTCATGGATTTTTAGGAAATCTTACAGCTTAAAATGCCGAGCTTTTATTGAATGACTTTTTACAAAAATTTAAAACAATGGGGTGTAAAATGTCTTTAAAAATTCATTTCTTGAATTCTCATTTCGATTTTTCCCCTTAACCTTGGAATGGTGAGTGACGAATAAGGTGAACACTTTCATCAGGATATAAAAAAGATAGAAGAGCGTTATCAAGGAAAATGAAATGCCAAGACGTCAGATTATTAATGTGTTTTATTGATTACTGCTAGTTTGTAATGAAAGAGGATTCTACTGTTCACAAGAGGAAAAGTTGATATTTGGTCATTTTCTATCAAAATATATGGCACATTGTATCTATTAACCACTTAACCCTGAGCTATTTAGATTCATTATCTGTTTGTAAATATATATTACTATCTTTTTTATAAAATTGATCTTCATACTGATTGTATGTATTTACAGTACTTCAATTTATTATAACTTTAAAATGGTACGTGTTATAAAAAACCTTTTAAGTTTTTGTATTCAGCAGGTACAATTTGACTAAACTAAGCTGTTATATTTAACGTTATCGAACAAAACAAAATTTTCACAAATTGATATTAAATTTAATGATTTTGACATTTCCACACAACAAAAATAGAGTTATTCATTCAGTGTCGTCGAGTTATTTAAAAGAGCATACAAAAGTGAATCATGGAACGCTCGGATTTGAAGAGATCTGCTGCCAAAATCGCTATAAAAACTGCCAGAAACTCATGGTGATGCTGCTCCATCATATCTCAAGTTTTGGTTATTATTTATCTTTTGATTTGAAACCGGTTCTGCCAACAGCCGGACTGCGTCAATCAATATATCTATATCTATAATATTGACGATTTAATTCTCATTTTAGACAATCCTGTGTACACAAGCAGAACATCAAACTGGTAATACTAATTCAGTCCAATTCCGAAATATAAAAGGCAACACTAGTACCTACATAATTAGTCAAAAGATTCATCTATTCATTTAAATGTTTCTCAACAAAAACTCTACACTATTTGAAATATTCAAACAAACCTGAAATGTCACATTTTGTATTTAATTTATATATAAAAATAAACAATCAATATAGAAGATTCAAAATTACAATTTTTAAGCCCCAAATGAATTAGGATAATTATTAAATTCATAAATACCATTAACATTTTAATTAATACATTATATAAATACAGTAATATTTAATTTAAAAATATCTCTAAGCAGAATAACTCACGACACCAACAATCAAGTCTGCGAATATTTGACATTAAAGTACATTAATATTACATATTTTATGTAAATACTTGAGTCCCAGGACAAACAAAAAAAATCGTTCGAAATATTGTGTAATATACAAATTCAAATAATGAAAAATGTCATCCAAATTATTACTCGTAGAAATTGTCACTCCAAAAGATAGAACATAAGAAGAAATATATATATATATATATATATATATATATATATATATATATATATATATATATATATATCGGTTACATTTTGTTTATTTCCAGTTAGTTCTATCTTTTG
This sequence comes from Rhynchophorus ferrugineus, assembly GCF_030347505.1. NCBI lineage: Eukaryota > Metazoa > Arthropoda > Insecta > Coleoptera > Curculionidae > Rhynchophorus > Rhynchophorus ferrugineus. The sequence continues at coordinate 4,221,045 of NW_027472582.1, read as the reverse complement.
GAGTGACAATTCCTATGAGTAACAATTTGGATGACATTTTTCATTATTTGAATTTGTATATTACACAATATTTCGAACGATTTTTTTTGTCTATCCTGGGAGTCAAGTATTTACATAATTTACATTTTGCCTTCCCCAGTTTCGTTGATAACGTAACTAGGACAGTTGTTCCTTGTCCGATTCACTCTCTGTTATAGTTAATGACAATCACAAAATTACGTAAAACATTCATACTATATGTGAGATAAGTAACCACCCCAATAAAATTTTCAGTTTTAGACACCCTTATTATTTCGAAGCCTGAAATGGATAAACTCAACCAGTTCCTCATTTGAATTATCAAGATCCAGTCATCAATTTCGCTATGAAGACTAAAATAATTAAAGATTATATTCTAAGAAATTTTAGTTCGACGAGAGAACAATGATTCACTATGTTATATGGATATCACCTCAGATCATCTTTCTTCAAAATGGATACACATTCAAGTATATAAATAAAACATAATGCAATTGACCAAATAAAATCAGTCTTCAGCTACTACTGTTACATTGTTACTAGTCGTTTCCGACTAACCTACAATTTGTCTTTATGATAACTTAAATCTAGGTATATAACTAGGAGGATTCATCGGCCCTATCTCAGTCTCTGGTGAAATAATGTGTATACATGTTACTGCTGTATTTTATTATTATATGTATCTCACTACACAAGACTACACAAGATCAGATGGTTTGATTATTTTCAGTCTGTGACCTGCTCTGGTGGTATCCAAAATTTGCAATACCTCATGACCCTTGCAGTTCTCTTGATTTCTGGACTGACTCTGGGTACCTGAAGGTCTCTATATAGGTGGTCAGTCCTGTAGTATTTGGGTGCAATCTCCTTATCAGCTTTAAAATTGCCGCAACGAAGTACCAATATGGCTAAAAATATACATACGTATATTTACAATACTGTAAAGACCACCACACGATGAGTTGTTTCTCTTCTATGAATTCTTTCACTGATTCTATATTGATTTAGTATCTGTGACATTCTAAGGTATTCAATTCAAATTAAGAGTATTCAATAATATAAAAATATCTGTCACCAAAAACGATACTGCTTATAAAACTACTCTTATATACTTATAATATTAAAATAGTGACTTTTCGTAACAGAAAACAACTAATTATTCACTAACAAAATACTTCATTCAATAATTATATATTCGTAACTTTTCATGATTTTCATAGTTACTTATTGATATTCTCAGAACTGTTAATATTGTGCATGTCTTAATAGTTCTATACACCCAAAAGTTATATTTATTGACTTCCATTTATATGAGCTTTTAATAACATTTTGTCATAAATTATTGTAAATTATTTTATATCATCAAGTCAATAAAGAAAGAATTGGATCTAATACGAAAATTGATCAGAGTGAAGAACATATTTTAAGAATTTCTCATGAATTAGAAATAAAATTCAGATAACTTTTTTTACAATAGGAATATTTCTTTCATAAGCTAATATAATATTCGTTCATATTAAAAGAATACTATCTCTTTCTTTAACTAATTTTACAAACATTTCTGGAAATAAATCCTATATTAAATCCAACAAACCAATAACAAGTTTTTAATAAATCACTTTTACTACTCTAATCATCATTATGGTTTGGTTTTATTGAAAATCCACTCTAAACCAAAACAATATCACTTTAAATAGGCGTTGACTCGACAAGTAATGATAACAGCTTCAATTTATAATTGAATTCAAAATGTTAAATCGTTGAAACAATATTTGTCGGGCAGAACTTATTGGTTTTGGCTCCTTCGCCACGGAGATAATAGAATAGCGACTATAAAATGAGATAATATACTGTTCTAACGTCAAGTTTTATAGTCTGTTTTACATTAGTTGAGATCGTTATATTCCCGCATATGAAATATGGCGTTTTTTTTTGGTAATCGCGAACATCTCGTTATAGGTCAGTACTTTTAAGTGTTTTGAGAGTTGACAATTAATTATCTGTAAATTCGGAATATTACAATTTTAATTTGTAATGTATTTAAGTAACTAAGGATTATTCTAAATTACTATTAAATATATATATATATATATATATATATATATATATATATATATATATAATATAACACTTAAGGTGTAATAATATATAGTCACTCCAAAGAAGTTTTGTACATACGTCCTCTAAATTGGCACATCCTACAGTTTGGCTTTGGCATACAACAAAATTCTAATCTAAATGAAGTAATTAATCAAAAATACTGTTATCAAATATAATTTATTTTGACATTATAGTAAATCAAATACATATATTATCGAAGGATTACAACAGTACAAAGTTAGAAGAGTTTGTAGGATACAGTTGTGTTTGTTTATATTTACATAGAACTCTTTTCTATACCTATGAGTTAGAGTTCTAGGCGCGTTTTTAAACATTTTATGTTTCAATAAAGAGCCTATTTACTAACAGAAATATCCTTTGAAATAGCTGTATTAAATTATGTTTCTATTGAAAACTACTCACTGTTTTTATACATCTCATATCTGTAATCTCTGATAGAGCTAATAGAGAATAATGATACAAAGGTAACGTTATAAAATATAATTTATTTCAATTAGTATATCTAACGCATTTATATTCTATAAGTTAAACTACAGTTAATTAAACAGCCTTAATAGTCTGTAGATTAGAGTTATTTTATTACATCTACATGGACATATGATAACAATGTCGACCAATATCAACACAAATTGAATTTTATTTACATGTTCGGACGCATCAGGCTTCACTTCGTCTCTTTTTAACTGGAGTAATGCTAATTAGTAAAATAAGAAAGATAATTGTTCTGAGTTTAAAAGAGATTTTACGTTTTTATAAACTAAATTTGGCAATACGTTCGACGATGTGTATTGATTGTTTGATTGGAAGGTCATTATTAATTAAGCCTAACATACAAAAAAAAAATTAAAAATATCCACATATAAACTAGCGAAGATTAACATTATATCATTTAAATATATATAAATCACTACATAGTATAAAACAAAGTCGCCTTTTCTCTCCCTATATCCCTATGTGCGCTTAAATCTTTAAAACTACGCAACGGATTTTGATGCGGTTTTTTTCAATAGATAGAGTGATTCAAGAGGAAGGTTTATATGTATAATACATGCATAATATACTAAGGCAACATTGCTAATTTTAGAGGTTTCTAACATGATGTCGTAAATTAACCTATTTTTTAGGCTTATTTAGCAATTAGCAAAAACGCTGCCTAACCCTACGAGTTAGATCAAATTAATGTACTACAGTATTGTACACCATAAAAAGGTCTACAAAAAAGTCCGCGATGGTATATGTTTATCTTTTAGGGATAACCCACATTAACCATTTTTATTGTTTACTTTTTACGTGAGAAAATGGCTTATTTACGAAGCTATTTTAAGCAATACGGCATTAATCCTTATCGAATTAAGTACCTTAAATACAGTGTGCAATTAATATAGATCAATATGGTTCCTTACAGCATGTAAATTAAACAAATATTTTCGGAGATATTACAAATTTAAAATTTGCGTTTAAAAATGTGTAATGTTATAAAAATTGTATGAATTTAGATATTCCAAAGATAGCAGGAAATCTTCATAGTAAGTATAGGGGAAGAGGAATTGTTTTACTCCAAATTTAATGCGTGCAGGCCAAGGGCAGTAATGAATGAACCAAAAATACTGGATCGATATTAATCATGTTTTCATTGAGTGACATAGGCATATATATTTTATGCCCGTGCAAAGTCGGAGCGGGCCGCTATGTTTTTATATACAAGGTTCATATTTTTTCTGTAGTGTATTTAATTTAGTATCAGCATTGCACCCGTGCGAAGCCGGGGCGGGTCGCTAGTTTAATTATATATAGAAAATGTCTATTGGAGATCTAACAATATAGACCCTGATGGTTTTAGTGAAAACAAAGCTGATGTTAGTAGAGTACGTTAGTAATACTAGTAGAGTTAGTTAATACTTATATAATAATTAAATAAAAGTTGTCAATGACACCATAGTAATTTTGAAAAAATATTGAAGAGTGTCTAGAGATAAAGTTAGAATGTCAACTTTATATTCAAGTGTGACTGCCAATATTACCAAATTTGTTTTTCTTTCGAATAAAACAAGCTAGTAGAGGCAAGCTTTCAATCAGTTAAAGAATGCAAATGCATTTTTTTGGTTAACAATCTGCAAAATGGTAGAGAAATAATAAATTGGTCACAGTTTCTATACAGTAAAAATCTCAATCTATTAGGTCGAAGATACTACGAACTATTTCGGCATTATGTGTACGCCGACCGATATTTCCCCTTTTGTTGTCGAATACGTTGCAATTTGCTGTAATAAATACACAATAAAGAAATATAAGTAAATTTCTAAGTTTAAATTAACAATGTGACAATGACAATATTTCAAAATATTAGCCTATGCTGGCAATGTTATTTTTATTATTTAATATATAGGTGTAAATTAATACACACTACATAATACAAACTATATCTCATGCAAGGGCCAAGTCACCAAATATCAATGAGGCTGGATGAATGAATACATTATAGACAATCGACTGTTTAGTAATTAACTACTTTTTACTATCGACTGATTCAGACACTATTTTCAGTCCCACAGATTGTACATATCTCACAGATATTGCAATTTGGAACTCTATTTTCAAGATTTTGATAATGTAAGAATGTAAAAAGAATAATATTTTGATTGATAAATAGAAAAAAAATTTGACTGCATTTATGATATCTTGGCAAATTTTGGGTCTTTTTTGACTGATTTTTTCGATATTCAAGCCTTTTGAATGTCCTTTTGTTCAAGTTTCATCGAATAATAATCTTAATATATGCATAATTAGCTATAAATCAAATTATTGTTGTATTTAAAAAAGGTGCGATACTTAAATAGTTGATAAAGATTGATTGGATTAGATTGAACAAATATTTAGTGGCCATTACTCCATTGCTGTTCAAGAATCGAGTCAAACAAATGGAATATAAAGAATTTCTACATTTACACGGTTGAAAAATTAATAAGCACTTGCACATAAACCAATTACTTTTATTATACTATGTTATTGTTATTGCCAATTTAAAATTATTTATAATTGATTGATCTGTACATAATAGTGAATCAGTAAAATCAAAATTAGTACCGGAAGGGATTCGTACATCTCCATCTGATACTACGAAAAGATAAACGGAAGAAGCCTGCATTTAACTGAAATACTATTTTCAGTCAGTAGTTTATAACGCTGGTTATAAGTATTACGTTTAGTTTAGAAATAAGATCAACATAATATAATTTTTCATTTTAATCATTTACATTTAAAATGTCACTCTGACAGATATACGTCGGTTGAAATCAAAAATATTTTAATAAGTTTGCTAGAACCTTATCGCTGCCATCTACCGGGTCTCACTCTACCTATAAACCATTCTCGAATTCACATCGAAATACACAAAACATTTCATCAAAATCAGTACAATTCTTTAAAGGTTCAATAAAATACCCACGCACAGAATAATTATATATAAAAAGATTACCAACTGGGCATAAAAATATTTAACGTACATACCCCTGAAAAAAATCCATTAACCATATCAGCCACAAATCACACCAATAAAAAAAACACCACTTCTCGGCGGCTTTCTTTCACCGACCCTAAAAGATACCGCGAAAAAACACGGCACACGAAAGGACGTCGTCAGGCGAATCCTCTGGAATAAGTAATTAAAACGCCCACACGCGTGATACGAGCATTTTAAATGTTTTCCGAAAGAACTGATCTGAACGGCGACGGTTTCCATCTCACCTAAAAAAAAATAATAACAAACCCACCGACAAAAAATGACGTTCGCCAGGGAATAGGACGGCGTACGTCAAAAAAAAATTCAATTCGTCTAAATGGACGCTCCGCGGTCCCACCGACGCCTACTCCGTTTTCGATTCATCTAGTTTCCGCGTGAAATATCATTTAGTGTAATACATATAATTTATTACTTACTTATATAGGGTGTTCGAAAGTTTACAGTTTGTTTAATTAATTAGAAAATCGTTTCTTTTACTTATTTTTTATTTATTTTTTTTAAGTGCCTCTATCTCTCAATGGCTTTGGCACAGTTTTATTTTAAAACATTATGATAATTTTGCATAAATGTACAAGAAATTCAGTGATACGATATTGAAAGCAATCCATCAATACAAGGATGATTGCGACCTTACTGGAATATACTTTTAATGCCAAATACCCTGTCCAATATCTTTAGTCTCATACGTATAATTTATTACTTACTTATATAGGGTGTTCGAAAGTTTACGGGAAGTTTAATTAAATAGAAGACAGTTTATTTTTGTTATTTAGGGTTATTTTTATTTAAGGTTTTCTAAAAAATCCTCTGATGGGGAAAATGTGCTCTGTTCTTGTTCAACCCTGTTCAAGGGTATCACATGGTGATGGATGGTGTTGATCGATTGACATGACGATTGACATGATTTATGAGGAATATCATCAAAATGAGAGTCTATTACTCGAACTTTCTCTGATTTTTCAATATTTGTAATTAATGAATTTTATATTTACATTTTATATACATTTTATAGGAAATTAAAAAAAACTATAACATTATTAACTCTGCTATAGGCTTCAAACAAGATATATTTTGATTTCAGCTATAACCTTTTCCAAATAACATTAAAATTCAATAACATTGGTGAATCTAATTCTCTACTAATGTTCACGGCAACCACAACACGCTAAAAAATATTTGCAATAAAAATCGCAGCAACTTAATTGTTAACACACCTTTCTAACACAATTTACTGGCAAGAATGGTCCACCATTATCACATTTTTCTTCGAAATAACTTCTTTGAGAAGTAACCTGTTTCTAATTCTGACTTTTTATTGTTTTTTGAATTTTTAACTAGAGTCATCAAATATTAAGAAACAATTTGAGATTTATCAAGCACCAAAAGGTATGCCGGTCATTATCTATAGACTAGTTCAGGCAAACAGTAACCGGCTTGGTAAAATACGACAAAGAAAATGACCCCAGTCACGTCAGTAACCAGGCTGGGTAAGACCGGATGTCTTCTGGGATGATTTCTAAAGTTGGTCACTCGCCAGTCGGTAGCCCTAATGCTGAGGACCGTGGTTCGGAGCCCACGTTAAACTGTAGTTCCAGTCCAGATAAACCCATAGTTGGTAAAAGGAGACTTTAAAATATGTAAAAAAAGTATTACACGATAACAAAAGAATAGTGTTGATATATAATATGAGTTAAATAAAATATATTTAGATTGCTTATTTTTTAGTACACATATTCGATGGAAAAAGACAGATATGTTAATAACATTTTTAATATCTAGCTATTTTACTAGTCGTATTCAATATTTCTTGACAATATTCAATATTAAAATTTCCAGGATATTTATATCAATATTAAAACAATTTAAAAAGAAATTAATCAAACATCGACTCGATTCTGTGGCGATTAAAAAAATGGCGAAAAAAAGGCAGTAGAGAAAGAGTTAAAATTTATGATGTTGTGGTTCAAAAAAAATCTGTAATGGTATGAACATATTAAAGATTGATTGTCGACATATCTTATGTTAATTTTCGATGAAATTAAAACAAAAATAACAGCTAGAAATTTTGGTAAAATTGATCGATAATGTATATGTAATGAATATTTACCCTTTTTTAATATTCGTTGTCGGAACCTCATACTCAAATTTTAATATTGTGCCATAATATGAAATATATAATATATTGTTTAATATAGTAAGTAATTTTGTTCAATTGGCGTTGGCAAGCAACCGCAATAACAGTTTCTTTCGGTTTTGGCAGCTTATAATACACAACACATTACTGATCCCATCACATGCACAGTAAGACTTTATGGCTATGAATATTCCGCTTCAGTGTCGATGTAGATAAGCCGCTGTGACTTTTTGCACTTGGAACTGTCATAGTAGATCGAGTTTTCATCACTAGTTCCAATATGCCAGAGAAAATGCTTATTTTTTAATTTAATTCACTACTTGAGCAATCAAATTTAACTTTTAGGTTATGTTGTTAGACAAGAGTTTAGTTCTCGAGAATCCCCACATGCGTACAAGGGTTTCAATTTGCAATGTTGCCAGTTGTTGAAAATTATACGTATATTTAAAGAGTATACAACAAATAGAATACACTATCTTGAATAACAAGTTATTCTAGTAGTTCTCTTCAGACCAAAGCGAAAATATTTTGTCTAATATAATATAAAAAAGTGTAATATGGAGAAATTTTTTAAAATATTTTTCATTTCAAAATAATTTTGAAAATAAGACAGAGAAAATATAACAATATGTAATTATTTATCAATATATAAACACTACAATAATAATAAAAAAGTTATAGTCCTATATATAGTAAATTATTCGTATACTTGAAGAATATAATACATATTTTGGATATATACTAGTTCCAATATGCCAGAGAAAATGCTTATTTTTTAATTTACTTCACTACTGGAACAATCCAATTTAACTTTTAGGTTATGTTGTTAGACAAGAGTTTAGTTCTCGAGAACCTCAACATGCGTACAAGGATTTTAATTTGCAACGTTGCCACTTGTTGAAAATTATACGTATATTTAAAGAATATACAACAAAAAGAATACACTATCTTGAATAACAAGTTATTCTAATAGTTTTCTTCAGACCAAAACTAAAATATTTTGTCTCATATAATATAAAAAAGTCTAATATGGAGACATTTTGAAAAATATTTTTCATTTTAAGATAATTTTGAAAATAAAACAGAGAAAATATAACAATATGTAATTATTTATCAATATATAAACACTACAATAATAATAAAAAAGTTATAGTCCTATATATAGTAAATTATTCGTATACTTGAAGAATATAATACATATTTTGGATATATACTAGTTCCAATATGCCAGAGAAAATGCTTATTTTTTAATTTACTTCACTACTGGAACAATCCAATTTAACTTTTAGGTTATGTTGTTAGACAAGAGTTTAGTTCTCGAGAACCTCAACATGCGTACAAGGATTTTAATTTGCAACGTTGCCACTTGTTGAAAATTATACGTATATTTAAAGAATATACAACAAAAAGAATACACTATCTTGAATAACAAGTTATTCTAATAGTTTTCTTCAGACCAAAACTAAAATATTTTGTCTCATATAATATAAAAAAGTCTAATATGGAGACATTTTGAAAAATATTTTTCATTTTAAAATAATTTTGAAAATAAAACAGAGAAAATATAACAATATGTAATTATTTATCAATATATAAACACTACAATAATAATAAAAAGTTATAGTCCTATATATAGTAAATAATTCGTATACTTGAGAATATAATACATATTTTGAATATATACCAGTTCCGATATGCCAGAGAAAATGCTTATTTTTTAATTTATTTCACTACTTGAACAATCAAATTTAACTTTTAGGTTATGTTGTTAGACAAGAGTTTAGTTCTCGAGAATCCCCACATGCGTACAAGGGCTTCAATTTGCAACGTTGCCAGTTGTTGAAAATTATACGTATATTTAAAGAATATACAACAAATAAAATACACTATCTTGAATAACAAGTTATTCTAGTAGTTCTCTTCAGACCTATATCAGAATATTAAAAAGTGTAATATGGAGATATTTTTTAAAATAATTTTGAAAATAAAAAAGAGAAAATATAACAATATATAATTATTTATCAATATATATATATATGTATACACATATATATATATATATATATATATATATATATATATATATATATATATATATATATATATATGCATACCCATTAAATATCACTATTAAATTATATGAGAGCACCTAACAAAAAGTATTACAACTGAGGTTGACAAATTTGTTTAAAAAAAAAAGTTGTCTAATATAATTAGGGTGATCTGATTCTTTAAAATAAAGTATTTGTATAAAACCTCTAAACAATTTAGCAAACAACAGGAAATAGAAACAAATCATACATAACAACAACAAAAAACCATTTACGAGTTGATTTATTGTCCTAAGGTCCTAAGAGTATCCAGCAACCTGAAGAAAAAAAAACGGTTTGTTAAAGTTTTGCATATACCTAATATTATATCTGCTTACCTATGGTCTATGCCAGACTTTATGGGATCGATCTTAGTCTCGGAACTTTCCAATAAAACTTAAAAATAGATATTTTAGCTTGGACAGCGACTGAAAAAGCGTAGTAAACTTTTGCCGAACTGATTGGAAGTTTTAACGGAAATATGAATAAATCAATCGCGGATGACAGGAGAAAAAATGAACAAAAACTATATATGAGGGAGCTTACTGTTGGGATTCAATAATCCGGCGGAGTTATGGCGTGCATTATCCACTTTATATGACATTGTAAATCTATAAATGAAATATAAGTTAATTTTTCTTATTACAACTTTTGGTCTTATTATAGAAAATATCGTTAGTCAGGGTGTGATAATTGTGCCATGTGTGATAGTCAGGAAATGATAATTGTTATAAGCGTCATCGAAATTTGTGACGTCAAAACGTCGCAATGTTGCCGCGTCAATTCTTAATTTTAGTTCAATTTAGCTTTGACATATAACGAAATTCTAGTTTAATTAATGTAACAAAACAAAAATGTTATCAAACATAATTTATTTTAACATTGTAATACAATCAAAATAGTTTATAGGTTAGAGTTATAATCTCTAATTGCTGTTGCTTTCAAGAATTTTGCATACGTTTGATAACCGGACGACTTTGACAGGCCTTTACGTGTTCGAACTAATCAGACAGCATTATGTCTCTTTTTAACTAGAATAAAATGGGAAGGAAAATATTGTCTGATTGTAAAACGTCAACGTGTGGCAGGCAATACATTAAACATCTTGATGACTCATATACAAATAAACTTTGAATAGACTATAGATGCTACTTTTTATTCAAAAGTTTCGCGTAGTTTAGTTTTAAAGCTCTCGAAGGCTTAGTATATTTCCTTAACTTGGAACCTGGTTATATGATTGAGTACTCAACATTCTTGTAATGTTACTGTAAGACAATTGAAGAATAACTCAAGGCACGATGACAAGGCATCAATAATTCCTTTTGTCTCTAATGTCTACTATGTAATGTCTCGATTCCATTTAGAGATAATGTAACTTCAAAATTATATTCAGATTATATTTAAGCTTGCCTTTTCATTATGTGTAATTAATAATCCTAAGTGTCTCAAGCCTTATAATAGCTCCACTCAGATCTTACAGTTATTAACTATAAATTAATTTTAATGGATTTACAACAGATGGTGTTATTATGTATTAAATCGCATAGGGTACATTTGCAAACAGCTATATATATTAAGTTATATTGAAGCCTAACTGGCAGGTTTTACTAGTTCGGTCTTTTTAAAAGTGGTGATTTTGACGCCGAATACAAAGAGCGTTCTGGACAGACTGAAAACAATGAAGATGGGGATTTGAAGGCATTACTCGATGACGATCTATGTAAAATTCAAGTCAGTAGTAACTGCAAAAGTAACGTAAGAAACTATTTCCAATCAGTTGAATCGTATAGTAATGATCTAAAAGCTCTAAAGCGGTTTGGTTTGCCATGTATGAAGTACTATTTCAACGGCAAAACTGGAAATGTTTTTGCATCGTATTTTTATTCGTGGTGAGTAGTGGATTCACTACGATAACAAGCGATCACATTCCAAAAAATCATGGGTGCACCTCGATATGCATCAAAACTCCACGGCAAAGTAAGTGGGTTTAACTCGGTGTGAATACAAATCCAATGAACTGCTAAAATCTAATGAAACCATCAATGGAGATCGCTACCGACTACAACTGATGCGTTTGAGCCGAATTCTGAGCGAAAAACGACCGGAGTACGAACGACGAACTTGAAATGCGAACTGCTACGCCACCCACCGTATTCTCCAGATCTTGGTCTTTGTGGAACCTGTTCTCGACATATAAATAGCCACCTGTATGGGTAGCTTTTCACTTCTTATGGAGGTATCAAGAAAATGGGTCAATGCGTGTTAGTTCCAAAAGATACTTCGTTCTTTTGAGCTGAGCTGAGATGAAAGCTGAGAAAAGTAGCATCTATCGATGAACAATACGTCACAATAGAGCTTTATATTAAAAAATCCTTTAAAACTAATATATAGATCCACATATCATCTCTCTTTATTATAGTTATTACTTTATCTTTATTAGAAATTAGAAACAAAAAGTTAGTTATTGTATAATTAAAATCTCAATATGGCATATGAAAAGATCAAGTTTATGCACTCTTTCATAAGCTACAGGGGTCATCTTCAACTTCAAATTCTGCTAGTTTCCTCACCAGTTTAAAATATAAAGAACGGATAGCTGAAACCTCATCAGATAGCGTGTCTTCAGATAGCGTGAAAAAGAAAGCCAACACAATATTTTGGCATAAACAATCTCAAAGAAAACCATATCATATATATGGTACGGTTTTATATAGGAAATATATAAAAATCCTTCACCGTCTATTGAAGACCCAACGATGTCCCTAAAAAGGGTATGAAAGAATCAAACCTAGATGTAAATCATACAAACTGTACTGTGCAAATTCAGATATAACGACAATTTTAAACTTTTGGGAATAATACTGAACACCGCAAGGTAAATGATCATTTCTAGATATTGTTGTACGTATGTACCCTATAAAGAATTGGTTCCCGAGTATTAGTAACTGCTGATACTGCAGTCTACCTTTGGTGACCGTACATAACCGGCGCAGTGGGTAGAATTCGGACAGATCATAGTTGTACTCTTTTAAATTCATTAACTTATTTCATTCAATTAACTGGCATCAAATTAATTATCAAGAATACAAAACAAGCTGACTCTAGCTTGACAGTCGTTTCGCACTTACTAGAAGCATTTCTTGGTGTAGCTAAGTCAAGTTTGGCCAAAAGTATTGTAGCTGAAGCTAAGGTAAGGTCATAAAAATTGGATTGAAGGTGTTCAACTAGCACTAGCCAAAAACTGTTCCAAATAAGACACGTTCAGGCTTTAAAAAACACCTGTCTGTAAATCCATCAAAGGCGGTTTGAAGTTGCTGTCAATTAATATAGTTTACTGCAATTTAAACATAAGATTGCGGTTTAGAGTGAACGGCCACCAAATTCGGATTGCAGCAGCAGTATTTCTTGGCAGTAGATTATTGGAATCTGGAGTCATTAAGGCTAAGGGAAGAACGGTTTTTCTACAAAGAGATACCATGGAAATTTGGGTAAAAAGACCATTTGGAAGATCATCAAATTCAAACTGGCGGACGATGGTAAACGATACTCAAACATTACTTCTAAATAACTAAAAGCTATCCAGGCGGAATAACGACAACGTACATCTGTGGTCGTTTGTTTAGGGAAGGAGTTATATAATACAATTCTGACTACGTGAGATGGAGGAGTGTCTGAGCTAGACACTCTAGAGAGATAAAGAGCTAGAGATATAAAGCGCCGTTCTCAACAGTGATCTTTCAGCATTAACGTTATATTCTCGAACTTCCGTAAAAGTATCAATCAGTCGGGCTCGAACATTAGTTTCTAAATACGGTGTAACTTGAAAACTAATACTAGGAAAAAGACTGGAAACTTACTGACTTATGTGTTATACAGAATATTATTCGACAAATATGTAATATTTAAAATTTAAATTTAAATAAGCCGGCTTGGTCGGCGCAGTGGTAAAGGCGACAGCACGGCCCTCATTTGGCGACTGTGGCGATAGTCGCGGGTTCGAATCCTGCTGGGGTATGGTCGTAAATTTATGTTTGTGATTATTTATAATTTGTGATTGTCCTAGGCAAGAGTGTAAAATCCGACAAGGAAAATGATCCCAGTCACGCCAGAAACCGGGCTGGGTAAGACCGGATATCTTCTGGGATGATTTGTAAGTTGGTCACTCAACAGTTGGTAGGCTTAACGTCAAGGACCGTGGTTCAGAGCCCACGTTAAACTGTAGGTCCAGTTCATATAAACCCTTGTTGGTACAAAGGAGACTTTGAAATATAATTTTTTTGAAATAAAATATTTAAAATATCGTTCAGCTCTACGCCTTTAGTTTAGCCCCCACTGATTGTTATTTATTCGCATGTCTTAAAATATATTTCAATGTTCAGAAGTTCTAGTTTTAATATTAACTCAGTTAAAGATTTGTTTTAAACAAATATGAAAATAATTTTTCCCTGAATATCGACTTGCGAATAACAAAAGAGAAACAATTAAGGAAACCCTTTCCCTGTTCCATCATTTCGGTCGGCCCCACACACACATACACACACACAAAAACGAGACGAACGAATAAACTTTATCGGACGGAATGTCAAAAATGCAATAACAAGAATAAATTTCTTCGGGTTAGTCCGGAACGATTTGCGTCTCGGCCGATTGTTTTTCTATCTCGGCTTTCTACGTCTGTACCGCGCCGAACTTTTCGGGAGCTTCACTTATTCATATTGGAGTCTTATAAATAATTGAATGGGATTGATTCCGGCCCGGGGATGAAGGGTTATCCGTGTTGCACTGACCTTGAATCGAATCAGAATATGTGTTCGATACTGTAAATTGTCTGTCTGTCCGTTTTTTTGGTTAAGTGGAACACACGGGATCTGATATTTCGGCTTGTGTACCTCATTGGTCTATAGATTATTTCCAATAAAACACCCAATGCGCCTCATTAAAATTTATGACGTCACAACATCGCGATGTTGGCGCATCAAATAAACTAATGAAATAGAAATAAAGCCATATAATATAATTTATTTTAACATTGTAGTACATTTACTTCAATATCTTAGTTCTTCGTTTAAGTTCTTCATACATATTATTAAAAAACTTAAACTAACCCTAATTATCAACAACAATAGTTTATGGGTTACGGTTGTTTTAATATATTTACAACGAACTATTTTCCCTATCTCATATGAGGTAAAGTATGCGCCTTTTATATGTAGTAGTATACCATGGAGTACGACTATACCTAGTTTACAATTGTGTATCCAAGTAATATATTTTACTTTCTTTGGAGAGCATTTGCATTTAATTTTTGTTTCCTTCGATCCTATATTTCTTTGTCAAGTAATTTTGTTTCTCCTCACATTCTTCTGTTAATGTATGTGTACATGTTCTTCATAAAATTATATTTAATAAATGTATTCTTCCTAATACATTAGTTAGGTCACCAAAAGGCTAGGGCTATGACTAGGGCTAAAGGCTTAGGCTATGAAGTCGCCAATTAATGCTGGATTTTGATCAAACAGGTTTAATATTTTGTACTGTATGATTGGAGCTATTTAATGTTCTTTATTTCTAAAAAAAATCTAAACCATGGTTCAGTTCGTCAAATCATATTAATTATTATTAGTTGAAGTCACTTTTCCCACCCTTAATAAAACTGCAGCAAACTGCTGACAGAATTTCTGAATATTTCTTTGGATAGTAAACATACCTTCTCATTATTCTTATTTGGTTATAGAGGTTTTGATTATTAGTAGAACACAAAATGATTGAACTAAACCATGTGTACTAAGGAAATATAACCTCCTATATCCTTTATAACAGCAAACCCTGCTATTTACCAGCATTCACCCGACATTTTTTCTTCTGACCAATTATTTCAATTGATGACATGTGGCTATCGCTAACTGATTAAAACAATTCAATAACTGAATACTTAAATTTATTAATTGCAATGGTGAATGGCAATTAGTGATTATTGATATGATATAGTTATATGATAATGTGATAATGATGATAATCAGAATTAATATATATATATATATATATATATATATATATATATATATATATATAATTCCTTTATTCTTCGTTCTCGTCGTTGATCACAATTTGTCCTTACAATAACTGAAATATATGTATATATCTTGGAGGACCCATCGGTCCAATCTTAATCTCTGGTGTAATAATGTTTATGTATTAACACTGTTGTTTTTCTACTAAATGCGTATCCTCATTACAATACATTTCTCAAGATCAAATTTATCACTTGTCTGATATAATTTCTGTGTTACTTCTTCGCTATTTTTTCCAACATCAACAATAAATGTTGCCAACGTTGTATTTTCTATTTGTGGTATATCGCAGCTATGTTAGAGTAGATAAAGAATTGGTCCCAATACACTTCCTTGTGGTACACCTGCTTTAGTTTCTTTTATTGTAGAGTAGGTCTCCTCTTGTTTGACTTGTTCTCTAAAGATTGTGGCTGTGATTTATAAAGAAGGAAATTTATAAAGATTAAGAACATTTTCTGTAATTTATAAAGAAGACCATCATGCCATACCTTATCAAAGGCTTGTACAGCATCTAAGATATCCTCTAGGAACTTACCTTTTCACCTCCATAGTCTTTTGCAATTACGTCTGTTTTTCTCTGCACCTGGTCAATCGTCGAATGTTTGTTAACAAATCAAAACTGATGTGTAGGTTAAGATTTTTTTCTTTTGATACATTATAATTAAAGCTATTAATTAAATTATTACTAATCATAATTGTGATATAATTATAGAGGATTTTAGTCGAAAATAATTTGAGGGTTTATTGAACTGTTAAAGGCCTAATGGCTCGCCAGATAGATTCAATTTTAATTAAGTGCGAAATTCGGAATTTATCGATTAATACCTAACTTCGTTTTGGAATGTTGTTGTGTTGCAGTGGTAATGACATTCTGGGCATAATCAAAAGCATTAGGAAAATTGACATACTGTTTAGTACAGTTATAAATAAACAAACTTAACTCGTCCCAAAATTACCCTTTATTTAGTATATATGAATGTGTTATTTTAACATAAACTTCTTCGTTCTTGTAATATACTAATGAATACTACACTTTATAAAGTATCATGTTTCTGTCATGATAAGACTAAAAGGAACAACATAAAAATGTTATATGAATATTAAAAACCTTAATTTTATAATATTTTCAATATCAATATAAGATCAGATATATATATATATATATATGGTATATAACATTAATTAGAATTACAAATTCCTTTATACACTCTCTAAACTTTTTTAAATGGTATTTAATTAAATCAAATTATATTAAGTTTTAATAATCAACAAACTATTAACAACATTAAATTAATACATTACTGAACGGTATCACAAAAGAGTCATGAGTAAATTTATTTTCAGAACTGCAAACATTTCAGAGCATCAGTAAATATAACTTTTATTTACTTGTTTTGTTATAATCATAAATAACGAGTGTTAGATGAAATAATACATATTTGTGTATTAATTTAAACAATAATGAACGTAATTAGATACTTTATTTTATACAATTTATATATTATATTAAAGTAATGTATTTATAATCATTAAATGAACTATTCATTTCTCAAAACTTAGATCTATAAATTAAATAACTAAATTAATTTATAATAGGTTCAAAGAAAAAAATTTTCATATAATTGCAAGTTTTATTGTATTATTTAACATCTCAATATTTATTATCTATTTAAAATATTAATAAATTACTATTAATAATTTATAATATCTCCTATTGGTCCATATTTTTCACTTAAAATATAACAGGTATAATTAGTTTTTTATTCAACATAATTTATATATATATATATATATATATATATATATATATATATATATATATATATATATATATATATATATAAAGAAGTGAACTACAATATAGAACTACTTGTGACTAAGTACTTTTTAGTATTGGAGAGAAAAAATGCTAAAAGAAGACATGTTAGTATGACAAGCAACAAACAAAAATCCGGACAATGGATTATGAGAATTAGCAATGTTTACTTCTTGGAGTTATTGCTGTACTTAGTTTTAAAGAACATTTAATAAACATCTTTTGTATAATAACATTATAATATTGTTTTAAACAATATCTTTCTTCAACTCTTTGATATTAACGTAATACATTGATATCTAATAGGGCACTCTTGGTCATATGATTAATTACTGCCAATAAAATGGGTGCCAGCGATGTCTCATGAGATATAATTTTCCTAAATCCCATTAAGTATAGATAAAACTCTGACTGTCATAGGATTCTTCAATTTCGTTGAAGCTATGATATTGAAGAGATTATACTAATAAATACCATGGAGAGCTATATGAATAGTAAAAAGTTATTACAGTACGATGAAAGAAAATATCACTTGATAATCTCTTGATTCGTCTTTATTTCAAAATAAATTGTAGACTTCTATGGATGTGCAACTAATAGTTATTGCAAGTTATTTTTTTGTTTTACATGGTTCTTCGTCACTTGTATATAGCTGAAACTAATACTCGAATGTTATAATTTTAATAAAGTCTAACAGCAATTCTATTTTAGAGACACCTATTTAATTATACAAGAACAACAACATATTATGACGGTACTAAGCAATCTTATACTAATTCCACCGCACTTGTTCGATTTATTGTTCTCAAATTTTCGTATCCATCATATTTACCATACTTTGTCTCTAGCGATTATTTTGGCTCCTCAAAATCCAAGAAATCATTCACTCTAAATGTAGCAAATCAGTAACTTTAAACTGTTATAAAGTAACCATATTTCGTACGAAAATACAAAAATTTAAATAAAATAATATATGCTTGATACCTAAACACGTAGTTTTCTAGCAAGCACCAGAAACGTATGACACAACCCTCATACCTTGGTGTCATCATTGCTTATTGGTTCACTCAACTTCCATAAGAAACGAGGAGAAAAAGAGGCTGATCGAATATACTAATAAAATGATTGTACCGCAGTTCATTTTCCCTCTGCTAAATTCGGGAACCGATGGTAAATGGTTTGCAATATAATTTTATCGCAGGATATCTGCAGAGTCAGGTCTGCCAGATTTCTTACTTGCGGTTGTACTCCATCGAAAAACTTTTACCACAAGTGCAATTCGTTTTTTGTGTATAAAAAAAACAGCCGTATTTTCTCTCATATATCGATTATATCTACAGTTGGTTACGGTCAAGACTGTCTCCCTTATTTTTATGTCCCGTCTAGTCGTTTACATCTTCCAGTACTGAGCTAACTAGAAGTAATGGTTCAAAAGACCTTGTTGAAAATAAAGTCGGAGATTCTGAATAAATATTACCTCTAAGTCTTTTAACAACATGCCTGGGGATGATGTTTATTATTCCGTTTATTTTAGTAATAAGGAATTTTTTCGTTCAATAAAAATCGAATTGATCATCAAGAGTTAACTTCGATTAGACTATTCGAATAAATAAACCATTAAAATTAATTGTCATTAAAGTACCAATAAAATTGGTTAAAAGCTAGAAAATATTTTAATGAAACATATAACATCATATTAGACAAGATTCAAAGTCAAACAACTGTAGTGGTTAGTCGGCGGATGATTAGAATTCGATCTAAAATCAAAGAGAGTAGTTTATTAGTCAAATTAAAAGCTAATCTGGATTTTTATATGGCAAATATGGGGTTGAACTAAGATATCAAACTAACTAACTATCGAAATCAAATTGATTTACTAAGTGATACAATATTTCGTATTAAAATATGAAATAAGTTTACTAAATTACAGCAAGGCGCAATTGAAGTGAAGCAAACTACACGAACTTGTATAATGTATAAATGTTATTCTTAACTTTAGCTAGTAAGTAGTTTAGTTTTATTTTAATTTATGAAATACATACTGATGTATTCATTCTGTACCCGCCTGTACGTATCGATGCAAGTAATAGAGAAATAATAATTAATTATTTTAGAAATTAAGATTATACTATGCATATCCAATTTAAGTATTTTACAAAAAAAAACCTATTGTACCTATTTCTCTGAATTAAACGTGAAAATTATAAATACTAACATCCTGTATAATATTTCTATATTTCTTTACAGGTTCCTGGGTGAACCAGAACCGCCTGCTGGAGTTCCAGGTGACGCCCGAATCCGGGGGCCATATTGGCCAGGATTTTCGGGTGAGGGAGGCCGTCCTATGGCTGAAGGCCGACATCGTCAGGAAGCAGACGACGAAATGTCGAGTGACAGACATTTATGTGTTTAAAGTCATATCTAATAGGTTACCCGAATCAGTTACCCTTAGTTCTAAGGTAAGCACCACCAACGATAATGAATCGTTCTCGCGAAATTATGTAAACTTATTCTATCAAAAGATAGATATTATGATGTAATATATAAGGTGTCTAAATATAACGAGTTGATCATAAAAATAAGCCATCCATGGAAATAATGTTTACTAATTATTGTAAATAACATAATTGGAATAAAGAGTCAGTATTTTTGTTTACTTACATATTCATCAAAATGAAAATGAGCTTCATCTGAGGTTGGTTAATGTTGAAACGTGATTAGCATCCTGAGATCTATTGTTTTACACCATTTGGATTTTTTTTGTACTTTGCAACCATTTTTGAATGAAGCTAATGCTTGCACATATAGGACATTGTTTAAGTGTCGAGGCCTTCACGAAATTGTTGTCGAATTATCAATTTTGTAATTGCTTTTAACTCAACTCAATCAACTCGCTTTTTGCGCATGTCATGTTTTTGTATTTTTTATTTTATAGCGTTAATAAATAGCATAATAGCGAGATATGACTAAGTGCTCTATGATCTCATAGTCATGGTTAGGTAATATTTTTGTTATAATTATTTATTACTTTGTCATTAGTCGGTGCAGTCTAACCTACAAATTGTCTTTACAATAATTTAGATCTTGGTATATAGCTCTCTCTTAGTATAGGGTGAAATAATATTTATATAATAACATTGCTGATTTTCTACTAAATGTACCTCACTTTAGTATACTATCTAGATCGAATAGTTTAATACTTTTGAGTCTGCGTTCTACACTGGTGTTATCCATAAGTTGTAATACTTCGATATTGACATTAGAATGTAGTCTCCTCCTTGTGATTCTCTTGATTTCGTGAATGATAGTTTGATTTGAAGGTTTTGGTATAAATAATAAGTCATGCATCTGGCTACACTACAATTATTTATTTATTGTTGTTGATGCTATAATTAGATCGTATTGATTATACGTAAACTGTAAATACACAGAACAGCTTTCGTTAATTTATATTTTCCATGATTGATTCCAATTATTTATTTTGTTACTTGCCTGTTATAATGTTGGTTGTAAATTGCAGTATCATCAGCAAGTGTAGCCATTCATAGTGATATTTTCCATTTGTGGTGTATGTGTAGAGTAGGTAATTTGACCACAATACTCTTCCCTGTGGTTTAGCTTCTTTTAGTGGTAGTAGGCTTCTTCTTATTTGACAGTACAACACGCTGAACTATAATCGGTAACATGTTCTGCAGCATATGAACAAGTCCTTCCAGTTATAATTAATCGAAGACACTTGTGTTACATATAAAAATATAGCTGAACATACATTTTTAGCTTCTTTTGCATGGTTAAATAATATTTCGTCACTTGTTAATAACTCTATATTGTAATTAATATATCTTAATTATATCGGGTACTAAAGCTGAAAATACGAATCATTTGCCGGTGTAATATTTAACATAATTTTGTTATTATATTATAGTTTTTTAGACTTGATCACTTTCTCAGTCTAGAGTATTATTGTAACTAATATATCAATCTACTTCTTTTTCATTACCCCTTCAAAAACCACTTCGTCTATGTCTACAGACTCTAAACTATAACATCTTCGATTAAGTAATATTCATTAGTCAATAGTTCTCTATTCAATCATGAATTTTTCTCAAGGCACCACAAGGTATTTTATGGATATCCAAGTAGGAGGCAGATTTCGAAGTCTACTTAAGAAGCGAACTATAACCATAAACTTACAAATCATGCAGCATTTCTTGAATTAGGAAAAAGAAGCAGTATCTTATAACAGGGACGGCGGTGTATTTGAATATATTTCTCAAATATTTCCAATTTTTTACACCATGAAAAATAATTTTGTCACGTTTTGCTCAAATTTCGATCATTTTTCTCGCTTTTAACCAAAATAATCCATTGTAGCAGTAAGAAATAATATATATCATAATATTACTTTCTACTTTTGTAAAAGTATCATTTTGTTTTTTGCTTGACGACTAAATATTTTCGCATTCCTCAAACAGGAATGGTCTCAAGAGAGAACCCATTTTGACATGATCCTGTCATAAAATTCATTCTTAATATCTATATAACAACAAAAAAACCCGAAATAAAATAAAACTCAATGGAATAATATCAAACATATTGATGATAGCACCAAAAAGGGCATTGACCCTATAAAAATATAAAAGAGGATATCCAAACGATAGGACAGTTTTAATATAATGCAATAAATATTTTCTATTTTACATATCATTGATTGTATTTACTATTAAGAGAAACTAACTGAGAAAATTATGTTGAATTTGACATTATTGAGTTCCTGCGGTTAATTTAAAAAAGTACGGAAGGAAGTGGAAAAGAAACGAAACGCTTATTTGTCCATAATAAATGGCTTTATTTAGTTAATATCAAAGGTATGTCGTGTTTTATATGTTTGAAGTTTGGTATTGGTGTACATTCCTCTATATAAACATGAACATGTTATATTTAATATAACTCGTGTTTAATATTTTGATTAAAAAAAAGAGACTGCGTGTTTATGAGCACTTATTGTTTCGTAGCAAAAAAAAACGTAGCTGTAAAAAGATGGTAATATGAAAAATTTAAGGTAAACGTAAATAATTACCGGAAGCTTTTCACAATCAATTTTATTAGTACTTGACCACGTGTTGGTCAGTTTAGTAAAATGGAAACGAAAAGAAGTAAATTGTTTGTCTTGTTGTTTATCTAGATAATGAAATTGATTTGTTGACTCTAGAACACGCAACACTTAAATGTGAATGTGATAAACTATTCAGCTAAGTCTTGAGTTTTCATAATGGTATATAAAGATTGAAAAATTGTTGCTTTTCTAGTGAATAATACTATCGTAAGTTTTAAGTGAATATAGCAACGTATACAAGTTATATTTTGTGAAAGGATATTAATCAAAGAAACTGTAATTTATTACAACTATTTTATTTTATTTATTAAAAAACAGACCAACCCGTCACACTCGTTTACTATTCAGGTATTTCTAAAACACATGGCAGGATAGTACTTGCATTTATTTTGATCAGCGATATCTATTGCTGGTTTAACTATTAATGTTAACAATTGTTAAAGAACACACAGTAGTATAACACTAACAATGTTCCACGTAGCATTATTAAGCTATCAGTGTAGACAGACTAAACATGAAACGCTAAAATTGCGTTTATATTTGTTCATTGTTATGCTCATATCATATCCCATTTATTGGTTTTGTATTTGCATTTATTGGCATTTAATGAAAATGCCACACGACCAATGAAAACGAAAAAAATGTCAAGCTCTCAAAGAACTTCCAGACAGCTTAGTAGTTGATGAAGCGATATCCAATCATCTCTTCTTAAAATATTTCTTAACAGTCTGTAAGCAGTCAGTGTAGCCTTTTTTTCATTGACATATGATACGGTGTTAAAGTTAGAATTAGAGTTAAAATTGACTTGTGGTTTTAATAATTTGTAGTCTATCTAAAACAGAAGCTTCAAATCTTTGTTTAGGTTTTTCAGGTTATAGGCCTTCTTTTGCTACAATATGAATCCAATTTTACATTATTAATTTATTTTAGATTTACGCAATTACAATGATTTACACAAAATCATTTGTAGATTATAGTATAGTAAAATTCATCAATGAGTTACTGATTTTCGCTCATTATATCCGGTTCTCTACGTAAGCACTTAATTCTGTAAGACCCATATGTATCACTAAAACAAAGAGTCTAATAACCTTTATTTGGAGAAGTAATTACTATCGGACAAAACCACTCTTACACAATATTCCAAAAAGTAACTTAAAATTGAGAAAGAAATAAAAATCGAATGGAGAAATATCTGAACTATGCGGTGGATGCGAAAGCATCAGCAAGAACATCTAAAGATGTAGTTGCGTAGTAATAAATATTGACTAGGTTTTGTCGAGTAGGTAAAATCGATGCAAGTTTTTTAAAAAGTATTTAGTATTTTTAATGAATATTAAAGAAATAAGTTAATACAAAGTTTGTAGTAAAAACTATTAGGAAATATAATTTAAAGCTTGAAAAGTAGTTATTCCATTTGGTATAATATTAACGTGGACTCAGATCGTAAAATAATCTAAAATTTAAAGACATATTTTGAGTAAAACTCTCTGCTCTTGGTTTTATTAAAAATTTTATGCGAATTTTATTTGTTTCTCGTGATCACTGACACTGATTTCGATGCTAACAAGATTATACGTTTGAAACAATAAAATTTCAATGAGCATTATATAATCGTATACAGTGTAAATATTATAGTGTATATGAAATAAATATTGTTGTTACTCTATCTGTAAATTTTAAATTTAATGCTATTATTAATAAGTTTGCAGTCTAACAGATTATTTTTAAAATTGGTTTTAATCGCTTTTTGCTACTGTCTACTGTCCATTTGGTCTCCGTGATGACTGATGTTGAAAAATTGGTGCGTTATTCCAGGTCATTAAATTCGATATATGTATACTATGTATCTTTTTCAACCCTACTTCTTTAATTAAATACATATACTGCAATTAAACAATTCATTTATATCTACCGAGTAATAATTTGAAACAGTTCACTCTGTCCAGAATTCTCCACAACTTGATATATGTGTTGCAAGCTATTTACTAATCACAGCATTTATCGACCTATTTGTGGGGACTTTTTCCAGCAGTCTCCTATGTTATGGTATATTGCCCATTATGAAAACTAAAGATTCTTCCTAGTTCTTTAAGAGCGAAAACATATTATGGTTAATTTCTCTATGGTACTCACCCTTGGGCCTGTAGGAAAACTCTAATTCTACGTCAGGTATAAAACCATTCCTGTTTCCAGCAGGAAGAAAGCGTGCATTGTTTTATTGATGGGACTATACACGAAGAAATATACGGTATTGGTGAAACTGAAATAATTCTACATGTATTCTACGGAGAAATTGTTTGAGTACTAAAAAAAACTTATACAAGATACGTTAGAGTAAAACTGAATATATCTGTAGAGAAAAAACTACGAGTGACAAGACACAACAACGCCATAACGCATATGAAACCATATCGATTCTCAATTTAAATAACATACACTGCAATTATATATAGTATTTATATCTACCGAGTAATAGTTTAAAATAGTTCGGCAGTACATATACTAAAATTGGAATAATACTAAGAAGATTGACATGGTCCCTACACAAAGATGACACGCAACATCGTAAAGCATTCTACATTTTTAAGCTAGGCTATGGCTCCCTTCGCCAATGCTGCTCCACCTTATCTCAAATCAGTAGATGTCATTCAAAATACTGCGCTTGGAATATCGCTGGGTGCCTTTCGACCTTCACCTGCAATTAACTTGCGCATTCTTAGATCCACCTCATCTCCTTCTTATCGTAGAGATTTACTTTCATTGCAGTTCACTGTGAGATCACTTGCTATACCATTTTCGTTAAATCCGACCTCCACTTAGAGACATTCACTCGTCCTAGGCGGTCTTTTCCCTAACTACTCCACTCGTACCTCTCATATAATTGCTATTTTAATTTACGGGCCTGGAATTGGCTTGTTGCAATCCCTCCTTGTCCACTACCCCAATTCCCCCCTTGGACGTTCACTACCCCCTTCATAAACACATATTTATGTCAATTTTATGAAAGAGACGATTGTCCTTACTTTATTCGGTCCTAGTTCTGTGAAGTTCTCCACTCTTATCTAGGCCGTAAGCACATACATACCGATGGCTCTAAATCTCATAGCGGGCTTGGCAGTATATTTGTGGTGGACAATCGGTTATTCCGTTTCAAGATCCCTGAACAGGGCGCAGTATAAACCACTAAACTCTTCGCGATATTCAAAAGAATGGCTAATCCAGACCGACTTCCGAAATGCTCTCCAATTATTCCTGGAACAGAAATCCAACCATCCCCTGGTCACCGACTCACTGTTCACTGTCTATCATTCGTATGCTTTATTCGAATGGAAACAGGACAAGTTTACTGTGGATCCCTTTTCATATTGCTATACCGGGAAAAGATTGCGCGAATAGTGCGGCTATATTGGCAATCCATACTGACCTTCGGTTCTTGTTTCATAAATAACGAGGTAGAACGTCGTTGGGTCCACGAGGCCAGCTACAGCAGGATCTTTGAAGTTAAAGTGTTTTTCTTCGCGTTCCTTCCTTTCATCATCAATCGTGGCTTTTAATCGACTGAGATTGGGCCACTGTCATTGCTCGCACGGTCATTTGATGACTTCGAGCCCGCCAGTTCACTGTGAGTTTTGTCACCATGCCCCTATTTCAGTCTATCACATACAGGATCGCCAATTGAAATAAGTGTGGGCTGCAAAATTTTTGAAATGCCTTAAGAGGAGAAAATGCAGGATTCTACGAGATATCGATTTTCTCCATAGAATCTAGCCCATGCTAAATTAAGTGGTAATTACCAAATAAAAATTTAGGGTATGTTATATGGGTTCAGTGAATATAGGTAAACCGAAATGAAACAGTGGTGTTTACATTATGTGACCGTTATTTATTGAAGTAATATAAAAATGTGAAAATACAAGTGGCAAAAAATAGGCTGGCAGCGCTGGTGACGGGTCTTTGGGCAGTCGATGGTGTCACGTCTAAACCAAACGATGGTCGGTTACTGAATGATCAAGGTACCCTTCAATAATATCCCAGATAAACATCTCGGGGTTGCCGCATAGTCGTTATCTTTTCATAGTTGGCGCTACTTGCACCCCGCCCGTGGTAAACATCTGGGATTATATTTCTGGGTATTTTGTAAACAGTTATTCCACGATGTAAAACAAAATACAGCTTTTCTCGATCTATTTGTGGGGACCTTTTCTAACAGTGTCCTATGTGCATTGTTTTATTCAAGGGACTATACAGGAAGAGATATATAGTACAGGTGTACAGAACATTTTTATGAATTAATAATTCTAGACATTTTCTACGGAGAAATTATTCGAGTACTGAAAAAATTTAGTACTCGTACAAGGATATGTTAGAATAAAATTGAATATTTCTATATAGAAAAAACTAGATAATATAACGGGCGTTCTCCGTGACTACAAGACATACGCCGTAATGCACATTTAACCATATCGATCCCCGTAAACGCGTTTCGAGCGCTCATTTGTTTTTACCGTCGTCTGTCCGCACACTCTCTGACCCTCTGAATTATTTGCAGCAATTTGATAGCGTGACGTCAGACCCGATAGCCGTGACGTTGAACCAGTCGAACAGCGGATGGCAGAAAATCGACCTGACCCAAACCGTACGCACGTGGTTGGGCGAAACCGGTAAGGACAAGCTGCGACTGTTCGTCGACTGCAGCTGTTGCAGTCACTGGCGCATCCATCTCTTCAATGAAGAGAGAGACGGCCTCGCGAACCCCAACCGACCGTTCCTGGTTATTCACACCGACCCGAACACGGCGAAGAGAGTGAGAAGGAGAGCTATAGACTGTTCCGTAGATTCAGGTGAGGCCGTCATCCGCTAACTGCCCCTAATCGGCGATCGGTTGTGACGTTTGCCGCTTTTTTTCTCTCTGTTCTGTTGCAGGAAATCAATGTTGTAAACAACGGTTTTACGTTAGCTTCAAGGCTCTTGGATGGGACGACTGGGTGATAGCGCCACAAGGGTAAGACATTTTTTTCCTCTCATAATAACAGGTAATTGAAAAGTCCCCGGGCTGACACATAGAAGGCGCTACTCGAATTAAATCCATATGTTTTTTAGTTAGCCCTAACCCTCAAAAGATGCGTGTATAAGTTTGACAGCTGTCGGATCATTAGTTTGTGAATTATAGCATTTTGAGTGAAGCAACTTTTGTTATTGTGAAAAAATGGACAAAAATGAATTTCGCGTGTTGATAAAATATCGCTTTTTGAAGAGAAAAATACATTTGAAGAAAAAACTTGGCTAGGTGCCGAATTTCCGGACACTGCCCCAGGAAAATCAACCATCAAGGATTGGTATGCTAAGTTTAGACGTGGTGAAAGAAGCACCGAAGACGGTAAAAGCAGTGGATGCCCAAAAGAGGTTGTTACAGACGAAAACATTTAAAAAACCAACAAAATTATTTTCAATTACCGTAAATTGAAACTGAATAAAATAGCAGACACACTAAAGATATCAACTGAACGTGTACATGATATCATTCACGAATAGTTGGGTATGAGAAAGTTCTGTGCAAAGTGGGTGCCGAGCGAGCTCACCTTTAACAAAAAACGACGATTTGATTTCGGAGCAGTGTTTGAAGGTGATCAAGCGTAATAAATCCGAGTTTTTGCGTGGATATGTGACAATGAATGAAACATGGCTCCATCATTTCACTCCGAAGTCCAATCGACAGTCATCGGAGTGAACTGTACACGATGAACCCGCTCCAAAGCGTGGAAAAATGCAACAGTCGGCTGCCAAGGTTATGGCGTCTGTATTTTGTGATGCGCATATTTTAGTTACTATTACACAGCGACCTTTACATAGCGGACCGTTTGAAAGATGAAATCGCCGAAAAACGGCCGCATTTAAACAAAAAGAAAGTGCTGCTTCACCAAGGTAATGCACCATGTCAAAAAGCAATGAATCGGGCTTCGAATTGCTTCCTCATCTACCGTATTGTCCAGATCTGGGCCCCAGCTACTATTTCCTGTTCTCAGATCTCAAAACTATGTTCGCTGGGAAGAAATTTTCGTCGAATGCAGAGGTGATCGCCGAAATTAAGACCTATTTTGAATCGAGGGACAAATCGTACTACAAAAATAGTATCAAAATGTTGGAGGGTCGCTATAATAAGTATATCACACTCGAAGGGAATTATGTTGAATAAAAAAAATAATTTTGCCAAAAAAAATGTGTTTTACATGGTAGGCCGCGGATTTTTCAATTGACCTGTTATCAACAATTAAATCAACTATTAGAACAGAAAGGTATTTCCAATCACAAATTTCTTGATTATTTAACATGAAAAATGCTACGAAAATGTAAAGATGTAAAAAAGACGAAGCCATTTTGAATATTACCATTGGTTCTTTCATTCATCCGTGGAGTTATTTTATCAAAATGTTGCCATTTATATGTTTTTATGTTATGATTGTATCGCTAAGCCTACTTCCACTACGGTTTGTTTGTTTTTCTTTTATTTTATTATATATTACGTTTTTATGAAGTAGTATAGTGTGGTGCTATATATTGTTTGTTTATTCATTTGCATTTGAATTATTACTTTACAGTAGTAATTAACAAATGTGCTTTTAGTCTTAATTTATTAAATAGATAAATAGTTCATAGTTCATGCTATTAAAGATGTTTTTAAGTTGGTAATAATAATGCAGCTAAATTAATGCCCCAGTGTAATTATATCACCCATTTAATCAGCTATTAAAATAGAAAGTTATTTTCAATCATAAATTTCTTGATGATTTAACATGAAAAATGTTACGAAAATGTCCATATACGAAGCTGGTTTGTTGGTTTTTCTTTTATTTTATTATATATGACGAATATATAGTAGTATGGTGTGATGCTATAACAGGTCAAATAAAATGTCCCCAGCCTGACACATAGATGGCGCTACTAGAATTAAATCCTTGTGTTTTTAGTAAGCCCTAACCGTCAAAACATGCGTGTATAACTTTGACATCTGTCGGATCATTAGTTTGTGAATTATAGAATTTTGAGTGAAGTAACTTTTGTTATTGTGAAAAAATGGATAAAAAGGAATTTCGCATGTTGACAAAATATTTCTTTTTGAGGGAAAAAATATAATTGAAGCAAAAACTTGACTTTATGCTGAGTTTCCGGGCACTGCCCCAGGAAAATCATCCATCAAGGTATGTTAAGTTTGGACTTAGTAAAATGAGCACCGAAAACGGCGAACGTAGTGGACGCACAAAAGAGGTTGTTAAAGATGAAAACAATTTAAAAAATCGACAAAATGATTTTGAATGATCGTAAATTGAAACTGAATGAAATAGCAGATACTCTAAAGAGATCAACTCTACGTGTACATCATATCAATCAGGAATATTTGGGTATGAGAAAGCTCTGTGCAAAGTGGGTGCCGCGCGAGCTCACTTTTGACAAAAAACAACGAGTTTATGATTCGGAGCAGTGTTTGAGGATGATCAAGCGTAATAAACCCGAGTTTTTCCGTTGATATGTCACAATAGATGAAACATGGCTCCATAATTTAACTCCTAAGTCCAATCGACAGTCATCCGACTGGACTATACACGATGAACCCGCTCCAAAGCGTGGGAAAACGCAATAGTCGGCTGGCAAGGTTATGGCGTCTGTATTTTGTGATACGCATGGAATAGTTTTCATTGGCTGCCTTGAAGGAGCAAGGACCATCAACAGCGACTATTACATAGCGTTATTGGACCGTTTGAAGGACGAAATCGCCGAAAAACGGCCGCATTTGAAGAAAAATAAAGTGCTGCTTCCACAAGACAATGCACCGTGTTACAAGTCAGTGAAAACAATGTTAAAAGTCCATGAATTGGGTTTCGAATTTCCTCTTCATCCCCCGTATTCTCCAGATCTGGCCCCCAGCGACTATTTCCTGTTCTCAGATCTCAAAAGAATACTCGCTAGAAAGAATTTCTCGTCGAATGAAGAGGTGATCGCCGAAACTGAGGCCTATCTTGAAGCAAAGGACAAATCGTACTACAAAAATGGTATCGAAAAGTTGGAGGGTCGCTATAATCAGTGTATCACCCTTGAAGGGAATTATGTTGAATAAAAAAACTAATTTTGCCAAAAAAAATGTGTTTTACTATGGTAGGCCGGGGACTTTTTGATCGACCTCTTTTATTTCGAGGTTGACACTTTTTATTAACTAATATGGCTGGATTAATAGTTTTAAATCTAAGGAATTGTTGCGTTTGTTCTAGATATTACGCCAACTATTGCCGAGGCGACTGCGGTCACCATCGCACCCCAGACACCTTCGTCACCTACCACACCCACGTGATAGAGGAAGCGCGAAAAACCCAACATCTCTCCGGCATGACCCCCTGCTGCGCCCCCCTCAAGTTCTCCAGCATGTCGCTGATCTACTACGGTCCCGAATCGACCATCATCAAGCGGGACTTGCCCAAAATGGTGGTAGACGAGTGCGGATGTCCTTAAACTGTTGAGGGGCCGATTCGAATTGTCGAAACGACAGAAACAAGATCCACACGCGTGATCGTAGAACTGTTCCACATCCATGGAAACCGCCGAAGGATACGGCTAGTCGCACTTATCGTTGGGACGTCATTTAACATGAATCCGGCTAAGTTCTTTCGTGGTATTCAACGGTTATCGCGCGGCCCAGTGTGTCTGTGTAAGTGTAGATAAATAATCAAGCAACTGTAGTACGGTTGCTGCTAGTGGTGCTGGTTAGAGTCTGAATCGAAGGCAATCAGAAGAATACGAGTGTGACGTGCGACTATTAAATAGTTGTGGTGTTAGATAGGTTATTAAATTTAGATCTGCAAATGGATTCGGATTAAATAAATCCCCTTATTGTTGCTAATAAAACAAATACCATTATGTAAAATTTACGGGAATAGGAAACAGATCCTGCTGACGGTACACGCTCAACAGGAGGACAGTTGGTGAACAAACATTGGTGAAGCGATATAATCGAAGATATAATATATTATTTATATTAATCCTATTAAAGTTTAAAACATATATAATTATACAATATTTAAATATTACTCTACTACATCTACATTGCGAAACAATTACTTTATATTGTATCTTTGATTATTTTTCTTTATTATACAGGGTAACTTTATCTATATCAAATCAAATTTTTAGTTAAAAATAGATCCCTATTATGCTCCAGTATATTTAAAAGTACCCTGTATGTAACAAACTAAGCACATTATTTTGTACAGGACTGAATAACTCATTTTACCTATTCTTCCAGATCTGCTAGAATCCAAAGTTTCGAAACTATCTTTTAAGAAAGTTATTCTCTCTTATCATATTCCTCACTTACACTGTGAAGACTTTGGATCTGATTCAATATTCTTTCCTATATGAAATAGTGAGTGTTTCTCGTGCGATTATAAATGAAATAACATTCCAAAATACTCAAAAACAAATACTCTTTGTACATTCCACTATGATAATTTTAGATAGTATTCATTTGGACATTAGGTTAAGATTTTTTTAATATTTAATACTTAAACTTGTGATCGATTTATACTTTGTGATTTTGTTACGTAGCAGTTGAATGTTGACGTTGTTCGAACTTTTAGAAATGTTAAAATTTCATTGGGTTTCGTGTACAAAGTGTCTTGGGAGTACTAGGTTTTCATTAACTATAAAATTGTTTTTATTTTTATAATGTATACGATTTATAATTTATTTATTATATTACTGTTATTAATTAATTGTTTTACTATATGTTATATTACTCATTGGTATTATTGCGAATTGATTTAAATGAAACTGAAGAACGTCAACATTAAAACTGAAAAGTTTTTTACCATTAACTGTGATTTTTGTAGTGTTTTTTATGGTATAAATAGAAACGATAGATATTAGGTATTAGTATTTTAACGTATGGGTTAGGTCCGGTGAGGAACCGGGACTTAATTTTTAAGGTTTACGTTCTCGATCCTTTTCGAAACAATAGAAAACCAACGCTCATTTTTTTATCGGCCTCTCGGGTTTTCGTTTTAGGGAAATTCGGTTTGAATCGCTCACTGCCTCTTTGATTTCGAACTACTTAAACGGTTTTTATGTCGGTGGGAGTATTGGTTGAAAATAGTTGAAGAGAAACAATTTCCTTCAAGCGGATTCACTTTTCGACAAGTTTGTTGTAATTAGTCTGTTACTATGACAATAAAAATTATTTATTTTATCGAATTGACACTATTACGACAAATCTTTTAAAAAAGAATTATCATTAATATAGTTGTTACTTCTCTTGCTAGTCCCATAATATTATTAATAATAATGAATATTACTTATAGCTTCTTTAAAAAAAACTGTTGATCAGGAATAAACCGAAATTTTATTCATCGAGGAACTGAGTTTGACTAGCGTTGTTTTTTGGTCTTCAAACTTGTTGGTGGAGTACTGAAGTGACGGATTGTTGGTGTAGTTTTAACTCAGATTTCTTCGTAGTCAGTAATAAAACGCAAGATCAATTTCCAAATACATAACAAAACATTTTAGGAGAAAATAAGTGCCTAATATAAAAATCAACAAAAAATATTTTTAGCTTATAAAGCAGGGTATTCAAGAATTTCTATTATATACCCTTTGTAGTAGAGAAAATGTCTTTTTTCTGTTGACAATTTTCAGTTTTCTTTATATGTCTAACGCCAGTATTAATGAACTTATATATAGATGGTCTTAGAATTAAATTGAAAAAAACGTAAATAATAATAATAGAGCTTACTAATTAATTTCAGTAATGAATGTTTTCCATATATACCTATAGATATGCAAGACTATTTATTAAATAATTATATAAACAGTTAATATTCGGTTTAAACTATAAATAAATTATAAAGAAAATATATTTTAACAACGCTTTATTGGAATATTTCAAAAAAATCACAATGAATATCCTGAATTAGTAAAATTGACTAGGAATAATCGAGCGTGAACCATCGGGAATATTCAGGAGACGTTATCTGTTTGTTATAGAGATATATTTAGAAGAACGAACATATTTTTTAGAAAATTTAGGCTTATAATACGATGTCCTATTTATATCTGTCAATTATTTTAATCAATAACCGATTTTTATTGTACTTAATTAATATTAAAGTCAATTAAGAGGAAGCGTTATATATCCTTTTGAAATATATCCAATACTTACTCGAATATTACAAGCTAAACATTTGATATAAGTTGTAAACAAATACGTATATATTATAATATAGTGAGGAATCTTTTAGAACAACGAAAAGACGTTAGTGAAGAGTGGAGGAGTTGAAGAACTGAACTTACGAGAAGGTGCAATACCACGACACTTATTTATTACCGAACTATTTGATAGAATTGCTATTTACTAAGAGTTCTAGTCATGCCATATACTGAACAGTATTATTCCAGTTGAATCTCAACTTTTATTAGAGTTTTACAAGAGAAATACGAACTATTTTTGCTTACCGAACTTATATCAGATGTCCAAATACCCATTGTAAAAATATATATTTCCTTTTGAGAGAATATAATAGAACAATCAAAAGTATTATCGCAGAGCTTTATAGACGTGATATAGAACGATGTTGTTGCTTTAATATACAATCCCGACGAGGTACCCGGTGACGAATCTTTGAGAACCATCTAATTTTGTTGATTTGTCCGCTTGTTTCGGTTCAAACTTTGTATATTAAGCGACGACGCGTCGACAAGATCTTAAAACAAAATTAGAACATTGTAAAATTACTTTTTATAAGACGTTAAAGATTGTACAATAAACTTAGCTTTTGCAAAAATAACTAAAATTTGATATTACCAGCTCAGTAGTTAGTAAAATTAAGGCAGCAGTTTTTATTATGGAGAATAAAACAAAAAAGTAATGTTCCTGATATAAAATTATAAAAAATACCTTCGATAAATAAAAATGTTAAAAATCCACTGGTGTGTTTTATTTATAAATTCCCTTATATCATCATAACCATCATCGTAGTCAATCAGTTCAGTAGACCTTTTTGTACATATTCCTTGTGTTCCTATTTCCCGCAGAATTTTTTTACTCCAAAAATCTTTGCATCTATCCTAGAGTCCTTCGTTCTGCTGAAGTATCTCTTTTAAGTCTTTTAATTACGATTATCTGTTATGCCACGTCATAACAATAACATGATTCCTTAAATTAAATCAAAGTATTTGTCTCTCTATTTTATGTGAATTGTATTGTTTTCTCTAGAAAAAAACTCTATTCTTTAGACATGACTCTTTCCATTTTGTATCTAATTGAAGTAAATTTGAGTAAATGATTCTCTTAATTATAGAGCCCATTAGAGTCTTATTCTGTCGCATGAGAATAAAAAATCAGAGGGTGATAAATCTGACGAATAAGCTGATAGGTGATGTAAGTACAGGAATGGTGAAACAAGTTTCGACAAAAATATTTTGTTTTATTGACCTTCTTGTGTTGATTCAATTATTGTCTTATCTACATTTAGGATAATACAAATGTTGATGCTAATGAAAATTCTAAATCATAAGCACAATTTTTTATTATTGAACAGTAGAGCTCCAAAAAATATGTTTATTTGTTAAAAATTAGGTCAAATTTATTCGAAGGGTTAAAATATAACGTTTTGGTTTATGTACGTGGCGATATATCATCTTATACGCGCTTCAGAACGGCAGTTGTTTTCATCCCGACGTCCTTCGTTCGGCTCAAGTTTCTTTTATAAGTCTTTTAATTATGATTATCTATTATGCCACCTACTTGACTGTATTTGATTTTAATTCTTTTTTAATAACATGATTCCTGAAATTAAATCAAAATATTTGTCTCTTCATTTTACGTGAATTGTATTGTTTTCTCCATAAAAAATTGGTCAAACTCTATTATATAGACATGACTCTTTCCATGTTGAGCCAAACTGAAGTAATGTTGAGTAAATGATCCTCTAATTAATAGAGCCAATTAGAGTTTTATTCTTT
Organism: Rhynchophorus ferrugineus; assembly: GCF_030347505.1. Taxonomy (NCBI): domain Eukaryota; kingdom Metazoa; phylum Arthropoda; class Insecta; order Coleoptera; family Curculionidae; genus Rhynchophorus; species Rhynchophorus ferrugineus. The sequence continues at coordinate 4,185,154 of NW_027472582.1, read as the reverse complement.
CGTTTATGCGCTTCAGAATGGTCAAACACATATTTTGCAAACCAAGCTCTTAAAATGTATGTCCTTCCCATACTATAACCAGTACATACCAAGAATATATCCAATAGGTCTGATATACCTTTTTGATAGTATTAATGTTAAACATTTCTTCCTGCAAACACCACCGCCATATTTTCAGTAATTTATGTACAGTCACCAATGACAAAAGATTATAACATGCTTTATTCAATTCCTATATACAGTTTGTTATTATACATTAGGCTAGTTCTTGTTAATGTTATTGAAGCAAATAAATCCGGTTTTTCCACCGTCCGGATATTTAAATTTTACGGCCAAATCAACAGTAATACTTGTTGGACTTTGAAATCGTTGCGAATATTAGACCGAAACGTCGATGAGAAAAGACTATAGTTTATCACAATGACGCCCTGAGTTTCCAATCCTAAATTAGCTTTAAGTAAGATAAAATATATATGAAATTCCCATAGAAACCGAGGCATCAATATTTAGCAACAAAATATTAAACTACCAATAACAAAACTTGCTTTACACTTGAAATATTCTTGACGAAGACACTGTTTAATATTCTTTCTAATTAATGCATTTGTGTTGATCATTGAAAGAAATCACTTTCTTTTGCAGAATCGCGATCAGATAATATCGTAACATGAAACCTTAAGTTACAAAACCTGGGAAAATGTAAATTAAAACGTAGATATTGGAATTTTAATCCTACATGCCATATCTCCCGCATATTGCTCCTTGTGATTAGAACTTACCTCCACTGAATATATGACCAACGTATAAAAGAAATTCTAAATTAATATTAAAAAAAATAGTAATAGATATCTGCAAAAAGATAATGAATCAAAATAGCTCAGGTTTAAGTGGTCATTAGTTCTTTCTTTCTAAAATAGAATTTTTTTTCGGTCCTTTCTGGCCAATTTTTAACTTCATAGTGGTCTTTAATATCTCTACTGTCCCACAAACAGAGATATCAACGATATTTCGTGAAATCTCCCTGTAGTCCAAGGAACATAGCAACACCTTTTAAATTGGCCCAAACATTCCGGTTGTGTTTTTTGTATTTATTTCAAATTAGTTTCATCTTTTCATACGTTCCTTTTAAAATCACTGAATATGTAATATATATTGAAGGATATAATCGAATGCCATTGGGGAGTAATACAGATTTTAAGCGTAACTAGTATTTACATTATTACTAACAAACGTAACGTGTTAAAAAACTATATCTATAGACAGTGTTTTTAACAAATAAAATAAGGAATTCAAAACATGTAATCTTATTCATGTTAAAAAAATTATGTCAAACAGTGTCACTACAAAATAAACGATTTTTCAGAAATTAATAATCCCTCGAATATATTTATTGTAAAAAAAATGTGCACTAAGTAATATAATATATTCGTTGAATGATAAGTAACATAAAACATAATAATATGTATCGACTGAGCCAATAACCGAGAAGAGAACAGTTAAAAAACGAATCAAAAACACAAAACTATTATGGCAAACGTTGACATTACGAACAATCGAAATCCAGAGACTGGAAGTTTCGGTGCGGAAGGGAACAAAGTCGATTTTCATGCACCCAGAAAAAGTTTTTGGCAACTGCGGAACTTTGGCTCCATTCCGAAGTATAACATGCTCTAAAATATATTCAATGTAGAGCTCTGCCCGGCTAAATCTTTTTGTCTATGTCTAAGTGATTTACGCGAGATATCGTCCAAAAAAATAGCCCGATGCAATTCTTTAATTTTGCATTAGAGCTAGTGGAGTTACCAACGTCAGATTCCCCACTAAATTAGGTACTCTCTTTAATTTATGCTGCATAAATACTGTAAGAGTAGTTATATATAGATACATATATATAAAGTCTAAAATAACAGCGAGCCCATGTCATTACTCATCTTACTCTAGCCTAAAAGATATAACAGGTCAAATAAAATGTCCCCGGCCTGGCACATAGATGGCACTATTAGAATTATATCTATATGTTTGTTAGTTATTCCTAACCGTCAAAAAATGCGTGTATAAATTTGACAGCTGTCGGATTATTAGTTTGTGAATTATAGCATTTTGAGTGAAGCAATTTTTATTATTGTGAAAAAAATGGAACATGTGAACAAGACATGTGAAAAAAGAAAACATTTAAAAAATCCACAACATGATTTTGAATGACCGTAAATTTAAATTAAAGGAAATATCAGACATTCTAAAGATATCAACTGAAGGTGTACGTCATATCATCACGAATATTTGGTTATGAGAAAGCTATGTGCAAAGTGGGTGGTGCGCGAGCTCACTTTTGACCAAAAAACAACGACGAGTTAATGATTTGCGTTAAAGTTTTTGCGTCGATATGTGACAACGGATGAAACATAGCTCCATCATTTCACTCCGATAACCAATCGACAGTCATCCGGGTGGACTGCACACGATAAACCCGCTCCAAAGCTTGGAAAACGCAACAGTCGACTTACAAGGTTATGGCATCTGTATTTTGGGATGCATATGGAATTATTTTCAGTGACTACCTTCAAAAACAAGGACCATCAACAGCAGCTATTATATAGGGTTATTGAATCGTTTGCAGGACGCAATCGCCGAAAACGGTCGCATTTGAAAAAAAAAAGTGCTCATTCACCAAGACAATGCACCGTGTCACCAGTCAGTGAAAACGATGGCAAAAATCCATGACTTCGGCTTCGAATTGTTTGTTTCCTCATTCACCGTATTCTCCAGATCTGCCTCTTAGCAGCTATTTTCTGTTCTTAAATCTCACAAGGATGCTCACTGGGAAGAATTTTTCGTCGAATGAAGAGGTGACCGTCGAAATTGAGAGTTGAAGTTGAGAGTCGTACTTCAAAAATGGCATCAAAAAGTTTGAGGGTCACTATAATCAGTGTATCACCCCTGAAGGGAATTATGTTGAAGAAAAAAAAAACTAACTTTACCAAAAAATATGTTTTACTATGGTAGGTCGGGGATTTAGAATTGACTTGTTTAAATGCAGTCTGATGCATTCTAACCATATCAGCCGATAAAAGTCATTGTCTGAAATATTCATTAGATTAATATCTCTAATGAGAAATAATAATAAAAAATAAATAATAAATAATAATAAAGAGAACCTTTTAAGGTGTTCTGCAATAGAAGAAGAAAGAAATAAAATAAATATCTCGACAAACATATAACTAATTAAATTAGTAAACAAAAATGCGTAATTCATCATAAAATTAAGCTATTTACAAGGTAAAATTAGATTTCTAGAAATACTGCATTTTTTCAAATGTGCATGTCATTGGTACCTCGCAATTGGGACAAGGATGTTTTTCAGCTCGTTCCATTAGGAATTGATGGGTAATTTGACACCAATCACCGAGCTATTTAATTTTATTTGAAGCCAAAGCTTGTTCCCCACAGGCTACCCCAGAATTTCTATCTTACAAACTACAAATGGTTAAATACAATATATATATATATATATATATATATATATATATATATATATATATATATAATGTATTTATTACTTGTTGTCATAACATTTTTGGCGAAGTTATTTGTCAATTTGTTCTCAGATATGCCTAGGGAAGCAGACTATAACAAGAATTTCCGTCACTAGGAGGCATCAGGAAAATACCTCATTAATAATTTGCAGATAATTCTTATCAGCATCTATAAACCATTTTAGGAGAGCTTGTAAGAGAGGCTATACTGTTAGGGGTCTAGTTTATTGTGAAATAGCTTAAAATAAAGCATTAAAAATAGTGAAAATAGAGGACAGTCTGAAGAGTGTATCCATCAGATATATATTAGCCTCAAAAAAAATATAAGAAAAAGCCAGGAATTACTTGTTGCCATAATGGTACAAGATACTAATTTTAAACTCTCAAAAACTGCAATATTAATGTTTGGGTTAATTTCTGAGTTTCGCGTTCTGTTACTTCAGTTATATCTATTAATAATCGCACAATTTGGGTAGTCTGATTTGAAGGTGTAATTTCTGAAATGTTAGTGATTAGATTTTTAATGCCTTAAAACATTTCTTTATAGAAAATGACCGGACCATCTGTTAGTTGAAAAAAATAAAGTTAACAGAATCAAATATTATAGACAGAAGGTACATCAAGAACGATTAAATAAAATGAACTTGAACTATCAAATTTACTGAAGTATTTTGAAGAGTGGCATTATTCACTAGCCTCCAAAAAAATATAAGAAAAGTCCGGGAATTATTTGTTCCCTTAATGGTACGAGATATTAATTTCAAACTCTCAAACAACTCCAATATCAATATTTGCGCTAAGTTATACGTTTCGCGTTCTGGTACTTTAGTTGCGTAGTTTTTGCGATACCCTCCCAATCTCTTGTAATAGAGGATGATAAAATATTTTCGTTTTACACTTTTAGTTGACTGTTCGCCAGTGTCTAGACATCGAAAAAATTTGCATAGTCTACGCGATCCGCTTGTTTACTTTTTTGTTTTTAAAAATCCTAAAAGCCGGGTGGCTGCTAAAAATTTTCGAAATTTGCATAACAAAATGGTCGGTTCGGATGGAGCCAAACACATCGGGAATCAAGATAAATTATTGTTCTTAATACGCATTGCTTGTCAGCTTAGTCGCGTTATATCAGAACTTTATATTCGGATATTTTCACTATCAAATTTCACATAAGATGAACTTCCATCTGGAAAAGAAAATGGAGTTAGACAGAACGAGATAGAAAAAAGCTTATCATTACGTATATGCTCTTCTTGCTGCTCCCTCCTTCTTTTATACCATGCTTTCAATATATCTGTAGACAAAAATTGTAAAAAAACTTACTAAAGAAATATATAATTAAAATTAGGCTGCAATGTTTCACACATAACAATTTTTTCAAAAAAAAAAACAAAATTACCGCATCAGGTGTTTTTGTGGCCAACTTCATCTTCAAGATATGTAACATCTCCAGGTATATATGTTTACTTAGACTTGAAGATAAAGTCACTGAAGATCATTGAATGCTGTGTGAAGCTTATCGCAAACATTCTCCATCGATTTTAACATATTACACTGTTTTCGTTGTTTCAAAAGTGGCGATTTCAACATTGAAATCCAAGAGCTTTCTGGACAGGCAAAATAATTAGAGGACAACGATTTGAAGGCATTAGTCGATGATTATCGGTACAAAGTGCAAGAAGAATGTGCAGAATTGTTAGGAGTAACACAAGAAACCAATTCCAATCTCTGGAAGAGCATGGGCATTATCCAAAATCTTGGATATTTTGTACCGTGTAAAACCATTAATGGGGATCGCTATCAACTATAACTGATTTGTTTCAGCCGAGCACTGGGCGAAAAAGGCTCTAATACTGATGATACACAGCTATGTATCTTCAGTAAGCCAATGGTCGACCACATTTTGAAAAGCCGCTGAAAATACTCTTGGAAGCTTTAAAATAGAAAGTTCTATACCGCGCGCCTTATTCTCAAGACCTTGCTCCTTCAGACTACTACTTGTTCCGATAAGTGAGTCTGGAACTGTGTCAGCAGCGCGTTCTTATGAACATACCCTAAAATTGAAATCAAAAAATTGGACATCATTGGACCAATACTGTATCTATTCTACACTAATAATATCCCTAAATGCCAAGCATTAACCATTTTTTTATTAATAACATCTATATATATATATATATATATATATATATATATATATATATACACACTATAATCTAAGTTTTAACCTTCTATCTTCTCCTCCATATATACCGCTGGCTTTTCACTGTCGCATCGCCATTAACTGACGTAATATGTCGTATTTTATGCGGTATATTGAGACAAAAATCGCGAAAAAGCTCAAACCGTAAAAGTTTCGGGGTATGCGAAAGCATCGAACTTTTAAGTGGAATTGCATAGAGTCAGATCAAAAGTTTTGCATATTCGGTTATGATAAGAGATTGTTTGCTTATCTTAAATATAACAGTATGAGGCACTTGACCATATCCACGATATTATGATCTTTTTAAAGTTATTTTTATCTTGTACGTTTTCGCTCATATTGGCTTAATACAAAAGTGAACAAAAAATATAGAGCGCTATATATAGACTCATTTTCGTGATTTCTATATTGTATATTCTATAATATCTCATCTTTAGTTCGTTACCCCGTTATCGCTCAGTTTTAGTAATTGTTAACATTGGATCATACGTCCACATCAGGAAAGTTTCCTTCAGTCATTATCAGAATTACTGTGAACTAATCTAATGTATAAAAGATGCTATTGTAGATAATGTCTTTCAACAAGTTCAAAAAGTTCTTCATTGTATATACCTCTCAAACAGCATATTTATTATAATAACTCTTTACCATACCATTATTTTAATTCAATCGGATTTGTAACTATACCCTTCTACTAACTGATCTATGCAATGTAGAAAGTTTTTAGTTCTGTGACAATTTGAAATAGTTCTCTTGAATATACAATTCATACATTTGATTTCGTCGACATCTAGGTGATCTTGATTCGTCATCAGCTTCGTATATGGACGGTTTCTCTTTGGTCAATTTAAAATGAAGTTGTTTTTGGCTTTTTGAGTCATTTTAGTCATATTTCTAATAAAAGAGAAGCAACTTTATACTTTTAAGCATCAATACTTAATTCTTTAATGCATCTTATTGACAAGAGGGGACCCCAACTCATTCCTTTTCGAAGTAGCTAATTTGCTAATATATATATATATTAATAGTAACTAATTATATAATATATATAATAGTAACTAATTAAAACTAAATTTTTATAATTAATTTTTTATATGAAATAATTCACATTGTAAAACTTCCTTGTTTCTAAATATTAAAGTATATAAGTTATATAAAGTTCCAAAATCAAGATTCGCCTTTGTCTTATAAAAAAAGATTAAATTAAAAACTATTATGGCAAAAAGTATGTTTGATAAAGTTTTGCGTTGAAAATATGTTCGCATCAATTCCAGGAAGTAGGCCCAAAATTTAAGAAAACAAATTAATTTTTTATTGTTGCCAGACTATTTTTTTGGATCGAATATTTTATAGGATCAAAAGAAAATTAGTTTTAGTATTGTTACAAATACATAATAACAATATTTAGTGTACGTTCTTCGGATTGTATAAAATTAAAATAAATTATTTGTCAAGAGGTTCTATTAATATATTAAAGTATCTTTTTTATCAATTGATATCATCCTCTTAATATTTGGTTTGGACCTATCGTCTAACGTAGGTTGTAAATCACAATTCTCATCATTAAGCTTACCAACTGTCGAGTTAACTAAGAGTTAACTAAGAATTTCAGTGAGTTTAACAAGTTAAGCTATAAAATAATGCACTGTTAATTTCGAGTTCTTTATAATAAGAAAGTGTCTATCATAGCCCAATATATTATGAAAATAAAAATCAAAATAATTTTATTATTCTAAAATAGTGATTGATATAATTAAAATCGAAATTATTTTTTTCATTCGTTTAACATTATAGATTGAGTCATATCTGTTTACGTAAGGGAGCTTTTATGTACTAGAAATCTGCAACTGAGACGCTTTGATTGCTCGTAGAATATCGTAAAGCTGAGTGAAGTTGTTGTGAGCGGTCTTAAATAATAATAAATTATCGAGTAGGAAAACAAAGGTTTGTTGATACAAACACAGTTTATCAAATCATTGACTAGCTCTTGTTTAAATTCACCTGTGTAAAAATTGATTCTGAACAGCTCTTTAAATATAACTTTCAATCATAAACTTATAACTAATTTTCTAGAATAAAATACGAAATTCCAGAAGAAGCAAAGTTGTACACCCATTACCGAAAGTTATCCAGCTTTCTGGAAGCTTTCAGTCATATTTTATGTAATACGACTTCCAGTATGGATCAAGTCAGTCAATACACGGAACAATGTTGCAACACAGTGATATCCGCGATTTATACTAAGCAGTATTTAATATAGCAATAACGTGCTTAGCGAAGATGCCAAAGATTCGTCAGTAGTTCCGGTTGAAATTGTATGATTTGCAATAAAAAGGGGATGGAGACTTCATAAGAGCATTTTTATATACCAAATATATTGGAGGATTGTTGGTCCTATGCCAGGACCGAATCTCTGTGCTGTAAAAGGAATAAATTACATCGACGTACAATGTCTCACAGACCGAGTTATTGCACATGTGAATATGGCAATATTTTTCGAAAGGACAAATTGGAAAGTTCATGTTTAAATGATTATTATTGTTCGATTAAAGCAACGAGAGAGATAGTTTGAACGTGTGAAGCATTAACAGCTGGCGATAGTATTATATAAAAAATAGAAATGTTATTTCTTCTTTGTAAATTTACTACTTTATTAAGATTTTTTATGACATAGTTACAAAGCAACTTAAGATAAAAATAGAATAGCCTATTATTAATTTTTAATGAACAGCCTTTAAGGGAGCATTCTTGTCTAGAAATTTAATTTTTTTTTCTGTATATTATTATTTATAAATACTTGAAGTGAATAAGACTCAAAAATTTTCTCCCAAATTACGGTTGTTCGAAGTGTTTGAATATTTTAAATATTATTAATATTTAAATTGTGTTATGTTAGGTCATAAGAACAAGGACGACTATCATGGAGAAATGAATCATAAAATGAGAACATGTTTGCGATCTGCTCTGAAAATCAACTGTTAAAGAACTTGGATTGGTTGTTATAGACTATGAACTGTACCACAGCCGATGTAAAAGATCCCAACAAATAAATCAACAACGGATTGGAAAGAGGTAAGTCAAATTTTGAATAGGCCTAAAAAATCTATAATATAATAGTACTTCTTCCATATCATAGAATATTCAATCCAATTGAATTGATATGGGGTATTAGAATAGACATGCAGGTCGAGATGGATATATAAGAAGGAATTGTTTAGATACGTGTAAATAAGCATTGTCTACCATATTGGAAGCATCACGTTAAACAAAAAGCAAAACACATTAGAACCAAAATAAAACAACTATACTGGTTAGTCGGAAGATACTCTCAACTTGATCTAAAATCAAAGAGGTTGATCTATAATACAATTATAAAGCCAATTTAAACCTATGGGCTGCAAATATGGGGTTGCACTGAAAATTCAAATCAGTTAGTCATAGAGCGCTGTCAAAACAAGATTCTTCGATTGATTACCAATGCCTATCGCTATGTAACCAATGAAGAACTGCACGATGACCTGGAAATCAAATGGATTTGCGAAGTTGTGCAGGATTTTGCCTTGAAACACGAAAGAAGATTACTAAATCATTCTAACGTGGAAGCAATATAACTGCTGGACAGCGCACAGAATGTCAGGAGTTTGAAACGAACAAAACCATACGAACTTGTGTGAACATTTAGTGTGTATTATTAGTGTAAACTATAGCTATAAGTTAATAATTAATAAATAATTGTAATTTTATAATTGAGGAATACATACTGATGTACTTTCTCGCACTCGTCTTGCTTGCTAATTAATCCAAGCACATAGGAAAAATAGTAATAAATTAATTGTAATAATAATAATAATTAAGATTGTACTAAGCGTATCTAATAAAGATGTTATAAAAAAAATTGTCTACCACAGTTTTGATGTAAATGAACTCCATCAGATACCTGGCATAAGAAATTAACAAATGTATAATCGTGGACCAGTGTTATATAGACTGGAAATAAACAATTTACTGATTGACTTGAATAGTAACTCAGATTGGAAAATGACAGTTACTGAAGGAAACTTTCTAGATATAATATTATAATGCAATGACAAATACATTAAGAGGAATGCAGTGGTTAAACCGTATAATACAGAGGATGGTGGTAGAATTTTCCATGAAAAATATACACAGGTATTAACAGAAGAGATAAGGAGATATGCATAAAATAATAGAAACTTGTAATAGTAGTTTTAACAGAAGGAGTGAAAGTTCTTCAGCTATTGTACCTGTGCTTCACAGCTCTATGGAGATAAGAATTTAATTCAACTATAGGATTTATTGGCAACTCTAGTATATATTCGGCAAGAAAATGTTTTTTTTTATATCTAGCGTTCCATCGGGCATTTCTACATTTGGTAATGTTATAGATCAGCTCCCCTCGAGCACATCAGATTCACTACAAGGTAGAAGGTTAACAATTCTGGGACCAGGACGACTATGGCTAATCTTGAGAAATTCCGAAATGAATATTGTTACTTTTATTAAATGTTTTATTATATTTACGCCGGAAGAAGAAACCTTCCAGACATAGGACAGACAAGCGACCCAGTGTGTTTGTTGTAAACTAAAAATTAGCCGCTAGACATTAGTTTTACAGCTGTTCTTCCTACCTCATAATTTATAATTTAGTTTCATTATAATTTTTTAAATATATGTCATCCTATCGGGCGTATTTTCTGGTAAAATCTATTCCAGTTCCTAACTTATATCATCAAAGTACAGTCAACACGCTGTTTTAGTTAATTTTAGATTAGTACTGCGACATTTGGTAATGTTATAGATCAGCCCTCTTGGAGGACATCAGATATAAAATCGACCTACATAGTGGGAGATGCTTCAGGCCAAAAAGATATGTTATTGCAGACATACAAGGTAGAAGTTTAACAATACTGGGACCAGGACGACTATGGCTAATCTTGAGAAATTCCGAAATGAATATTGTTAGTTTTATTAAATGTTTTATTATATTTAAGCCGAAAGAAGAAACCTTCCAGACGTAGGACAGACAAGCGACCCAGTGTGTTTGTTGTAAACTAAAAATTAGCCGCTAGACATTAGTTTTACAGCTGTTCTTCCTACCTCATAATTTATAATTTAGTTTCATTATAATTTTTTAAATATATGTCATCCTATCGGGCGTATTTTCTGGTAAAATCTATTCCAGTTCCTAACTTATATCATCAAAGTACAGTCAACACGCTGTTTTAGTTAATTTTAGATTAGTACTGCGACATTTGGTAATGTTATAGATCAGCCCTCTTGGAGGACATCAGATATAAAATCGACCTACATAGTGGTAGATGCTTCAGGCCAAAAAGATATGTTATTGCAGACATACAAGGTAGAAGTTTAACAATACTGGGACCAGGACGACTATGGCTAATCTTGAGAAATTCCGAAATGAATATTGTTAGTTTTATTAAATGTTTTATTATATTTAAGCCGAAAGAAGAAACCCTCCAGACATAGGACAGACAAGCGACCCAGTGTGTTTGTTGTAAACTAAAAATTAGCCGCTAGACATTAGTTTTACAGCTGTTCTTCCTACCTCATAATTTATAATTTAGTTTCATTATAATTTTTTAAGTATATGTCATCCTATGGGGCGTATTTTCTGGTAAAATCTATTTCAGTTCCTAACTTATTTCATCAAAGTACATTCAACACGCTGTTTTAGTTATTTTTAGATTAGTACTGCGACATTTGGTAATGTTATAGATCAGCTCTCTTGGAGGACATCAGATATAAAATCGACCTACATAGTGGGAGATGCTTCAGGCCAAAAATATATGTTATTGCAGACATACAAGGTAGAAGTTTAACAATACTGGGACCAGGACAACTATGGCTAATCTTGAGAAATTCCGAATTAAATGTTTTATTATATTTAAGTTGAAAAAAAAACCTTCCAGACATGGAACAGACAAGCGACCCAGTGTTTTTATTGTAAACTAAAAATTAACTGCTAGAAAAAAGTTTTACAACTCTTCTGCCTACCTAATACTTTATAATTTAGTTTCGTTGTATTTTTTTAATGTCTGGCGTCCCATCAGGCATTTTTTCTAGGGGAATCTGTCCCAATTCCTAACTTATCTCCTCCGAATATATTCAACTCTCTGTTTTAGTTATCGTTTAGGTTTGCGACATTTTAATTTAAACGGTTTTTTCTAGTCGCCCTCGACGCAGTAGGACTCTTAAAGCCCGTCTGATATGGTCGTGGCGTAGACGTGGCGTCACTGAGGCGTCCTCCCCCTCACACCGATCGCTCCGACCACCGCCACCGCCAGAACCGTCCCGACAGTCGGCTGTTTCGCGGTTAGCGATAAATGAAGGCCTGGCTCTTACGTTTCTATAGATTTCTGTATTGCCGGGAAAAAAACTATGATAATCAAAATTGGGTTAATCCTCCGGGGTTTTATCTGGAACGGGATTTTTATAAATTTCCGGAAAGAAATCTTCAAGAAAATGGAATACTATACTTCAATATTCAAAGTATTAGCCATACATTCATTCTATTCATACAGCCATTCTCTACATCTTGCCCATCTTTCCCAAAAAGAAAGGTATCCAAAATACAGAGACCATATCATAAAACTTTTAATAAACAGCTTTGAAGCTTGATGTGAGTAGAACAAAATGACATATGTGCCAAATCATACCATTGCATTCTCAATACTAGATACATCTGTTAGGTAAACTGGTCTTATGATGTGATCATTATGTTTCCGTGTATTTTTCATCCGAAAATGTCTTCAATGTTATCACAGGACGACATTCTCCTTGATAACTTGGGTAACTATTTTGAACGAGATATTGCATTAAATTAAAAGAGAATAGACTTATTTAGAATATACATATGTTTATATAGTATACATTACACACACATTTTTTTAATCTTTTTCTACGCCTAGGAAATTTTTCAATATTATTTTTGTTTTCAACATACCAAAATACATAGAAATCAGATGAAAAGAAACTGTAAAAAACTTTAGCATTAAGCTAATTGCTTGATTTTCGTCTCGAAACCAAAGGTTTCCTGAAGAAAATTCCATATTCTGGATAACAGGGACTCTTGCAGTGTAAAGAAACTGAATGATATAGGGAGAGGAAATACTGCACTATTTATTCATAAACGTCTTGATAGTTGACGAGTGTTTCTGTAGTTAATATTATCTTTGTAAATCTTTTAACTTTTCATAGATCATCCTTATATTCCTTATAGTCCCTATACTTAGAAGAAAGTGGTTATCATATTTAGATGAATTATGAACTTAAAATGAATATAATTTTATTACTTTAACATGGTTAATGATATATTTCAATATTGTTTGAATATTTGTATTTGTTTTATTTTATTAACTTCATATTATATACTGATATACTAGCGATGTTTTTTCGTCAGTGACGTTGGGTACAAGAAATATTCAACTGAAGCGCTTTGATTGTCCGTAGAAGCTAATTAAGCTAAGATAAGCTGTTGTGAAGTTGTAAAAATTGATAAGTTGATAGATATAAAAAATAAAACATAGAACAGGAAATAAAATTTGAAAATTTTTTGACGGAAATTTTCATCCAATCATTAAACATAATTAATTATTTTATATTATATTAACAATTATATAATACTCCTAATATTACTTTTTATCATATATTATTTATTTTTTAGAAATCTAAACTGTCTCTTGTTAAGATATTCTACATTTGAAATATGTAAATGCTATATGTTGAGGCTAATATTGCAGATATAGCTATTAGACATTGTAATAGCTCTTTTAATCTTTGTCTTCATTTGTTATTCCTACACTTAATCCTTTAAAACAATTCACACTCAAATATAACAAAATATTTCAACATTTACTTAGTCAGTGTGCAAATTAAGAGACGTGTATTCATTTTAATACATACAATACAATACACTTGTGATCAAGCGACTATGCAACATGATAATATTTGATCACATTTACACAAATTAAAGAATAGATCTTAATACCAAACAAGTTGTAAAAAAATCGCCCTATAAAGTAAGAAAACCTACAATTTTACACGAACAAATATATAAATGATATTTATTATTTTTTTGGACGATTACATCGTAATATTCATGGAACGTTTTACCCTATCCTCATACAAATGGCGCGATATATGAAAGGCAATAACAGCCAGAAAAAAGCTTCCTTTATGGGGGAAAGTTCGCGGAAAATGATGTTTTTGTCCTACACGGAACAATTAAGGATATGATAGAAAACGTTTATGACATAGATTCGTACGGCCGAGACGAATTAAATGGGTCTCCCGAATGGTGACCTTCACATTGTCATTCACCATTTTATCAAGAATTCGACATAATGTCTCGTTCCTAGAAAACTTCCTTAGAATTCGAAAAGGACCTTCAAAAATATTTTTAATTCATCCGTTTTATTGTTTTGCTTCGGAAATAGTCCAGACGTTACGTAACGCGACCTTTCGATAATTCGTGTAGTCATCACATAAAATTTTTCTTGAAACTTTACGAAGTTTAACGAACTTATTTTGTACTACTTTTGGTGAAATATGATTAGTTATTTAAGATTAAACAAATAGTAATGACAGAGACTAACGAGAAAAAAAATTCAATCAAATTATACAACGTTTTCTTTTATTTAATTATTATATTGTTACTAGTCCTTTCCGTCTAACCTACAATTTGTCTTTATGATAACTATATATATCTAGGAGGACTATACATTTTCCCAGATATGGATTGTATTTTTGACATAACATATAGAAGCTCAACACATAACATAACACGGCCAACTGTCTTGAGACTTAAAAATCATCTAATTTTCTCTCAAATCGTGATGGTAATACTTATATTCATCAGGTCCATACAAATTCAGTTTATTTTTATTCGAAACTACTACATGACGCTACTTTTTTTCCATGAGATATGTTCTTAGCAAAATTGTAAACATGTATTCGTATGTTTTTCACTTAAACGTAGTTCCTATAAAAATTGTGTTCTTCTTAAATACCCATAATCATCCATTCTGTCCTTTCTAGATCTTTCTATTATAATTGTGTATATATTTGTGGCACATAACTTTTTTTATTTTTTATATAATTGATAGTTGATAATGTTAATTTTACCTGTATTTTTACGACGTATGCTGAAAATGTAAAATGATATTTTAAATACGTAATATCTGGATATACGTATGGCATGTAATGCGCTATAGTTTCGTCGTGTTGTTCAATTGGCACGGTCTTACGCTACATTTTTAAGTAAACAATGGCGATCTCTTTGTAATGGTTACACGAATACCTTCATTTGACAATACAAAAGCTACAAATTTATTTATATCAGGAGTTCAGGAATGAAAAATGTCTGGTGTGTTAAAGTTTTGTCGCATTATACTTGTGCTTCATTGTCTGTTATCATATGTTCCTTTGATATGAAGTAAATTTACGGAATTATTGTTATAATTTTACATAAAAGTAAACTAAGCAGTCCATAACTCGATGACGTGGGGCGAATTAAATGTTATCTCCTTAATATTTGATCGATAAAGGATATTACAGAGTTCTCATTTATTATATGTGAGATTAGCAGGGCAAGACATTAATATACTATACCAAAAAACAGTGGCCCCTAGTAGATCACTGATAAATTCTTCTACTACCATTGTATATAAAATTTTTAATTAAAAACCAACTTGCAAAAGCTGTGCCTGTAAAGATTGTGATTATTATAAATATTTTGTAGAAAATTACGTTACTCATCAAACGCTGAACTCTATGATAGGATTTTCGTTTTTATTGGTTCTACTCCCATCATAGCTTTGATTCTACTAAGGTGAAAGATGGATATCATTTAAAGAAGTTATAACTAAATTTTAGGGTACTGTTAAACCTTTTAATTACAAATGTATCGTTAAGATATGATGTTATGTTATGACATGATCATGTGATAAAAATAGATTATATTACTATTTTTAAAAAACTACTTTATCACAATTCTACATATTTACTTTACCTGGAATAACATTTATTTCTGCAAAAAATATGTAAAAATATCAAATAAAATATTAACGTTGGATCTAATGTAATATTTTTATATACAGAAGTATTAATACAGCATTAATACAGAAGTAAACACAAGAAACGATTTTCAATCTCTTGAAGAACCTCGGAATGATCCAGATGTTTGTATAATTACTGCCATCTAAATTGAAGCCAAGAGATATAAAAAAGCGTTGTGTCAAATGCTACTTCAATGGATCAAAATCAGGAAATTTCTTGCATCGTATTGTTACTAGTAATGAAAAGTGGATCCATTATACTCCACTATACTATAAAGCGAAAAAAACCATGGGGGCCAGCTAGTTATTCCTCAACGTTATAGGCAAAGCCAAATATTCATGGCATCAAATCAAATCAGAAATACGCAAAATATTCAACACTAAATTTCTTCTGCTTGGCAACGCTCGAACGAATATTGCGAAAACGGTTAAAACTTACCTGGAAACATTAAAATGGGAAATGCTACCCCACGTGGTTTATACTGCATATCTGGTTCCTTCTAATCAGGTCGATTAATATATAACCACAAAAGATACGTAACTCTTTCCAGATGGAATCAGTAAATTGTCTAAAAGATGGGAAGTATTGCGACTATCGACGATAAAATACATTGTACCGATTTTTCACAATAAAACTTTTAATTAAAAGCATCTTTTAAAACAATTGTATAGACAATACTCTAGAATTGAAATGGAGAATAACACTTCAAATTATCAGCAAAACAAAGTTAATAAGCAAAAATTTATTTTACTGCAAACTGTAAGAAATATAAAATCAAATTGAAGACGAACGTCACTGATTGCCATATCATGGGGGCGGTATTTCGCGCTAGTTCTGCCAAGTATATCTTTTTAAAATTCTTTAGACCATCTTAAGGAGGATTGTCGGAGATCGTCGAACTCGCAACTTCCAAATGAGTCATTTGCTACTTATATTCGGCAAACATTATAATGCTAATGTCTTGGTTAATCGATAGTCACGCGCTTTTAGTAGTGCTTTCGGAAACTTCAGTTAAAATAAATACAATTTCGTATATTGCGCCAACCTGAAAATGCCAATCAAATTGGTTCAGTTTTGTACCTATTGGGTTGAGTAAAAAGCAATATAATAATATGTAAAGGTAAACAAAACGTTGGGGGGAACTGTTCTTCGCTGTTTTAGCAATAGTTATCTCTATACAGTGTTAGAAATGGATAACAGATCATTTAAAATCACTTAAAAACTTGTCCATAGTCATAAGCAAAGATCTGTTTCTGTCTGCCATGAAAATCTTGAAATTTGAGTGAAGTGAATCAGACAAGACGACTGAAAAGGACTAAGCCTTTTGAGTAGGCGTACTATGATGTTGGTGCAAAGCAATACATAACTACGTTAATAATAATGCAAATAAATTGATGGAACTTAACATATTTTAACATGAAAATCTCTTTTTATTAGTTTAATCAATATTACTCTTTAAAAAATTACTATCCAGATTATAATTTGACCGATATATTATTTAAAACTAATAAAAATACTAGAATTTCTATAATCTGCCAAATAACATCCTCATTACATCATTTATTAGTCAGCAATAATGGTAATGTTGGAATTTTTACAACAGCGAAAGGGGGGTAACCATAACGGAGGATCGGGGAAAGGGGAACGACTTTTATGGTAACCGGAAGGGCGTAAGGGACGGGGACTCGATAGATGCAGCCAGTATATGCGTGATGCAAGACTGTTTGTCGGCTTATACGAGACGAGGACAGTGGATGTGTTCAGTTTTGTACCTATTGGGTTGAGTAAAGGCAATGTAATAATATGTGAATGTAAACAAAGCGTCGGGGGTACTGTTCTTCGCTATTTTAGCAATAGTTATCTCTATACAGTGTTAGAAATGAATAACAGACCATTTAAAATCACTTAAAAACTTGTCCATGGTCATGAACAAAGATCTGTTTCTGTCTGTCATGAAAATCTTGAAATTTGAGTGAAGTGAATCAGACAAGACGACTGAAAAGGACTAAGCCTTTTGAGTAGGCGTACTATGATGTTGGTGCAAAGCAATACATAACTACGTTAATAATAATACAAATAAATTGATGGAACTTAATATATTTTAACATGAAAATCCCTTTTTATTAGTTTAATCAATATTAACTCTTTAAAAAATTACTATCCAGATTATAATTTGGCTGATATATTATTTAAAACTAATAAAAATACTAGAATTTCTATAATCTGCCAAATAACATCCTCGTTACAGCATTTATTAGTCAGCAATAATGGTAATGTTGGAATTTTTACAACAGCGAAAGGGGGGATAACCATAACGGAGGGTCGGGGAAAGGGGAACGACTTTTATGGTAACCGGAAGGGCGTAAGGGGCAGGGACTCGATAGATGCAGCCAGTATACGCGTGATGCAAGACTGTTTGTCGGCTTATACGAGACGAGGACAGTGGATGTGTTCAATTTTGTACCTATTGGGTTTAGTAAGAGGCAATGTAATAATATGTAAATGTAAACAAAGCGTCGGGGGTACTGTTCTTCGCTATTTTAGCAATAGTTATCTCTATACAGTGTTGGAAATGGATAACAGACCATTTAAAATCACTTAAAAACTTGTCCATGGTCATGAACAAAGATCTGTTTCTGTCTGTCATGAAAATCTTGAAATTTGAGTGAAGTGAATCAGACAAGACGACTGAAAAGGACTGAGCCTTTTGAGTAGGCGTACTATGATGTTGGTGCAAAGCAATACATAACTACGTTAATAATAATGCAAATAAATTGATGGAACTTAATATATTTTAACATGAAAATCTCTTTTTATTAGTTTAATCAATATTACTCTTTAAAAAATTACTATCCAGATTATAATTTGGCTGATATATTATTTAAAACTAATAAAAATACTAGAATTTCTATAATCTGCCAAATAACATCCTCCTTACAGCATTTATTAGTCAGCAATAATGGTAATGTTGGAATTTTTACAACAGCGAAAGGGGGTAACCATAACGGAGGGTCGGGGAAAGGGGAACGACTTTTATGGTAACCGGAAGGGCGTAAGGGGCAGGGACTCGATAGATGCAGCCAGTATATGCGTGATGCAAGACTGTTTGTCGGCTTACACGAGACGAGGACAGTGGATGTGTTCAGTTTTGTACCTATTGTGTTGAGTAAAAGGCAATGTAATAATATGTGAATGTAAACAAAGCGTCGGGGGTACTGTACTTCGCTATTTTAACAATAGTTATCTCTATACAGTGTTAGAAATAGATAACAGACCATTTAAAATCACTTAAAAACCTGTCCATGGTCATGAGCAAAGATCTGTTTCTGTCTGCCATGAAAATCTTGAAATTTGAGTGAAGTGAATCAGACAAGACGACTGAAAAGGACTAAGCCTTTTGAGTAGGCGTACTATGATGTTGGTGCAAAGCAATACATAACTACGCTAATAATAATGCAAATAAATTGATGGAACTTAATATATTTTAACATGAAAATCTCTTTTTATTAGTTTAATCAATATTACTCTTTAAAAAATTACTATCCAGATTATAATTTGACCGATATATTATTTAAAACTAATAAAAATATGAGAATTTCTATAATCTGCCAAATAACATCCTCGTTACAGCATTTATTAGTCAGCAATAATGGTAATGTTGGAATTTTTATAACAGCGAAAGGGGGTAACCATAACGGAGGGTCAGGGAAAGGGGAACGACTTTTATGGTAACTGGAAGGACGTAAGGGACGGGGACTCGATAGATGCAGCCAGTATATGCGTGATGCAAGACTGTTTGTCGGCTTATACGAGACGAGGACAGTGGATGTGTTCAGTTTTGTACCTATTGTGTTGAGTAAAAGGCAATGTAATAATATGTGAATGTAAACAAAGCGTCGGGGGTACTGTACTTCGCTATTTTAACAATAGTTATCTCTATACAGTGTTAGAAATGGATAACAGACCATTTAAAATCACTTAAAAACCTGTCCATGGTCATGAGCAAAGATCTGATTCTGTCTGCCATGAAAATCTTGAAATTTGAGTGAAGTGAATCAGACAAGACGACTGAAAAGGACTAAGCCTTTTGAGTAGGCGCACTATGATGTTGGTGCAAAGCAATACATAACTACGTTAATAATAATGCAAATAAATTGATGGAACTAAATATATTTTAACATGAAAATCTCTTTTTATTAGTGTAATCAATATTAACTCTTTAAAAAATTACTATCCAGATTATAATTTGGCTGATATATTATTTAAAACTAATAAAAATACTAGAACTTCTATAATCTGCCAAATAACATCCTCCTTACAGCATTTATTAGTCAGCAATAATGGTAATGTTGGAATTTTTACAACAGCGAAAGGGGGTAACCATAACGGAGGGTCGGGGAAAGGGGAACGACTTTTATGGTAACCGGAAGGGCGTAAGGGGCAGGGACTCGATAGATGCAGCCAGTATATGCGTGATGCAAGACTGTTTGTCGGCTTATACGAGACGAGGACAGTGGATGTGTTCAGTTTTGTACCTATTGTGTTGAGTAAAAGGCAATGTAATAATATGTGAATGTAAACAAAGCGTCGGGGGTACTGTACTTCGCTATTTTAACAATAGTTATCTCTATACAGTGTTAGAAATAGATAACAGACCATTTAAAATCACTTAAAAACCTGTCCATGGTCATGAGCAAAGATCTGTTTCTGTCTGCCATGAAAATCTTGAAATTTGAGTGAAGTGAATCAGACAAGACGACTGAAAAGGACTAAGCCTTTTGAGTAGGCCTACTATGATGTTGGTGCAAAGCAATACATAACTACGTTAATAATAATGCAAATAAATTGATGGAACTTAATATATTTTAACATGAAAATCTCTTTTTATTAGTTTAATCAATATTACTCTTTAAAAAATTACTATCCAGATTATAATTTGACCGATATATTATTTAAAACTAATAAAAATATGAGAATTTCTATAATCTGCCAAATAACATCCTCGTTACAGCATTTATTAGTCAGCAATAATGGTAATGTTGGAATTTTTATAACAGCGAAAGGGGGTAACCATAACGGAGGGTCAGGGAAAGGGGAACGACTTTTATGGTAACTGGAAGGACGTAAGGGACGGGGACTCGATAGATGCAGCCAGTATATGCGTGATGCAAGACTGTTTGTCGGCTTATACGAGACGAGGACAGTGGATGTGTTCAGTTTTGTACCTATTGTGTTGAGTAAAAGGCAATGCAATAATATGTGAATGTAAACAAAGCGTCGGGGGTACTGTACTTCGCTATTTTAACAATAGTTATCTCTATACAGTGTTAGAAATGGATAACAGACCATTTAAAATCACTTAAAAACCTGTCCATGGTCATGAGCAAAGATCTGATTCTGCCTGCCATGAAAATCTTGAAATTTGAGTGAAGTGAATCAGACAAGACGACTGAAAAGGACTAAGCCTTTTGAGTAGGCGTACTATGATGTTGGTGCAAAGCAATACATAACTACGTTAATAATAATGCAAATAAATTGATGGAACTAAATATATTTTAACATGAAAATCTCTTTTTATTAGTGTAATCAATATTAACTCTTTAAAAAATTACTATCCAGATTATAATTTGGCTGATATATTATTTAAAACTAATAAAAATACTAGAACTTCTATAATCTGCCAAATAACATCCTCCTTACAGCATTTATTAGTCAGCAATAATGGTAATGTTGGAATTTTTACAGCAGCGAAAGGGGGTAATCATAACGGAGGGTCGGGGAAAGGGGAACGACTTTTATGGTAACCGGAAGGGCGTAAGGGACGGGGACTCGATAGATGCAGCCAGTATATGCGTGATGCAAGACTGTTTGTCGGCTTATACGAGACGAGGACAGTGGATGTGTTCAGTTTTGTACCTATTGAGTTGAGTAAAAGGCAATGTAATAATATGTGAATGTAAACAAAGCGTCGGGGGTACTGTTCTTCGCTATTTTAGCAATAGTTATCTCTATACAGTGTTAGAAATGGATAACAGACCATTTAAAATCACTTAAAAACTTGTCCATGGTCATGAACAAAGATCTGTTTCTGTCTGTCATGAAAATCTTGAAATTTGAGTGAAGTGAATCAGACAAGACGACTGAAAAGGACTAAGCCTTTTGAGTAGGCGTACTATGATGTTGGTGCAAAGCAATATATAACTACGTTAATAATAATGCAAATAAATTGATGGAACTTAATATATTTTAACATGAAAATCTCTTTTTATTAGTGTAATCAATATTAACTCTTTAAAAAATTACTATCCAGATTATAATTTGGCTGATATATTATTTAAAACTAATAAAAATACTAGAACTTCTATAATCTGCCAAATAACATCCTCCTTACAGCATTTATTAGTCAGCAATAATGGTAATGTTGGAATTTTTACAACAGGGAAAGGGGGGTAACCATAACGGAGGGTCGGGGAAAGGGGAACGACTTTTATGGTAACCGGAAGGGCGTAAGGGACGGGAACTCGATAGATGCAGCCAGTATATGCGTGATGCAAGACTGTTTGTCGGCTTATACGAGACGAGGACAGTGGATGTGGCCTTTAATAAAACAAAACGGAATAAAAGAAAATGCAACCGACTCGAGTTTATGCGAGTAGTATGCGTTTCGTATCGTAAAACCATCAATTTGGAGGGATGGGAGTTATTTCAGCACTTTTCGAATTAACGAGACTAACATTTATTTATCGTATTATTTTCAGTTTCGGTTTAAGGATTTTAAGCAGCTATAATTCTAAACAAGAAATCAGTATGCCATAATGAAAAATTGATTTTGTTATTAAATAGTACACGACCTATATCAACTATCATCATTCATGGACTGTCAGTGAATTAAACCTCCTAGTTTGGTCATCGGCAGGTGTTTTCTGAGGATTGACGATGATATTATGACCGTCCAATGATATGAAATTCAATGATATTTAAACTCGTTATTTTGATAAAACGTTTGTATAGCCCGTTCAATAAAACAGTAAACGCGCGTCATCTAAATTTATGATGTCGAAACGTCACAATGCTGCCGCATTAACTCTGAGTTTCATTTAATTTTGGCCCTGGCATGCAACAAAGTTCTAATCTAAATCAAATAATTATTTATTTATTTATTTATTTATTGATTTATACCCGTCAGTCTCTTGATCTATTTAGGGTGAATTACAGTACATTATATGAACATTAACAGCTTACAATATTACACAGTAGATTATAAACAGTAGAATATATACAATCAAATTTTTCTATTACATAATAATAAATGTATGTTACAAGTGTTCAAGTAGGTCTATGGCCTTTAGATAGTTAATCAGCAGATTCAGTTGCTCGGGTTGGACCAATTGTTCCAATGTTGTCTGAAGTTGTCTCCTCAAATCATCGTATTTTTGGCAGTCCAGTAGGATGTGTCTGACGCTAAGTTGAATCTGGCACAAATCACATAAGGGCGGGCTCTGTCCCTTCAACAAATATTCATGTGTCAGTCGTGCAAGGACCCTTGACTTGTGTCTATTGATGTTATAATGGTCTATGGATTGGTAAAAGATCCTTTTGACATCCCATAATTTATTGTTTTTTATGAGGAGGTCCCATTCTAATTGGGTCGATTGAATATTTAGACCCTTCATATAGACTTTGGCATCTTTTTTGCTGAACAGTTCGTTTAACTTGATCGACTTCTCTTCCCTACTTGCCAGATGGTTGTCTCTTTCATTTCCAGATATTCTTTTATGAGAGGGGACCCAGAGGTATATTATTCTTACACCCCTAAATTGTAACTTTGTCTGTGTCTCTCTGATGTATGTGACCAGAGTTGGACTGTCTTTGCCGATCTTAAACTCTCTAGGGAACTCATAGAATCCGATACTACTAGTATGGACGATCCGATACTACTACTTCTAATCCGTGATTCTTCCAACGCAGATCGGGCCATATGTATAGCCAGTAGCACCGCGATGAAAATGCTAGTCAATGATGGAAGCCAAAAGTGTCTCTCAAGTAGACTAGACGTATAAGGAGCACCCACAAAGTTCTCACGTTTTGAACCATCCGTGTAGTTCTCTTCGATTATCTGTCTAAAGAAGCTTTTTATTGTAGAAGGACTATTTATTCCGTTATTCAGAGCCTTATATTAGTGATTCTACATTTTGCATCTGGGATCACAATCATTAATCGTTTACATATCCTGTGGAAGATTAATGAGGGGCTTAAGTGTCTCTTCCTTATATTGGTCCAGTTTGTCTTAGGTAGGAAAAATGTATTGAACTGGTCCAACTCTGGACGGGATTTGAGGGAGCTCTCGCCGTTACTCGAGTGATGAAATCTCTGCTTCGCACTGTAAACTTTCAACTGGACTAGTGCGGAATGCTCCCAGTATGATTCTCATAGCGGCGTTTTCTATGGGCTATTTTTAGCATCATAACTACTAAAAGTGACATATCGGATTTACTAAAAATAGTAACAAAACAATACAATGTCTTTCCGCATCAACAATTTTTCAGTTAATTTATCCTTTGTCTGTCATCACCGACGTCTGTAACACTCATTGTTTAAAATTGCATACAATCGAATGGTTTTAATGAATTGCATGCATACGAATGACTAGACATATTTTTATAGAGTACATAAAGAAGTTGCTCGATGGCAATCGTACAAATTGATATTAATTAACTACGACTGATCGATCCGAATTTATTGATTTTAATAGGTCAGTTGAATATTAAATGAAACGTGATACCGTCGTTTATGTGTCAATTTAAGCTGCAGATTATTTCGAGTGATTGCTTTTCTCAATTTAAGGGATATCGGTTTATAGAGATTGGAAAAAATGCGAAGAGGTTGATGGATGAAATATAAAGCAGAGAAAATTTTTGATATATTTTATTTTTGGATGTATTTATTGATACTGCTGCAGGATCTTTAAGATGTATTTATTACTTTACTAGCGGTATTTTTATCGATCCAGTATTTTTGGTTCATTCATTACTGCCCTTGGCCTACACGCATTAAATTTGGAGTAAGACAATTCCTCTTCCCCTATACTTACTATGAAGTTTTCCTGCTATCCTTGGAATATCTAAATTCATACAATTTTTATTACATTACACATTTTTAAACGCAAATTTTAAATTTGTAATATCTTCGAAAATATTTGTTTAATTTACATGCTGTAAGGAACCATATTGATCTATATTAATTGCACACTGTATTTAAGGTACTTAATTCGATAAGGATTAATGCCGTATTGCTTAAAATAGCTTCGTAAATAAGCCATTTTCTCACGTAAAAAGTAAACAATAAAAATGGTTAATGTGGGTTATCCCTAAAAGATAAACATATACCATCGCGGACTTTTTTGTAGACCTTTTTATGGTGTACAATACTGTAGTACATTAATTTGATCTAACTCGTAGAGTTAGGCAGCGTTTTTGCTAATTGCTAAATAAGCCTAAAAAAATAGGTTAATTTACGACATCACGTTAGAAACCTCTAAAATTAGCAATGTTGCCTTAGTATATTATGCATTTATTCTATATATAAACCTTCCTCTTGAATCACTCTATCTATTGAAAAAAACCGCATCAAAATCCGTTGTGTAGTTTTAAAGATTTAAGCGCACATAGGGATATAGGGACAGAAAAGGCGACTTTGTTTTATACTATGTAGTGAATATTTATAACGTTATCCTACATCACAACATAATAATTTGTAAGAATGTTCGTCTGGTTGGTCGGTCGGTCGGAATGTGTGGCTGCCGATGCGATTGTTTGTCCGAACACTAACTACTATTTTTTGGAATGAATTTTCACGAGAACTAAAATCACGGGTTAAAGAAATACTTGTTTATTTCGATTTAAATTGATACGTATGGTCGACGGGGGAATAGACAGGATATTAGGTTAATGTAAAGGAAGTACGTTAGCGCTGTCGAAAAGGTACTGTTACAAGGAGATAGAGAAAAGAAAAGAGCGCGAGACGTCGTTGTTGTGGCCTTTTATAGTCGGGAACCGCATGGTACCAATTCACCGGCGTTGACAACCTTTGAACTTACTGTAGATAATTAAAAAACACTGTCAATCATCCGTGCCCTCTATCTGAATGGGATCAGGACAAGTTTACTGTGGATCCCTTCTCAGGTTATTGTGAAATGAGCGTGCGGATAGAGCAGCTATATTGGCAGCCACCTCTCCCTCCGTATCACAGATGTTTTTGTCCATACTGACATTATCCCATTCTTTTCTTATTTCACAAGGAACTAATACAACGTCTTTGGGCTCAGGAGGTGAACCACAACAGGCTCTTTGAGATTAAAGCTAATTTTTCCCCTCTTTGCGTTCCTTCCCTTCGTCGCCATGCCGTAGATTTGAATCGACTGAGATTGGGCCACCGTCGTTTTTCGGACAGTCACTTGATGATTTAGAGCCATGCTCATGCTCACTACTGAATTTTGTCACCCTGTCCCTATTTCAATCTATTATATACTGAACGACTGTCCACGGCTCTCCCAGATTGGAACAAAGTATGGACTGCAAATTTTAGAAATGTCTTAACAAGAGAAAATACTGACGCTCCTCGTATTTTTATGAGAAATCGATTTTCTCCATAGAATCTAGCCCATGCTAAGTTAAGTGTTACTGACCAGATAACCATTACCAGTTCGGTATGAGAACTTCTACTTCGTTATAGTTGTATTTGTAGCCCTCTGTGTTAGTTTTTAATTGTATATACATTAAGAACCTATTTCTGACATATGTTACATCGTTTACGTACAATGTAATATACAATCGCAATCACAATCATAATCTGCAGTAATCGAAGCCTTTTTGTTAATTATATAAGGGATAGAGATGAAATAATATGCACACCATGCAATATGTCCATCACTGACCGGATTCCTGCGAATGAATATCTCAATAATGAAGTTTTTGCTATTATTATCACTGCCAGCACTGATATATTCTAATATGATAATGCAGCAATACATATAGCCAAAAAAGTTCAGTACTGACTTCAGCATAGCATCAGAATATCATCAAACGTCTTCTCTCACCAACACAATCCTCAAATCTCAACATAATTACAGCATTATGAGGAGTTTTAGAGCAGTGAGTAGGAGTACATTTGCATCTCAAGCATCATTGAAGCAAATGGCGGATATTTTGGTACAATAATGAGGCAACATTGTATGATATTATTATATAAAATGGCGGCTCAACGCCTTATTAATATATAAACATTGGCTTTGGCATTCCAGCATTTGGCTGGAATTTGGCTTCCAATTCCATAAAACTCAACAAAAAAATCATTATTTTTGCAGAACAGAAATGTATTATCAACATTTTTTGGTGGCTGTAAATCTTAATAAGAATCCTACGAGCTTTATTCACATATTACTATGAATGATGGGCATCATTTCATCATACAAATGATCTGTTTACCACTATGATAATGAGATATATTTAATAAATGATGGACTTTTTAATTTTTGGTTTGTAATAACAATTTTTAGTATATATATTTTGTATATAGTATAATGATTTTGATCTATGTTACATGTAACCAATAAAAAGTATATGTACAAATTGAATAATGAGCCAATAGGCTCAACAGCCATAAAATCGTATTGCGATAGCACACAATAGTTGTACTACTGGCAAATAATTAAAACTCAAAAACTATTACAGTCTGAAATCTCCAACAGTGACCTGTGGCATCATGTCTTGTGCTTTCAATGAGGTCTTTGAGAGAAATATAGGTTGGATATTCATACCCTCAAAATTAATATGTTGTAATTTTTCAAACATCTTCAGCAATTCTAATAAAACTATTTTAAACTCAATTGTGATTTTAAGATATATATATTATTTATGTTATTTTGTATTTGTTTATTAGAATATTTACAAAGTGTTTTAACGAAGTTCTAAGTTCCGGAAGCTCAATGAATATAACTCTCTCGAATTATTTTTGTGAAAATATCTCGACAGTAATCTTCAAATGTAATCTTCAATGTTTAGATGTGTATTATCGAAAAAATTTAACATATAACTTCCTTTTTTAATTCTTAGAATATTAATATAATTAGTGCCAGTTATATAAATTAAAATATATTCAAACTTACATACTTACATACATACAATACGAACATATATAACTCTCCATCTAGCGGCAAAAAACAATAATAAAATTTTATTGATTGAATAAACACATAATAGGATTTCTATATGTTTTTGGTGAAGGTTCCTTTATACAGAATTATTGCAAAAAATGTGTTTGCTAGAATATCCTTCTTGCAGTATTTCTCAGCTTTATGGATCCATTTCCTTATGATAAGCATCCATCTTGCGGTGACAGTGGAAAACAAACAATATCAAACCTAAATAATCAGTACACATTTAAGCGTTTAAGATACCAGAAGGATTCTTTATTTAATCGTATTTTGGGTATATGTATTGATAGTCAAGAATATATTTGCAAATAATTATATTTCGAGAACTGTATTTATATATATATATATATATATATATATATGTATATATATATATATATATATATACATATAAATCTTTTTTTTTTGGGTCTTTTTATCTTAATAGAATATCTTTGCAGAGGTTGTTCTGGCAAACTGGTCATTCCTTGTTCATTATCTTCTATAGTTATCAGTCTTTCCATAGTATATACAAATTCGATCACTTTGTGAACACAATTTGATGATATTATCTTACCTTAGCTTACTTACTTGCATTCTTGCCTTATTTTGGCTTATCATCATATCATAAATATAATTACATTCAATTGACATCAAATTGCGTCAAATGGTGAATAAAAGATTATATGCTTGTTTACAATAAAGAGTGATAAACATAAATCCAACTAGAAGAAGACTTACAGTACAATTTACTACAATTTATTTTATCTGTGTCTTCCTTATTTAAACTAATTCTTATTGTATAACTTTGTTTTCATAATAATGACAGAGAAACCAACATACCATCAGAAAACAAACATTATTTGGAGCGAAAAAGATCGGCTACTCCTGAACACTGATAAATAAATGTCATTAAAGTGATAAAAGAAAGTACCGACATATATTGTATAAATACGCCAGATGCTTGTTATTGTGAACTAATTCCAATCATATATCGAAATGTTCACAATAGGTAACGTCATTTTAGGTTTAAATAAAGCAAACGCTCGATAACATAAACACTCAGTCATGGAAACATTACATTAATGTGAATTTCTTTTATGTAAACTTTTCGATAATGTGAACTGTACTTGATTTGAACTGGTTTACATTAACGAGACTCTGCACTATTTTAGTGTGCCTTAATTGACGGATATACGAATGTCGTGTTTACATTAACGCAATGTTTGCTCTACTTGAAATAAAATAAAACGTTAAATAAAATGAGATGCAAAGGAAAACGAAAGTGAAAAAAAAATTAGCGAAAATAAAGTCTTATTTGAATCATTTCTATCATCAGATATAATAATATTTCTAAAAAGAACGTGGATTATTTTTTCACGGGCCTAACAGAAACTCCAAGAATCACACCGCGAACTACTCCCTTCGTAAGGATGGCTCCGCCGCCATTGATTTCGCTATGCCTACAAGCGAGAGTGCCAAGCTCGATGGTAAAACAGCTGACTATCGCGTGCCAAGCACATTCGCGTTAAGCCAGCCGACTGGCAAAGGACGACGACCGGATCTACACTATATCGGTTATGTCGAATACGTATTGTTAAAGTTGGCTGTGTTTTCGTATAAACCCAAGAAAAAAACGAACACTGTACAGAAACTTTTATTTGTTTTCATCTACAAGATATTTTAATATTGTGCCCCATCTCTGCGCGAAAAATTAAGCAAAAAAGGTAAGTTTTAATTTTTTTAATATTCACTTTTAAGATTATTTCATTGTATAATATTGTTACATTCTTAATTTCCCATAGTTTTTAATGTCCAAATAATATGTTCATTTTTGCTACCAAACTACACATAACATAGCGTCTTCTGAAATGAAAACTGGTTTTCTATTCACCGCCAACTTTGATAATCTTTTGTTTTTGTTTCCCGCTTGATTCTGTTTCGTTTCTTTTGGCTGATATTATTTGATATGAATTATTCTGTGCTTTATTAAATACATTTTTTTATTAACGCTCTATGGTTTTTGTATTATTATTTAAATTAAGAAACTTAATATGAAAAATATGTTAATTACTTGATGTAGTTAATCAAAATAGAATGTTACATCAGAATGAACAATATCATAATAATATTATTAATTATATATTACGTACAGTTAAAAATGGTTTAGTTACATATCTAATTAAAAATTAACTTTAAATTAATTAAATTGATACAATACTAGTTCTAAGTATTCTTCGCAATTTATTAGTTTTTTTGGCTGTGGATATGCAGCACCAACCATATATAAGAAAAGTTTTAATATTAATGCACAATGTTATAATTAAATCTAGACAGTTTATTAATATTTCTTCTTTTATATGTTCTCTCTATGTATAAGAATAATATACAATGGGATAGTGAAACCTCTAAAACTGTTTAGTAAAGAAATCAACGTATTTTTACCAAAAAGGGTGTTATTATTATTGTTTATTGTTTTTCTTAAATAGATTGCATACAATTAGTTGGTGTATCTGAATGTGGAATATTTGGAAAACAACTATATATTCACGATACAGCAGAAAAACGTTAAGGCAAAATATTAAAGAGCATAATTCATCAAGAATGATACATTCAGTACATATTATGTATACATTGTGTCAAAACTCTTTACCTAGAGCATTCTTTTGAGGACTTAAAACAACCAATGGCCCCTAGCAGATTGGTCTGCCCTCAAATTAGCAACAAGTTCAAATTTTCATCATTTTAAATAGCCTACTATGAATTAATACAATGATACAGTTTCGAACGTAATACATATTCGACAAAGGTATTGATATGCAAGAGAAGCCATGCAAAACTTTTATTTGAAATTTATATTATTTGAAAGATTATTCATTTTTGACTAATACTGTATCTTCTCTAGACTTTTTTAAAGTATTCTTAATTCAAACTCAAACGTTGTAGATTGTGGTAAATATTCGAATAAAAATATGCATTATGAAAAAATATGCTAATTACACATATTTAAATACTAATTGGCTTTGAATAATTGTACTGTACTGTTAGTGTACTGACGACTTACTCACCACTTACTTTATTTTGGTAAAATTTTTATTACAACTCGGTACAAAACACGATTTTATCCTCTTGAGTCTTCTAATGTAGCTAGTGGCTTGTTTGACTGTGTCCAATTTCTGATTTATTACTGACATGGTCTCGGGATCTTCAACTATAATAGTAAATGTTATATAATAAATATTTTATTAGAGATTGGTAATACTAATTAGTCTTTTCTTCAGTTAACATCCGTATAACTATTTTTTTTTTCATTTTTAATACTGGTCTTGTGGTGCATTTAACTATCCAATGTATAGTTTTTATTTTTTAAAACCTTAAGACATTGTATACATATTGTCGCTAATTTTAAACAGCTTACAATTAATTAAGTTAATTTCAATTAACTTAAACAATCTCATTGGTAGTGATTTTCAACAATGACAAGACTTATTTCAATATAGGTTTAGGCCTCGGACAATATTAGTGTCCAATTTTTCAGATTGTTTTCTATCGTCTCGATCCATGTCTTCTCGATTCAAAAGATCGATTTCGCCATAGAAGTCCTTAAGGAATTCGTTCATATCTCATTTGACAGACATGTCTAAACCATTGCAATCACTATCTCTAAATTTGTTTCTCAACTATACACTGATTGTCCTATCGAAATAACAAAATAAATAAACAAAATATGTCCAAAATTGGTTTTACTTAATAATAGTTATTGTTAATTTAACGTATTATTTTTTGGACTATTTATTGCTTTTGATGACCTGAAGCTAAGCCATTAAGCGAAAAAATTTATTTTAATTACAAAATTTAAGTAAAATGCACTTGTACAGCCAATTTTTAAAATGCTGTCATTTATTATAAAGTTCTAGATACTTCTTGTCTATATTATTTTATAAGTACAATTACAATACAATGAGTTACTTTACAATCTCATATTAATATATTTATCATTAAAAAGTACATTTATTCACTAGTTTATTAACCACCATCACAAGTAATAATATTATAAAAAATATATTCTTTATTCATATCGTCCTCCATTGTCCTCATTGTTTTTAAATAAAATCGGCCTCCATCCTCTTCAGAAGCTCTTGACTCCAACCTGTCGAAAACATAGATATCGAAAACTAATTAAATCATGATTTATAATTACGCCAAAAACAATATTATAGTTAACCGTAAGTAATTGTTTATAGTTAATATTTTGTATCTGAGTGAAAATACTTCGAAAATCGATATATGCTATTGCCTATTTATGAAGACATCGCTAAAGAATTGATCCTTATCCTAGCCATTTTGAAGAAAGATAGCACAGGTAATGATACTATATATTTTGTACCAGCTGTTAGGTACTTAGGTAGTTGGATCTCAGGTAACTACCAAACCTAATAGATCACAATGAGAATCGTACCTATGTCTTCTATTTGACGGTTTATATATATATATATATATATATATATATATATATATATATATATATATATATAGACGTAGCAACATTATGAACTGCTAAGTGTTGATAGGTTCAATATATTTGATAAATTAATTTAGTTTTAGAAATATTGTCAAATACAGTGCATAGCAAATGTAGAAACTGATTGTGTTACTGAAAAAGAGAAATTCTCAGAAGTTTTTAGTCGTATATAGTGGATATGAGAAAAGAGAACACTGACTGAAGAGTTTCTGCTCTATTTCGTTAGTTTATATTGGTATGTTAACACAAAACCAAAAAACAGGTACATTTAAAAAATATATTTATAACAATTTATAAAGTCTCATCTCTCACTTGAGTCATACTGTTTCGACAAAAACACACTTCACAAATCTAACATTCACGAAAGGGCTGCGATATTGAAACCCTTTATAACTGAAACCAACGCTACACTGCGAAAGAAGTGGTATAACGATATTAAAACCTGAAAATTTGATGATTTGAAAAATGCGAACCTGTTCAATGAATCAATGTTCATATCCTACTCCACAAAGGGCCAAGTTGAGCTACTACGATTTTGATATCAATATCGTACTAGTGAACTAGTAATTTGATTCACATCACTGGCCGAATTTCCACTATTTAACACATCGATATCCTCAATGGTGAATTTCTTAATATAGCTAGCATATTGCTGCCAAAGATTGTCATATTTCAATATGATAATGTATCCATCCACATAAACAAAAAGATTCAGTTCCATTTTAAGCTATGACTAGACAAGATTTATAACAAAGCTGCACCCTATTTGGGATCACTTAAATATGTTTCAAACAATTGGCTAAATTAAAAAATAATCAAAATTAGATTTTTAACACAAAAAAAACATTTTGAAATAAAATATGTAGATAATTATCGTTGTAATAACTAAATAAAAATAAACAAAAATCTTATTTTACCTATCTACTATACGTATTTTATATTCTACTATATACATATAAATTAGCTTAATACCTATCTAAATCTATTTATCTATTTAAAATATTGTTTTAACTGACTGAATGGTTTTTACACTGAACGACTTCCGATTTTCCGAAATTTAAACTCTATAGGTCTAAACTCTATATGTAAACATATATAGGGTTATAATTTAACGGAAATAATTGCTGCTTATCTAATCTGTACTTTTATTTTAACCTCACTGATATTCCATACAGTTGATTTAATAGAAACGAGAATATTTTAAAATTATTAGGTAATTTTTGATAGACCCTGAAGATTTGATAAATAAATTCGATAATAACCGAGTAGTGTAAACCATGTCGTCATACTATATATAAATCGCGCAAGCCTGATCTATATTACTACACGCATTGTGTTCAAAGTCCTATATAAATAAATAATGGATTTTTCGCTAGGCGTCGATTTAACAGCAATTTCTTTGTAAATATCAAGGTCTCTGATGAGCTGGTGAAAACATATGCAAATTCGAAATTGCTTGTTTTATAATGTCGCGTGGAACTAAAAGAAAATCATGTTTTGACGTATCTGTACAAAATAAGACGTTTTCTTCTACATCCATGCCTGATAAATGGCATTATTTTCTGCTTGGGAAAGGGAATGGCTTCTGAATATTAAACATGTCTAGGTATTACGTAAACATCCAGCTTAGGTCACTGAACATTGTATAAAACCGAAGCGTAGCGCTGAAGACGTACCGACAATCAGAATATATTCAGGTTTTGTAAACGGCAAATGTTCCAACTATTTAATTAGTTTTAGCAGAACTGGGCATCATCTCCGTAAATGAATAGAAAAAATTGATTTTTAATGGTTATGAATGTATTTCTACACACTTTTCTAAAATATCCGTTCCCATACGAATAGGGTATTTCGCCTTTTTGTCCCCTCTTACTTAATGCCCTGTGTGAAAGGTCCCTAAAAGAAAAACGGACAAAAGAATATCTTTACTCCTTTAGGTTTTTCTAGATCTACTCGTATAGGCCTTGCATGCGACCTTTTTTGACAGGTGGTCCACCTTTCAACAGCATTATTCAGCCATTAATAGATTTATTGCCACAGGGGTCTGATGTGATTCGAATGTCAAACAGTATTTTTGTATTTTTTTATAAAATGTAAACGTTATTTTATGAAATTTTGAAAATTATCTGTCTTATTCTTAACTAGCGACCCGCCCCGGCTTCGCACGGGTGCAATACTGATACTAAATTAAATACACTACAGAAAAAATATGAACGTTGTATATAAAAACATAGCGGCCCGCTCCGACTTTGCACGGGCATAAAATATATATGCCTATGTCACTCAATGAAAACATGATTAAAATCGATCCAGTATTTTTGGTTCATTCATTACTGCCCTTGGCCTGCACGCATTAAATTTGGAGTAAAACAATTCCTCTTCCCCTATACTTACTATGAAAATTTCCTGCTATCTTTGGAATATCTAAATTCATACAATTTTTATTACATTACACATTTTTAAACGCAAATTTTAAATTTGTAATATCTCCGAAAATATTTGTTTAATTTACATGCTGTAAGGAACCATATTGATCTATATTAATTGCACACTGTATTTAAGGTACTTAATTCGATAAGGATTAATGCCGTATTGCTTAAAATAGCTTCGTAAATAAGCCATTTTTTCACGTAAAAAGTAAACAATAAAAATGGTTAATGTGGGTTATCCCTAAAAGATAAACATATACCATCGAGGACTTTTTTGTAGACCTTTTTATGGTGTACAGTACTGTAGTACATTAATTTGATCTAACTCGTAGGGTTAGGTAGCGTTTTTGCTAATTGCTAAATAAGCCTAAAAAAATAGGTTAATTTACGACATCACGTTAGAAACCTCTAAAATTATGCATGTATTATACATATAAACCTTCCTCTTGAATCACTCTATCTATTGAAAAAAAACCGCATCAAAATCCGTTGCGTAGTTTTAAAGATTTAAGCGCACATAGGGATATAGGGACAGAAAAGGCGACTTTGTTTTATACTATGTATTGATTCTTCACTTTTTTCTGGTAATAAATAACTATAATTTTCATCTGAAAGTACCTTTTAACAAAATAGAACATAAAAAATAGTTATAAGAAGTTTTGTTAGGACGGTTCTCCTACTATTGCGTTAGCCGCTGGTTCGAATCCTGCTGGGGCATTGTCGTAAATTTATGTTTGTGTGGACCGGTTGTCTTCTGGGATGATTTCTAAAGTTGGTCACTCGCCAGTCGGTAGGCTTAATGCTGAGGACCGTGGTTCGGAGCCCACGTTAAACTTTAGACCCAGTCCAGATAAACCAATAGTTGGCAAAAAGAGACTTTAAAATATATATATAAAAAAAAATAAAAAAAATTAATTATTGAAATTAGTGGTAAAGAGCCTACATAGTATTTATCAAGCCTTTTCTTAGTTTGAATGATTCGGTGAAGATAGCTTTTAACTAAATGATACAGATTGCTCAAGCAATAGAGCATTTAAATGCGCGGGAAATTCAAAAAGATACTGACTCGATATATTATTTCAAAGTTTATTCGGAAGGCTTTAGGTATATGGGCTCGCTAATATAACATATAGTGAGTTAATTTATCGTGAATTATTATCAATACAGCATCAACTTTGGAATAAATTATATCAAATATCGATTATATTATCAAAGACTATGGTTTAGCCTTTTAGTATTGATATTTATTGAAGATATTGTGTTACTAGTATATTCCAGTTTGCGTATTTAATTTAAAAAAAATATCTTTGCTGATAAGGGTATATCGATGGAAATTTAAAATAAACATAGTGCTACATTTACCTGATGTTAAATTTGCTATGAAACCGAACCTATAACACAGGATGACGCAATATTTTATATAATTAAAATTGAATTTGTATCACACAATATTTGCCGAGTACTTACAACGTATAGACGATGTAGGTTGGGTACTCGATAAATATTAATGACACGTTTGCTAATATGTTCATGGGTTCTCTGTAGTTAGACCGTTACGTCAGATTAAATTTCTCGAAAACTAGATAAATGTTTTCGGAAAATCGCTTAGACGTTGTTAAAAAATGGGGATTTTGTTCCGTATAACTGAGCTATGATAATAATGTTAACAATATCGATAATTGATACTAGCTTTGGTTTTGGCTACATGATTGTTACTGGATAATACTAGATTAATAGAATATTATTTGGAGTAAAATCATGTAAAATACGGAACGGTATTGTTGACGAATTACGTAGAGGGCCTGATGACTCACTCGTTAATCGAGGCGCACGCTGTTCTGGACCGGGCGATGGGAATGCCGAGATGTACACTTTTTAGATCTAAAGGCCAGTGCCTTGGCTGAAAATTAGTGTTGGGAACTATCGACTAAAATCGACTAACGACTGCTTAGTAATTGACTACTTTTTACCTCAACTCACTACCTAGGCTTACTTGTCCTCAGCGTTAAGCCTACCGACTGGTGAGTGACCAACTAGAAATCATCCCAAAAGA
Source organism: Rhynchophorus ferrugineus (assembly GCF_030347505.1). Lineage (NCBI taxonomy): Eukaryota > Metazoa > Arthropoda > Insecta > Coleoptera > Curculionidae > Rhynchophorus > Rhynchophorus ferrugineus. The sequence goes on along the minus strand of NW_027472582.1, from coordinate 4,148,129 downwards.
CATTAGGTCTTACCCAGCCAGGTTAATGGCGTGACTGGTATTATTTTCCTTGTGGGATTTTACACTCTTGCCTAGAACATTCGCAAATTTTAAACAGTCACAAACATAAATTTACGACCATGCCCCAGTAGGATTCGAACCCGCGGCTATCGCAACAGTAGGAGGGCCGTCCCATCGCCTTTACCACTGCGCCACCAAGCCGGCTGATTAAAAATTGATTTACTGTGTTTATAGTCACCATGACAAAAATCCATAAATTACTATAAAAATTTGTGTCCTATCCAGCATATTCTCCAGATTTAGCCTCCTATGATTATTTCCGATTTTCAAATCTGAAGAAGCGACTGGGTAGTGAGAGATTTGAGAGATAAAACTAGTCTATAATAGGAGCCTCGATAAAACCTATCATTTGGGAGAAGTAAAAAACTAAAGGACTGTAGAGAAAAGAGACGCTTTTTTTAGATAAACATATGTTTCATCCAAAAAATCACTGGCTTTTCCAGTTGCCTTTATATATAAAACTATCGATTATAATTAATATTTGCAGAATGTAGAAATTAATTTTAGACAAGCGAAATGCTTTGACAATGAAAGAATTAGAAACGAAGGACTGAAAGTGAATAATACTGCTTATGAAAATGAAATTATTGAAATCCTAATAACCAAACGTTTACCAAGTAAAGCTAGTAGATCATACACAAAGATACCTCTTGAATTTATTGGGAAATTATTGAAATTGCAAAACTATTAACGAAATGTTGTTATATGTGACAAAGGAAGAAAAACAGGGTTTCGTTACTTCGTTGAAACCGCTTTATCGAGTTATATTCATTAGGTGTCAAGCCTTGGACCTAAAAGTCACTTAGTATTCGAATGCACCAACTCAAGATAACATCCTCCCCATCCTGTTAAACAGATTGGACTTGCAAATTATGGGGAAGGTTTACCGAGTTTAACACATGATTTTCTACTTTCAGGATTGTTTTAATAGATCCCTTTTCCATCAGGGTAATAATTAAATATACATATCTCTTCATACTTGTCGTTAAAGCAGTAGGATATATATTAAAAAATTCGCCTAGGGTTAATTCATAGATTCATGGGAGCTAATTTTGTCTTTTTGTCAAATATTTGCTTGACAATTTATAAATCCAACTTTCATTCCATATGATAAAGTCATAAAGCTGTTTTATAAAGTTAATCAAGTTATAAACAAATTAGTAAAGTTTTCGTATTCACTACACTGCACAGAAATGGTTGAAAATAAAGGGAAACCAAACCAAGTCCACTCATATTACTTATACAGTGAAAAAAGACACCTGTTCATCGGTATATACCTATTTCAATTTTCAATAGTTGTCTTGAAAACCATATAAATATATTCACAAACAGTGGTAATCACAAAGATCCAACGTACAATGAACCAATTTTGTTAATAACAATAACGTTTACGAATATAGACAAGATTTATTGGTAGGTTCCTCAAAAATAAGACGCGATAGAAATAAAAAGTAGGCTTTGAATAATATTCACTAAATCTCGCCACATTTAGTTGTTCACCTGATTTTGTTACTTTCAACGTTGAGTAAGCTTCATTTTGTTTAACTCACACATCTTGGCTGAGATACAGCACTTTAAGAGATCAACGCATTGCTTCGGTAACATTTTATGGCGTCCTTCTGAATTTATTAAATCTAGAGTCCATATAGCTGAGTAAACTGTCGTTCCTTTCATAGGCTAATCACAATATAACACAAAAAACAAGATTAGATTTTAGAATAGACAGATTTTAGTCTTTTAATTTTAAACAAATTTAATTTATAAACTACTTACATACAACTAATAAAAAGAATAAACGAAGATACTAAACTGAATAAATAAATCTTCAAACACGGAAATATTCCGTATATATCTAGAAACAAGTCAAACTTGAACAACTATCAGTTCCTTTAAATATATATGGAGCATTAGACGCCACCAAGTCTACAGCTTGCAAGGGAAATAATGGTTACTAACTAGTCTGATGTCGATAACGTTACGTCACGAAAATGAATCACTTTCTGAATTTAATTGATACATTAACATTCAACGCATATTTCATTTATCACTAGCTTTATACGTATAACGAGATACTGTTATAAAAAGGTACCAATCCTACTAAAACTATTATTGAACAAGTTTTTATTATAGACTAATATTCCACTCTCTCATACGAATAACAAAATTCTAATTCGGTTTCTATTTTTAAATACTATTTCGGATAGAACTTTTATCTCAAATAGAAGTTTGGTTTATGTTTGAAGTTTAGTTTTTGAGATCAAGGCAATCGGAAACCTTTCAATCTGTGTCTGAATCTAAATACTTCGCGGTCGGTACGTAAATATTTCGCCATTTTAATAAATATGTTTGCTTTTCTATACCGAAGTAAATACCGATTTTGATTCGAATTATAAACTGTATAAATGAAATGAAATATAGCTAGTTATATAATACTTTATTGTTGCGTTTTGCATTCATATTGCGTCAAAATTGTAAATTATTTATTGATGTTCTTTAATTTATTTTGTCCCTTTTAGAATAATTCCCTTGTATAAAATGCAATTGTGCAAAGTTTAACCCAGTTACCATGAACGAAGGAGTTATAGATATATAATTGTTATTGAGATATTCCTGATGATATTTCCATTTTAAAAAGGTATTTATTGAGAGTAACTGTTTCAAACAAATATTTGTTCAATCATTATTTTCTACGACTTTTTTCCATATTTCTGGCGATGTTTTACCATGTCAAATACTATGTTGATTTAACAATTTACATATATCAGCCATATGTAATTGCCTTTCGGCTTTAGACTTTAGAATTTTTACCACATTTACAAAACTAGATGGGCTCCCTCTCTGTCGTACCCTCGTGTCTTTTACGACTCATTACCTTAGCAAATGTTCGACTAAGTATCTCCCTCGCAAGATTTGAATGCCGCCACCCAAATCTTCTCTCCCTTGTCTCCTTACTCTCGTTCAATCTCTCCAACGACAAAAAGGGAACGTCCCTAAGGACGCTGCCCAATTCTGTTTAAATCACAATGACTGTCACCAAGGTATTCTTCATCATCTACTACTTGCATTGATCATCGCTCGATTTTTTGCTTGACATTGAATACCTGATATTGATACATGGTGAATATTGCTTTCTGTCCTAACGGTCAGGTTTTTCCCTCGAGCTAACAAGGTAGATTCTTTTCAGATTACTGGGGCCTGAGACTTGATCCTCGCGTGCTATCGCATGTGGTAGATACCCTTATACCACCACTGAACTTTTTCAGGCTATTTCTACCCTAAAATTCCATTTCTACTAATACTTTTTCCACAAAGTATTACTTAGATCCTATATGTTCTGTCCACTATTAAAGAAAAAAACCTTTCCCCTTAATTTAGTCCGTCGAGATTTCGGTCAGGCCCAACTGAAGGTAGGGTTCCCTTCCTGACCTGTGGTACTAGGGATTTAGACCTGATACCCGTTCTCTCGGGTTATCCCGCTGAGGTAGACTTTTGACTCCCCCCTTGCAGGAAGAGCCTCTTTACCCCTGTCCTGTCCACCTTTCATCGCTAGTTACAATAATTTTTTAAATACTAGTGATCGTCGTGTGGTCGAAATTCGCCCACATTATACTAAATTAATCATTTTTATCTCATAAAAGGGCTAATTTATAAATGTTATTATAAATGTTATTAAAATTTTCACAGTTTTTCTAACATAAGATCAGATTTGTATTTGATACATAATATTTATTAAATTATAAATATTTGATTATTTTCAGAACCGTAACAAGTTGAGAACATGAAATATAAGTATACATGATCTTTCTTTCCTTTTATATTATAAACATAAGTATGGAATAATAAATGAAGTAATACACGTTCGTTTATTAATACAGAAAATATATCAGTATACGAATTTTGAAATTGATACTTGGCTTTACCATATATATTAAAGCAATGAAGACAATTACATTTTATTTTATGGAATAAATTAATTCACGAGTCCCTAATACCAGACTTTTTCTCTTCGTAGGCTAGTCAGAATTTGCCGCAGAAATTTATTTCTCTTTTTCTGACAAGAAATGAACTGTTCGAAATAACCTTTTCAATTAATTTGTGCGGTAGTTACCTCAGCAGCATCATCATACGTTTCGAAAGTTTGATGGGCTGCGGATTTCTTCTTCTCCTTCTTCTTATTTCTTATAGATCGACCAGCAAACATAAAGAATGCCGAAATCAAAATCTCGTCTGTATAAATAGAATAATTTAAACAAATAAATAGATGAAACACTGTTATTTTAGCCAAAAACCGAATTTAATACTCAGTTTACAGATTTTTAATCGTAATTAATCGTTAATCGTTTAACAATGTAACCAATACATATGGCTGATCTAATAATAATTTACTTTAAGATACTAATAATTTAATAATTTAAAAATAAGCGAGCCGATAGACCACCCTATAAATAGTACCACCCTATAAAATATAAATACAATACTTTAAACAAACAAATAGATGAAAAACTGTTATTTTACTGAAAAACCATCGGATTTAACACTCAGTTTACAGACTTTTAATCGTAATAAATCGTTAATCGTTTAAAAGTTGTTTACATTAATTACTTCGCAATGTAACCAATACATACGGCTGATCAAAATATATGCAAACAACTAATAATTTAATAATTTAAAAATAAACGAGCTGATAGACCACCCTATAAATAGTACCACCCTATAAAATATAAATAGAATAATTTAAACAAACAAATAGATGAAAAACTGTTATTTTAGTGAAAAACCATCGAATTTAACACTCAGTTTACAGACTTAATCGTAATTATGGAGCCGATAGACCACCCTATAAATAGAGACCTAATATTTATCAATGGATACTGTTTTCATTACAATTTTAATTGCAATCCTCTCTCAATTTCCTTTTTATATAACTGATAACACACAAAAAATTAATTACGTAACCAGAAATAGGCATATCGAAAAAATATCTTGATGAAAATGATATTGTTCTTGTAAAGGTAGGTCTTTATATCGACAAGCGACTCGACATACCTGAAAAACGGATTTTTTTCGTATTAAAACGGTCTGGTTGGTTTGACTCGCTTTTGTAGATCAAAGCTACCTCTGAATACAAATCTGCGAACAATTGAGCATCATCCGTCCCTTTGAAGGTATTGTATTGATGTATTTCTCGGTTATTATTCCGCTTCGTTGGTAGATTCGGCACAATTTATGGGAGATATCTCGTTTTCGTGGTGATTTTTGTTTCTTTTTGTGGCTCATATTTTTATTTATCAGCTAGTTTCTACTTGAAATATTATTTCTTGTTTAGGTTGTTTGGTCTATTAAACTAATCAAAGACAAATATATGTTGTATAAAAATTATCTGAAACATAATTCTAGAAAAATATGTAAGTATCGCCCCCACAATTTCATTTCCTGTAAGTTGGTCACTAATAATTCGACCATCCTAGGGAAAAGTTATTATCAAGCAATGCAAATATTCATTCTAACAAAAAAAAATGAAGATAAATTTAAATTAGCCTTTCAAAATTAATTATGATGGGTTTTTCCCCACATTATTATTTAACTATTTTTTATATTACAAATTGCCCAACAGTTCACTAATCAACAGCTTGTATAAAATAACCAGTTACATTCGGCAAATATCCCAAAAGGTGATTATACAAGTGTTACAAGAACCATTAGTTATTATTTTGCAATTAAAGTTTCTTTTAACATTTAACATGCAAAATTAAAGCTTTGTTATTGTATATTAAAAATACACCAATATAACATCAATATTATTAAAGTTTTTGTCCAATTAGTAAATTATTTTGTTAATATTTTCTTCCTATATTTTTTTTTTTTGATGGTATCCTAAATATGATTTAACTAACTTAACTTAATTTAACACTTACATAATCATTTATTACGATAATTGCTCTATGTGATCTCAATGATTGCACGTATATTCTTCAACATTTATTCATTCTAACCATCGAAATGATAGTGCTATGAATGGTAGACCTCATCATTAATGGTTTCATTCATTAATCGACTTCAAAAAAGGTATGTTCGCTGATTTATCCGTAATCCGTAATTAAGGACTGATTTTCAAAATTCTTTTTTTATTCGAAACAGTGCACTTCGGAGATGGTCCCATTGGAACCAAGTCAGGATCTCTTGGTGGAAAGGGAAAAACCTCAAATTTCAAAGGCATGTATAAAGTTTTCACATATATTATTATGTAAAATAATCATATATTGTGTATAATGTCATTGCTTAGCTAATGTGATGAAAAATCGGAATTAGTTCAGTGTAAAAGCCATTCAGTTTGCTTTTTAAGCACTAACCATATCATATAAGAAATCGTAAATTTATTGCAGGCAACTGTTTTTACGGAGTCACGATTAGATCGTTAACACGGGGAGTTCACGGGTTCGATTTCCAACGGGGGCAGCCATATTTTTTTCTAGTTTGGTTGGAACTTTTGTCAAATCACCTGGGCCAGGAAACGGACACCGGCCCCTGAAACGTTCCTGATTTTCAATCATTGTTTCTTTATTCCTATTTTTCCTCACACGGGCTTCACTTTTACTTGACTTACCTATTTTAATATTAAATAAAATAACTGCGTAATTTATTGAGTAAATATCTAACACTAAAAAGAGAAAACCAAAATATGTTTAACAAAAAAATTGAACCGACTTCGAAAAATAAATAAGGAACTCACTATAAAGTAAAAAATAATCAAACGTAGAATTTTACCATAAAAAAAGTCTTTTAAAATAAAATATGTACGTAATAAGCGTTGTAATAATCAAATAAAAATAAACAAAAACCTATTTAACCTGCCTACTACACGTATTTTATATTCTACTATATGCACGCAATTTAGCTTATTACCTAAATTCATTTGTCAATTTACAATATTATTTTAACTACTACCAACTGATTGAGATTAAAGACGGTTCCGAGCCAAATCAATACAAAAATAATAAGATAATACTGTGACATATAAACACAATTAAATTACGAACAAAACAAATCTATTTTGTTGCTAGGCAACGACTTCAAAATGATCAGTTAGTAGCAGTTAAAACAATATTGTAAATAGTTAAATAGGCTTAGGTAGGTATTACGGTATATAGTAGAATATATACGCGAAAGATACCTTGGTGGCGCAGTGGTAAAGGCGATGGGACAGTCCTCCTACTGTTGCGAAAGGTTCGAATCCTGCTGGGGCATGGTCGTAATTTTATGTATGTGATTGTCCTAGGCAAAAGTGTAAAATCCGATAAGGAAAATGATCCCAGTCACGCCAGTAACCAGGCTGGTTAATACCGGATGTTTTCTGGGATGATTTCTAAAGTTTGTCACTCGCCAATCTTTAGGCTTTAATGCTGAGGACCGTGGTTCGGAGCACACGTTAAACTGTAGGTCCACTCCAAATAAACCCATAGTTGGTAAAAGGAGACTTTAAAAAATATATATATATATAAAGAAATACGCGAAAAGGAATTATCTATAACGTGATAAACTAATTTAAATTTGGTCGTTTTCTTGTTTAATTTGTAAATCAAAAAGAATCGAAATGTTAACTTCTCTAGCATCGCAGAGAGTTTGTTCATTGAACCCGACATTAGATAACATCTTCAATATCTGTCGACCCTCCTTGATACTCTTCGAAAAATATATACCACGGGAAATCTTAATATTTACAAAATAAAACGGAAAAATAACATTTCTTTTTATTATTCATAAAAACGCTTCCTTGTTTATTCACTTATTTCCATAATCATTTTTTATGTCGCAATAAAATGTCCGCAATCTCATAGGACGAACAAACATTTGCTCTTCAGATTTTCGTAAAAAAAGCTCTCGCTATAGCAAAGCGTTTAGTTTTTTTTTCCATCTTTCGCTAGTCTTAATCTGCATGGGGTATAAATTGAAAGCACATGTTTTTAAAAGAAATTAATGCTTGGCAAATGCTTTAAGAATAATCCATAAGCTAACTCAGATCTTCAAACATATATATATAAAGAATTTCAGTATGTGTCCAAATTGTATTTTAGTGCGTTGAAAATATTAGAATTTCTATGGACTAAATCGCATTTGTGGGAAGTTTGCTCTAATTGTTTACCACAATTTGAAGGAAACACCAGCTGAACGTCATCGAATACTTAAATTATGTCGGGATATTGTCAGTTTTCAGTCCCTCAATGCCCATCAATTTATTTTTTTTGCCTTCCTTAATTACCAAATAATGACCATTGACAACTGGTTATCAAAATTTGTCTGTGTGTTTATGTCAGTACTAATTATCAAGTGAGGTACAAATACCCAAACTCTACTTCATCGTGTTCTTTGTTTATGCCTCTACCGACACTTCCCTTGTCTGTTCTATCTGCCTCAGTGTCGGCGTTCCTAATTACTGCCTCCGCCCGGTTATTAATCAGGCCTATATCTGAACTTTTATTGTTCTCTTGTGGCTCTCTAAATTGACAAGACACCACCGCCCTCCCATACATATTTCTGACCCATGTTCTTTCGTCCAGGGTATATTCGACCATTATGTGCTTGGTGCCCTCCACACCATTACCATATTCGCACAGAACTTAACTCTGCTGATGTATGCAACAATATTTCCGTGTCCTGTTGTTAGTTGTACCGCCATTTTGCATAAGCTCAATCTCTCGCACGCCACCCTCCCGCAAAAGTTATGGAGAGCCATCGCTTGAGTTGTTCCATGCCAGGTGCCTTCTGTCGATTGTTTCGTTTTACTTTCTCGCATTTGATCTGCCCCTTACTTATCCATCCCTGGTTATCAATATCTGCTATCGCCTTTTGCCAATCTGTCTACTCTTATCATATCTAGTGGGGGCAGGCCCCTTGTCCATTGTATGTTTATATTAATATACATTTTACTCAGCTCTTTTAATGTCCTGTGGTTTTCTATGTACATATTTTTCCTTTGGAACCGTGTTCGGCCCAACATAGCGCTATCTTGCTGTCACTCCCGATAAAGTTTTTTTTCAATTATTTTATTTTTGTTAACAATGTTTACCTCTAGCTTCAGGGTGACGAATTTCCCCACCCCCGCGTTAAGGCTGCCATTTAGCTTAATGCTATATGCTGTTTCCTGTCCATTCTTTGATCTTCATGTCCGTTAATCATCATGCCCAAACCTACTCCATCCAAGCCAGCAGTAGCGTCCACCCATATTGCTGTGTCTGAGGTTGTCAGTTCCATGTCTGCCCAGGCAGTTTCCCATGGCTACACCAAGGTTCAAAGTGGCCTACACCAGTGCTTTTGTGTGCAAAGGTTGAATGCCCACTACAATCCTCAATGCGTCGGTTGGTGAAGTTCTAAAAGTCCCCATTATGGATATCAGGAGCGGTCCTTGCGCACTGAATTCACGCGCAAATTCTCTAAAAAATCTCTTTTAATTCCTGTCTCGTTTATTTCAATAGGTGAATACTGATTTCAATGTTTTAAAAGTGTTGTTTTTGGCATCGTAGTCAAACATCGTTCTGGAGCGCCCAAAAGAAACCTGAAGACGAAGACTCGAAGAAGTTTTTCTATGAAACCTTCAACGGGGATCGCTATGGACTACAATTAATGCTTTTGAGCCAAGCACTGCTCGAAAAACCCGCCGGAATACCAACAGAGATACAGCGATGTTATTTTTCAGCATAACAACGCTCGACTACATGTCGCAAAGCCGGTGAAAACATACTTGGAAACATTAAAATAGGAAGTATTACTCCACTTAACGTATTCTCCAAACTTTGCTTCTCTTGATTACTACTTATTCCGACATCAGTCGTGATCTGTCTAAACAACGCTTCACTTCTTGTGAAGATACCAGAAATTTGTCGATTCATTCAAAGTCTCAAAAAATACATCGTTCTTGGAAGATAGGATCCAAAAATTACTTAAAGGATGGGAAACAGTAGCGGCTATTAGTGGACATTACTTTAATAAAATACATTCTACCGAGTTTTTACAACAAAGTTTCATATTAGAAAATATCCATTAAAACTAATTGATAGGCCTAATAAATATAAAATATATTTCTTTTTTTTAATCTAATTTGAAATAAACGTCTTGAATATTAAATCTTATATATTGTTAACCCATGAAACTATAATTCAAAGATTATCATCAATAGAATCAGAATATTACTTATATATATATATATTCCTATAAAATATTCCACGGAATTAAAGGAACATTATATAAACTTCCCCTTATAGAAGAAGAACTCGCTAATATTTGTACAGTATTATGTGCTTTAGTAGTATTTGCCAATGTCTTGAAAAATGCCCCTTTCGTTGATTACATATCAATCAAAGTGACGCTGAAGAGAATTGAGTGGTAATTTATCATATAGTATCTAAAGAAATACCGTTTATAATGTTTAGAAATGTATACGAACTTAGGTGAATTGTAGTTCTATAAGCCCCCGTTATGTATATCAGCGGCGGTCTCCGCGCACTGGATTCACCCGCAAATTCTCTGAAAAATCCTTCTTGATTCTTATCTCGCCTGCCTTGCGTCAATCTTAATATGTAAACACATTACGATATGTATAAACAACTTAACCTAAGCCTTGAATTCAAAAATTTTTATATTTTTCCACGTAAAAATAACATTCAAGTTTTTAATTTTTCGGCATTAATATCTTTTGTTGTTTGTTTTTAAAAAGTCTGCTGCCGAAACATATAAAATACCTTTAGAAACTTATAGTGATGTTGCTTCAGCATATTTCAATTATCGACCTTGATCTCAAACAATTTCAAAATGGTAAATTTGATGATAATGGCAAAGAAGGGTCAGGAGGACAAAAAAATGCCAAGAAAATGAATTGTAGGACTTAGACAACATTTAATCTCAAACTCTCAAAGAACTTTCAGACAGTTTAACTATACATGAATCAATTATTTTGAAATCTTTACATTCTTGAGAAGATCTTGCATGCTTAAAACATTTGAAAATACCACTTGAAACTGTTTCAAGCAAGCAAGACAATAAAAAAGTGTTTTCTGTGATATATTTTGGCTGACAATAAGGAATGAAGAAGAATGTAATTTTTTTGAAAAAAGATTGAAATTAATTTATTCTTAAGTTAATGTTAAATCAATTAAATGCAGATCACATGTCCACAGATATAATTTTAGCAACAGTAGTTACCTAAAAGCGGAGTTTCAATTACAAAACCTAGATACATTGATTATATAAATCCATTCCATTGAAAAACATATACACGTTTTCATTTAATTTTATATTTTGATTTGGTAAAGTCAACATGTCTGTATATAATGTAACATCTAGTTAAAAAAGCATAGTAAATGGGTTTTCATTAAATAATGGGGTGTGTTATATTTTATATTATATTTTCTATATTTTTATATAATTTATGTCCTAACATTGTGGACATTGTTATTGTTGTTCCTGCATTTTTTGGTTACTTTAATTTTTATATATATTTTAAAGTGTCCTTCTTACCAATGAGGATTCATCTCAACCTACTGTTTAACATGGCCTCCGAACCACGGTCCTCGAGATTAAGCCTACCGACTGGCGAATGACCAACTTAGAAATTATTAAATTAAATTACTGCCGTGACTGGGATCATTTTCCTTGTCGGATTTTGTAGTCTTGCCAAGGACAATCACAAAATATTAAACAATCACAAACATAAATTTACAACCAAGCCCCATCTGGATTCGAACCCGCGACTATCCAACCTTACTTATCGCTCCTTTTTTCTTTTTAAGTAATATTTAATAAAATATTTTTAAGTAACTTAATAGTTTTCTTTTGTTTAAATACCCTTTCACGTATTTTACCTGGTCAGCCCCGATATATCATAAAGCTGTTCTCTTTCGAATTCATTCAGTTAACCTGAATCAAATTAATTATCAAGAAATGGACACAGTTTGACGTTAAATTGACAATCGTTCTGCAGCTACTGCGAGTGTTTTTTTGGTGAAGTTAAGTGGCCTTCGGTCAAAAGTAGTTCAGCTGAAGCTGTAGCGTCTCAATAGGTGGATTGAAGATGCTCAGTGACCCCTATCCATAAATTAATCCAATTATTCAAAGCGTTTCTTGATATAGTTAAATGTAGTTTGGGCAAGAGTATCGCAGCTGAAGCTGTAAGGTCAACAAATGTGGATTGAAGATGCTCAACGACCCCTAGCTATAAGCCGTTCCAAGTAAGAATCATTCAAGCTTCCCAGCCTAAGAATCACATTTCAAGGTGTAAGGCCATCAAAAGCGGAATGAAATTGCTGTAAATTGAACTAGTTTACTTATTATCCCCCTACTGCCCTTACCACTACGCCAACCAAGCCGGCTTTTATATAATCATTGCCCTATGAAATTTGTATAGTCACTTCCTTCTTTTACACGTTATACCATACAAATCTAAGCGCCTTATAGCTCTTTAGGGTAAATGATGTGGCTTGGTGAATGGAGGTAAAACGAAATGGAACAGTGGTGTTTACATTATGTGACTATTATTTATTGGCAATGTAAAAAAATGTGAAAAATACAACCAGATAAAGCAGATGGCAGCGGAGTTACCTGTTGACGAGGCTTGGGCAGTCGATGGTGGCACGTCTAAACCAAACGATGGTTGAGCACTGAATCTATGAGTTCAAAATATTGTGAAAGAAAATTCTAACAAAAATTTTTTAAAAAATGAAATGAAATTGAAGCTTCATTGTTCCAGCACTAAAATAAAATTTAACGAGGAACAAATGTTTGAGTGAATGTAATATAGAAGGAATTTCAAAAGGAATAGGAATAAAATGAAAAGGAATATTGAAGGTAAAATCGAAAACGAATCGAATTAAAAATATTGAAAATTTTTAAACAAAAAATATAAGGGCCACGTAAAATACACCATATTGCACGTACCCTCCATTCACGAGTACAAACCCAATCCTGCGAAAGATTACGTCGGGGTTACCACAGCTCTAATGACCAGATAATATAAAAAACAACTTTATTCTTAATTTTATTCACATCGAATATAGTCATCAATTTCTGCGTTAATTTTAAATGAATATTATAAGTGTGTTTAACATATACCACACGTGTTATACTAAATAAATAAAAATATAATTTACATTGGAAATTATTTAGAACTTACTAAGTGTATGTTGTATATACGGTATGTTTTTCATGTAGCTATTTCTAGCCATTTTATTACCGTGTGCCTTAAATAGGATTACACTCCACGATATTCCAAGTAACATCAGGCATATATATGTCAGTGCAGACTTAAGTAGAAGAATATTATATATAGAACATCTAAGTACTCGTATTAACATATACAACATGTGAAATTTTTTGACTGTGTAATATTAATTACCTTATAAAAAAATATAATAAATACTACTATAAATACTCTACCAATATAAAAAATACTGGTTAAGATAAATTTCCGTGAAAACGCACAAGGTTATCGAAAAATCCGCTCCCAAATTTGGTGCTAAAGTCTCTAGAGAACGCTACAGGAAGTAAATTCATAATTAAATTTTCTGTACCACTAAGATCAAAAGAAAATCGAACGGCACCTTTTACTACCTACCTATTTTGATATTAACGTGCTTTTAATATCGAGTTTGGTTGAATCTTAAACTTAAGATAGAAGAACAAATATTTTGTGTACTGATGGTTAATTATCTCTGCTAAATTTAGCTATCTAAATTTGTAAGTCCATAGTGACTGGACTTTTTTCTTTTATAAAACATGAGTATGATTATGGAAACCTGCTAGGGAATCAACATAGTCTATATACTCAGAGAGATTTTTATAGTTATTTAGTATTTAATATGATGTGAGTTAACGTTAACGCTTTGGAAATGGTTATCTGTATTTGATTGGACAAGTGATTTGTAGACTTCCAAGAACCAAAGGTAATAAAACAAAAAAATAATAAAAATTACACATGTTAGAAAGAATTTCAGGGTGAGTCAAGTGGTAATATAATTATATTATATATAATTATATATATATATATATATATATATATATATATATATATATATATATATATTGTGAGATTTTTGCCACTTTCGCATTTCTCTCTGGTTTCTGCCTATATCGCATATCTCGCAAATTATAAACAGTCGTGACAAAATGTGTTTGTTTGCCATTTGTACGCTTTTCTTTGTCATATACAGTGAAATAATCACAGATTAATAAAAATTATCAGAATTATAGAGAATTTTACGTCCAAAGGAAGGGTAATTAATTTATTTTATATAATTATTGCTTTTTAATTTATGTAATGAAAAGTGTATTTAAAAAAAAATAGTGGATATCTGTTTATGTCACATATTTTAAAAAACTATAAATTGTGAAGGTAATTAATTGGTATTTAAACTTGAGAATATTACGTTATTTAACCGAAAGTGGAGGCCACTTGTTGAACAGCGATACAAAGTAATAATGGCAGTTCATATCTGTTAGCAAACAGAAACTTCCATCTCATTCGTTCAGTATTCAGGTAGTTTTTACATAGTTTACATAGTCAGGATCGTATTGGCTGTATTAGTGGTCGTTATTCCATTTAAAGAGCTTATAATTATCGTAAAATTTTGTTTGAGCATCGCGAGTAACTTCGTTCATTAGTTCGCCTCTGAAGATCTTTGAAATGACACTATTTATACCCAAAATTCTATGGTATTATTTTGTGGAATGATTTCCCAGATATTTGGTGACTCCAGATTCCATTAGTCTACGGCAAATAAACTAAGCTACTAGAATCCGCCTTTGATGGCCTTACATCTTGAACTGTGATCCTGAATGGAAGGCCAGGATGCTTGAATGATACTTAATTAGAATAACTTATCATTAGTTGAGTACATTCAATCCACCCTCAGTGATCTTACGGCTTCAGCAGCGATACTTTTGTCCCATCTACATTTAACTACATCAAAAACATTCCGAGTAACATTTCTTGATAATTAATTTTTTGATTCCGGTTAAATGAAACATTTCAAAAGAGAACAGCATTTTGATCTACTGGGAATATTACTGACTGCACCAAGTAAAACATGTGAAACGCTATTTAAACAAAAGAAAACTATTAATTTACTTAAAAATATTATATTAAACATTATTTTTAAGGAAAGAAGAGGTTATTTGTTCAACGACGATACAAAGCGATACTGAGGGTTCTCATCTATTAGAAAACAGACCACTCCGGCTCACTCCTTCACCATTCAGGTTGTTTTTACGCAGACGGCATTATAGTCAGAGCCGTATTATATAACGTTCATTAACGTTATTTAACCTTCTTTTTTACCCCCTCATCTGCAGAAAACTTTATTTCCCAAAAAAATCGTTTGATTTGTAGGATACGAAAACAATTCGTAATTTAATTCACTACTTCTAACGACAGTTTCTTGAACTATATAAACATGTGCACTGTGTTCTTGAAAAATTATATTTTTGTTCTGCAAACTGAAGCGAAATACAACGTGGGGCGCTACCATTTTGATTGCCTATAACTTTTTGTTCAAAGAAAAGATAAGTAAATTTGGTCTTCATAAAAAAATGTTTTTGTTGCAATTGAAAAATTATATCGGTTAAATGGTGACCGCGATTCGCTATGAAACTTTCGGGTCTTTTTAAAGCCTTTTTCATGATATCCTGCAATATCTGATGCTTTATTTCTTCAATTTCGTGACGAATATTAACACACTGAACTATCAGTATATTTTTGACGCAATTTCCGCTGAGTGGCAATAATGGAACGATTATTTTCAATAAATATTGTCACTACTTCTGCTCGTTCTTGTGGCGTACGTTAACTAAGTTGTTTTTCTATCCCTAGAAAGCTGATTCCGGAATTTTCCTGATCGTTTCCTAAACACGAACTTCATAAATAAGTCCAATCCAAGTTCAGATCACTCTTTACCTTTTTATTTTCATTGAGAATTATGACGATAGTTCCTAAACTCGCCTCATAATTATCAAAGTACATTTAAATTACTTTTGAACAATTTTACAGTTAAACTCTAACGATTTCTGTGTACTTATTGAACGTTTTTCCTTAACTAATACATTATTTATTATATAATTATTTGATACAATCAAGCTATAAACATTAATCAAACTACCGTCGGACTTATATGAATCACTTTAGATGCGGAACTAAGGTCCCTCGGTTCTAAGTATTTCTAAAATTCGGAAATACAATCAAATCAGATAAATATCAAAATTTAACAGTGTTTAAGTAGAACGCGTTCCAATTTTTGGGACATTATACCAAGCAGTTTCCCTAATATTTCGAATAATTTATTGCCGTTACATAAATGATTAGATAACGTGAGTATTTCGTGGTAGCTATCGCTAATAATCTTATCATGAAAAAAAATTCGGGCATACGTTTCATTAAGGTCGCGATAGAAACTAGTAAATATTTTACCATTGTGTACATAGCCACTGAGACCCATGTAAATCACTCCATCCTACGCGTTTTCTCTTGTTAACTGTTTATTAATTACCTTCGAACATTGTTACAAAAGCATTTCATAGTGTTATAGTTATTTCCTTTTAGCATCCGATATCTGGACGTAGAAATTATATTACAATTATACTACAAAATATTTTTAAACAAAAATATAAGAACAAGGAGCATTTGTAATATTAAAAAAGAATATAATGTTTAAACTAATTATATTTCAGTTTCTATTTAAAACATAATAAATTTAGATTGACAAATATGAATGTAAGAAAAGTTATTAGCTATAAATTATGCGGCACTTGCATATAACATATGTAAACTAAATTTAAGTCACGTTCCTTAGTAATAATGTGAAAACTACGCTTAAAAGATGTTTTACTCCACAACGGCAGCGATATTCATATACATATTGCATATTCAGTGATTTTAAAAGAAATATATGAAAACATGAAACTAATTTTAGGTTTAATCAAATTCAAAGAACACAACTAGAAAGTTTGTGGTGGTTTAAAAGTTGTTGCTATATTGCCTGGACCACAGGGAGGTTTCACGAAATTTCGTTGTTTGTTGTTTGTGTTTGTGGGACCGTAAAGATACCAAAATTGCACAAAAACAACTAAGCTTGTCTATGATCAGTCAAACATTAAAAGTTAACCTCTTAGTCAACAAGAAAATGTGATTCTTCGATACTTATATATAAAATTTCGTTTAACGAAAAACTTTGTCAAGGCCATGGTTAAAAATGGTAAAGAATATTTATATTTCAGAACTATTTTTCAAATCAAGTGATCTTAAATTAAAACAGGACACAAATAAGAAATCTTATAAAAAAGCTTTGAATTCGATGAAAACTTCTCAAATTAGTTTTCAAAATTCGCCTTAAACTGCCTGTTGATATGTGTAACTGGGAACTGTTTCTGGAGACTCTGCAAAACTATCACGCACCAGAGCCACATTTTCAGCGTTGCGAGACGCCCGTTGTATTCCAGAACGAGGCCTGTCTGCTGAATGCTCATGAAAGAGTTAGTAATTTATGGATTTTTAAGCGATCTTAAAGCTGAAAATGCTGAACTTTTAGTGAATGACTTGTTACAAAAATGTAAAATGATGGAGTGCAGAATGTTTTTAAAAATACATTTCTTGCATTCCCATTTCGAGTTTCCCTCCTAATCTTGGAATCATGGGTCACAAACAAGATATAAAACGCTTTCGCCAAGATACAAAAGAGATAGAAGAGTATTATCAAGGAAGATGGAATGCTAAAATGTCAGCAGATTACTGCTGGATTGTAATGAAAGGGGATTCTACTTCACGAGAGCAAAAGTTAATACTTCGTTATTTTCTTTCAGGATATATGGCTCATTTTTTCTATTGACCACTTAAACCTGAGCTATTTTGATTCATTGTCTATTTGTAAATATATATTGATATTTTTTTAATAAAATTAATAATATAAATAAATAAATTTGATTTAAAATTTCCATACTGCCTTTATTTTTTTATAGTACTTTAATTTATAAATTTTAACAAAAAAATCAGATTAATTTAATGTGATAAAACAATAAAAATTGGTCACACAGTGTAGTTAATTGAATACAAAATCTCCAATAATGTGAATAGTTCTTGAATTATTTGATGCTAGTGTTCTTCAAATAATTTCTCTGATTCTTCATTAGTGAGATTTGTCAACTATCTGATATGTAAATCAAAATCAGCACCTTTAAACATAGTTGTGCAAACTGGTATTAACTAATTCCAACTTATAATGTTACTTTAGTCTATATTTGAATGTATATCTTATATTATAAACCAGAAAAAGAGCATTTTATGATTTCAGGATCCGACTTTTAAGTAAAGTTCTATAATATATCGACTCGATCTAGTCTCGATTCCTACACACGTTTAAGGGTGTGTCGATAGGAACGCCAAATGAAACCAACTCAGCTGTCGATGTTGCTATGCGATCTAACTAACAACTGTTGACATTTACCACAACTCGAAACAAAAATCGTGTATCCTCCAGGCAATCTAAAGACTCCGATCAAGTAGGAATTATGTAACAAACTAGCTTTTGTTAAACTTGAACACCTGTAAAAGGAAACTTCTGAGAATTTAATATATACAGAGTGGCTCGTGTTTATATTTTGTATAAAAATACCGTGAATTTAGTACTTTAAATCTAGAACAAGAAAAATGCATTTAAAGTGATTAATTTTAATTTTTCCTTGTCAATCTGTGAACATTTTCAGTGGAAGCCCCACTGCCTTTTCAACACCATAGGGTAAAATAGATAGAAAATAAAATACTGAATATTACATTTTTAATTATGTTAAGGTGTATTGTTACCATCTAATTTAATATGCTTATAAACATTCAAAGGACAATCAATTTAGTTCAGTACATTATGTAACCATGTTTGATTTATAAACTTGGTTTTATTTTCTTGCAAAACTCTAAAACAACTATGATTTGAACCTCCTTTTAGCTCCACTTGCATGAGGATTTTTAACTATGTTTACAGAAGCCCATTATTTTCATTTTAATTTGATTTGATTCCAATCTATTTTTAACTGTATAAATTGCCTTTTAGGTTTCATTCCTTGTTTTCTGCTCCTTGTTATCTTGTTCCTTGTATATATCTGAGATGATTTATACTTATACTTTATTATTACTGACTTACCACACTTTTTTTCAAAAAATAATATTCTGATAAAATTTCTTTCACATTACTTCAATTTATTGTTTTCCATAAGGTCTCCTCTATTCTCCATCCATAAACATTTTACAACCTTATACCTAGCTGCTGACCAACGCATAGGCACTGAAATGTTCTGGGCCTAACACATAAATTTAGCGCTAGTTTTGTTGCATTCACCGCTTTTTCAGTTAGTAATAAGCTTCACAAGAAAGCTGTTAATATTTAACGATTGAACTTATGAGTAGAATTCTCATAAGTTTGTGAGTTATTATGCCAAGAGTGACAGTACTTTTGTTAATTCCAAAACAATGGATCAAAAATATGCTCGTGTTTTAACTTTGCACTGCTTTTTGATGGGAAAAAATATCCCATTCGGGCAAAGCAATGACTTGAGAAGTGTTATATGGACTCACGCTCTATCAGAAACAGCAATAAAACCTTGGTTTGCTGACTTCGATACATAAAAAAATCCACAAAATCGTTTTGAATGATCGAAAAGTGAAGTTGCGTGAGTTAGCTAACATCGTAACGATATCAAAAGAACGCGTTGGGTTTATGTTGCATGAGCATTTAACTATGAGAAAGCTCTGTTCAAAGTGGGTGCAGCAGTTGCTCAGTGTTGGCCAGAAATACGTACGTATTGATGATTCTGAACAGTTTGTGGTCTAGTTTAAAAATTAAATCGAATTTTTCCATCGTTATATGACAACGGATGAAACATGGATCCATCACTTCAGTACGGAATCAAAACGATGGTCATCTGAATGGACAGCAACTGGTGACAAGCCTATTTTGAGGAAAGAGATAAATCGTTCTACAAAAGTGGCATTGAAGTGTTATAGAAGCGCTGGAATGACTGTGTGGCTCTTGATAGGGATTATGTTAATGCATAAAGCCAATTTTGGATAAAAAAGAAACGGCTTTTTCTTTGTTTCACCTGGGACTTTTCAGCCCATATGGTATTTTTCCTACCTCCACTGTACATGACTTATATATACAAAAACCTCAATTTGTCCTTGATCAAAACACACATAAAATTATTCATTTATTTCCAATATATTGATATATTTTCATGCCACCAACGGAGCTGCGAATTCAGTGAAATAAACTAAACCAAAACCAACCTACAGATTGAAGTGTTCGTCAAATTTAACGACGTTACATATAACCTAGTTATTTTGAATCCTCCTGTAATATTCTGATGTAATCAATCTCATGATGTCAATCATCTATAACCAGTTTGCCAAAGTTCATGTAACCAAAGTATGTTTGCTAATAATACCGTTATTGTATGGGTCAGGTTTCTGTTAGGCAAAATGATTTTATTATCGTATTGTTAATTATATATCTTTTCGAACCAGTTTCCAAGAAGGCAAGTGGGATTTCCGAAATATATCTAGATGTTTAATATTTCTTTACGGTGGACTTTAATCTGAACCAAAGACCCAAGAATAAAACATTTGTTTAATAAATTGTACACATAATAAAAAGCTGACACATTGGTGACAAATAGTCATCCGCAAAAGCTAAAAATTAATTTTCATAATAAAGAAAAGTCAAAGCTAGCTTACTCCAGAGTTATTAAAAGTAATTAAATTGACAGACGCGTCGAAGTTTTTAAATTAGTCACTAGTTAAACTGGAACTTGAAATTATCGACTGCTTGGAGAACGTTTAACCCATTTCAGAATTATAGAAATTCAAAATAAAAATTTGAGGAATATCAAACCTTTTTACATGAAAAAATTCTTTGGTTTGTATCAAAAATAAATTTTAAAGGTGTTTAAAAGTGTGTTATTTAGTGTAATATAAGATACAAATATTAATATCTAATATTAATACTAATATCTAAACAAATATTAATATCTATAATATTGAAAAATGTGAATTTTTATATATTACTGTTATTGTATCTTGTCTAACAGAATGTTCCAATTGATTCTATTAATTAAAACAACAAACAAAAAAATATTTTATTATTTTTAATACATTTTTGATGACTATTTTATTCCTCAACATAGGACGAAACTTTCATTATGGCCGGTGAAAACAAGTATTTTCTCTGGTTGTTTCAAGTAGCTGACACCAATGGAATTAGAAGAACTCTAAAATGTGTCAGAGATAAAGAGATATCACCAAACAGAATGTTGTCACCTACATCGGTAAATATTTATTTTGTATTTTTAGAATGAACTTTTTCTTAAACTTGAGACCCAATTATTGACTTTTGGATTGAAGCAGACTCAACATTTGATGTGTTGCCAAATTGTATTTCTTTTAAATTCTTTATGACACATTAAATTTTTCTTATAGTTGGCATAATATGGTTTTAGTACAAAATTAATATTTTAAGATGCCCAACAAGAATTATTAACACTGTTTAAATTCCATTTTATCGTATCAAAATATGCAGTTGAATATCTTATAATCTTATTGATACTTGATATTGACTTGAAATTAGACACTACGTGTAATTTTTTTTCGATTAGTAGCAATATTATTTTATTATTCAGAATATTGCTGTACATTTCTTAACACACACTGTATCTCATGAAAGAAGCTGAGTAAGCAAACACTAATGATAGATGAACACAATAATTTATAAGACCAAGTTCAGTTTAGCTTGATCGGTCCACAATAAGAATACAATACAATAAGTTCTACTTTTAATTAGGGATATGTGTCAATATTTTATAATTTTTACCCAATTGATAGTGAAAACTGGGTAGAGAGATTTGTGGATAATATCACAAAACCCGAAAAATGTTCTTTTTAACAACTTATTTTGATCGAATGTTAATAAAATTTTATTTTTAATTTTAAATAATATTATTACCGACAATACGTAAGGCAAACATGAAAATTGCCTTTTAGGTTTTATTCCTTGTTTTCTGTTCCTTGTTATCTTGTTCCTTGTATATATCTCGGATGATTTATACTTATACTTTATTATTACTGACTTACCACACTTTTTTTCAAAAAATAATATTTTGAGGAAATTTCTTCCGCATTACTTCTATTTATTATTTTCCATAAGGTCTCCTCTATTCTCGATCCATAAACATTTTACAACCTTATACCTAGCTGCTGACCAACACATGGGCAGTGAAATGTCCTGGGCCTAACACATACATTGCGCTAGTTTTGTTGCATTAACCGCTTTTTCAGTTAGTAATAAGCTTCACAAGAAAGCTGTTAATATTTAACGATTGAACTTATAAGTAGAATACTCATAAGTTTGTGAGTTATTATGCCAATGACAATTCGTAAGGCAAACATGAATATTCTTATATTTCTTTATACTTAAATTGCTAAGTCGTCCAGTAAATGCATCAATTAAAATAGCTACAACTCGCCATAGGTCAAAATCCAAAGTCCGTATCACACTTCAAATCAATCGCATCATATTAATAATAAAAGGAAAAAAACGGCAATAGATTGAATGAGACTTGTTTCGCCATCTCGCCAGTTAGTCGAATGAAATTTCGAAGGTTTTCGTATGAATATTTATTATTTATGACGTTACCGTTTAAGGAAATGATTATTTCAGCTAATGTCTATCCACTTAAACGTTGAAAGCCCCATTAGCATAATAAAATCGCTTCTTGTTCCATTATTTTCACCATTTGAATCAAAAAAATTCTTAAAATAACAGGTTTAATGCTAAGCTATGCAACATAAAATACATTACAAAGATGGTTTTATGATCTGGCTTATTTCAAATAATACTCTAACAGGTCAATTGAAAAGTACCCGGCCTACCAGAGTAAAAAAAATTTTTGGCAAATTTTTATTCAACATAATTCACTTCAAGGGTACTAGTACAAGACACTGTACCAATACGATTTGACCTTTGCTTCAAAATATGCTTCAGTTTCTGCGATCACCTCTTCATTCGACGAAAATTTCTTCCCAGCGAACATTCTTCTGAGATCTGAGAACAAGAAATAGTGGCGAAACTCGTCATCAAGCCAAGTTTTTGCTGCAACTGTATTTTTTCCCTTCAAAACGCAATATTTTATCGACACGCGAAATTTCTTTTTATCCATTTTTTTCACAATAACAAAAGTTGCTTCACTCAAAATGCTATAATTCACAAACTAATAATCGGACAGCTGTCAAATTTATACACGCATCTTTTGAGGGTGAGGGCTAACTAAAAAACATATGGATTTAATTCTAGTAGCGCCATCTATATGTCAAGTCGGGGACTTTTGAATAGACCTCTTAACCCAGTGTAAGTTATTTTTAAATTAAAAGAGAAGGTATACAAATAATTACCTTAAGCTCAGCAACTGTCAGTATGTTATATCTCATCAGAATATCAGCCATAAAGATATTGAATATGAATGACGCTCTGAATAATGGTAGTGGTTTGTTAGGTTGGATCCAATTTTCTTGAAAAATGTGATAAATTATGTAATGGCAATAAATGCAATAGCTGGCATTTCTCTGAAAAGTTTGTTCATTTATATATGTTTGGATATATCCAATAAGATAGTATGGCTGAAAGTCATGGAATGAATTACAAAAATTCTAGAAACTAATAGAAAACAGAGCTGATAAAAATGTTTGAATATTATTGAAAATTTCAGAAGGCACTATTGTACCAAAAATTATTGGTACTCTCTTGCAGTGGCATTTAATTATTTTACATTTCTTGCTTGTAAAATTACTGCATTATGCAACAATATAAATTTCGTACCGGAAAACGAAACTTGAATGGTATCAAAAGACTCTTAATAATCTCGAAATCTCATTCAAATGTTACTAAAATGACGATATACCATTACTTTTGTTAGCAGTGGAAAATACGTGAAAACAATTAACAATTGTTCGCAATAATACGTTCAATTTACATCAAAATGAAACCGTTAAAATGTATCAACAATCCTTAAAACATTTCAAAAAGCAATTATATAATAATTTCTAAAATCGCAAATACATTATGTTATACAATGTCATACCGTACAAATTCAATAATGCTTAAAGAGCTTGAAAATCACACGATTTATTTTGAAGTAGATGATATTAATACAAAAACGTTATAAGATATTAGATATAACATATAAATTGTTAGTTAAACAATAGACTTACGTGAGACTTGATACGAAATAATTGTTATAGTGATTTATAAGGATATTTCAGTGTATAAAGCATATATAACAATGAGTATATATGTGTTTTAAAGACAATATTGATGTATAAGACCCGAAAGAATCAAGTACTTTTAACAAGAAAATTGATAAAGATTTATAAAGACAGAGCTGCTGCGAAATCTTTAGACAACAAATCTTTCTGACGCCCTTATGACGGACGTTATAGCACAAGAATGACTCTAAGTACTAGTTATTAAAGAATACACCATCCAAATATATGTGCTTGTATTTCTTGAACGTTATATTGATAATTGTTGAAAGATATATTAAATTTAGTTTGATTTAAAATACCGATGTTACCTAACGCAACCTATTTGCATGGCCCAACTAATTATTTGCTACGAATTTATTCTAATTTATAATTAAGTTAATAAGTGTGTGTTATTGGGTTAGATATTCGGATTAATGATGATTTTTCTACTCCAAAATAAGATGGTTAGATTGGTAAGTCACTTTTCATATATATAACATTAAATTATAACAGCAGTTCAGTTTTAATGTTTTCTGAACCACAAGTGCACCAATTTCAGTAATAAATGAAGCCAACAGAGTTAAAATATGGCTTAATATATTTGAAAGATTGATCAGTGATGCGCGTTGTTCTGTCGTCAATTGCTCCAATTTTACCAACCCTAAACTACACAAATATACCACACAAACAGAAGCAAACTAACATCATTTCTAGTGAATGTTTTGGGAAAAGACAGAACATCACAAAAATAACCATTTAGAATGTCTATTTCTAAAGTGCAATAAATAACTTTTGAACTAAGTAAGAAATTATACTAAGTCATTATATCTAGTTCAAAAGACTATTATTTCCTTTTATAATAAGTTTTACTAGAAATACCAGACTATAAAATCATTTATTAGGTAAACGAAAAATAGTTTCTCCAATCTTATATTGTATATATTTTATTCAGTATCTCATTAATAATGGAAGTATCCATTATTCAAGTTTGGTTTCACACTGTAAATATTACTTGTATAATTACATGTCTTTTCAAGACGTCCTAGCCAATTACATGCGCATATTTTTAACCACGTGCCAGTCTCTGATGTTTACGTAATTGACATCTCATTACACGTCAATGGAAATGAACGGATTGACTTTTCATATCCATTTCATATGTCATATCCAGTTTAAAAAGATTTAAGTGAAATTTTGGGTTACAAATATTTAAGTACACATGTTTTTAAAGTAAATTTAGGAGACGGAATAGTATTATCAAAAAAACTTTTTAATTTTTTAATTTGTTGAGATACAAGTGTAAAAAATACCTTAAGAACTTCGTCTTCATCAACGGCGACCAATGACTAAAATTTCGTTAGAGAACCAAAAAATTTAAATTATTAAGGAATATTTTTCGGACCTGATATTAGAAAACTCATGATTGAACTAACCTTTAAAACATGTGAGGTGATGTTTCGAAAATCTAATCTGAATCACAAGCGCAACAATTTCAGTGATAAATGAAGCCAACAGAGTTCAAATATGGCTGATGATTGATGATTTCGATGTGCACGACAAAGGAAGTTCTGGTAGACCGAAAAAGTTTCAAGATTCGAAACTGCAAGGACTAATGGATGAAGACCTTAGTCAAACTCAAAAACAATTAGTAGAAGCGCGAAATGTGGACCAAGAAACGATTAGCGACAGATTACGCGCAATGGGGATCAAAATCGAAACACTGTGTGAGAAATACTGCTTCAAAGGCATGATCGGAAGTCATTTCTGCATCGAGTAGTTACGGATGATGAAAACTGGATTTATTTTGGAAACCCTAAGCCTAAAAAATCATGGTTATCACCTGGTGAAGTCGACCGATCAACTCCAAGGCCAAATCGTTTTGGTCTCAAGACAATACACTGTGTTTGGTTGGATCAAAGTGGCGCGGTGTATTACTAAATATTGAAACCTGGTGAAAAAGTTAAAAGTAATCGCTAACAACCACAAATAATCAATTTGAACCATATAATGATCGATAAACGTCCATAATGGGCCCGAAGGCATGTTAATGTGATATTATAGCACGTTTCATAAAGCAAAACCGATCGAAGAAGCGTTGAAACCATTTGGATGTGACATATCGTCGCACCCGCTGTACTCTCCAGACCTTGTCCCGTCTGACCATTAAACTGCTGCCCTCCAGTTTACCTTATAAACAGTTTTAAATGCTCAAATCCGAAACCGCGTATAATTGTATAATCAATTTTAGGTTTTACAATAATATCGAAATATGAATAACAAGCAAACATCGTAAAACTAGTATATTTTATCGAAACCTACATTAGCAAACAAATAAAATGCACGATATCCGTTAGTGTTCTAGTAACGAGTTGTTCCTGCTCAATAGCGTTCCGAACACAATAGCATATTTGTTTTAATTTCGTGAAATCTTAAATACGTCAGCCGTGTCGTTAATTATTTAGAAAATTGGCGTTTCAAGGATATGGTAAACGAGCGCAATGATGATTAAATGATCGGGCCTTCGAGACGGCCATATGGTTCACTCACGAGCCTATATCTATCTATATATACGTTCCGATTATTCAATAAGTCAATGTCAAGTTCAGGCATCGTTATGATGTAACGGTGGACGGAGATTAGACTTGTCATGAGACTGTGAATTAATTAAGAACGTATGTGCATATATGTTAGAGTTTTTTTATTAACAATACAGCAAAGAAACTTTAGGATTATATGGCTCGGTGAATGGGGGTAAGACGAAATGAAACTGTGGTGATTATATTATGTGCCCGTTATTTATTATTGTTAAATATTTTTTCATTAATCTTTTAGAACTTCAACAATCTGCCCGTGGGCAATAAGGCAATTATTATATGATTTCCGTTATATTATATCACTATCCTAACATGTAGAAGATCGCTTCAGTAAGTGATCTGCTGTACAACTTATAATTTAAATCTTATTCTAGACACTATTTCAATTTATTTTAAGGCCTATCCTAACTTATTCTAAAGACTATTCTAACTTATGCTACAGATTATTTAATCTAGCTCTCGTGTATATTAATTAGTTCGTATGGTACTTTGCGTTTGAGCCTATACACTACACTGTTATCGCGCACATTTAACTGTTTGGCGAGTGCATTAGGATGCACTAATAATCTTTCAGAGCTACTAATACTTCGAATCACACTCGTTATAGGTTCTAAGGGGATATCCCGCTGAATCAATTTGTTGGAGACGTAATTATAACATACACATATACATATATATGTACTAAACACCTGACTCTTGAGGAGGTTACCAATTGGTTTTCTTTATCGATTTCTTTATTCTCTTCGATTTGTTTAAGGATTTCATCAACATCTCTTCATCAACACTTATTATAGGATTAGCAATCATACGAATTTTAACACTGACTTGCACTTAAACATGTACTGTATTGCCTATGTTAAAAGAAATATTTGAGGAAACTCAATTTTCAAAGATTTTCTGAAGCTTTAACACTTGACTTAGTAATGGACTGATAGTACCTTTATATGTAGAATGTTCTATGGAATGCCCTCCTTCAAACGTGCCATAGTATGACTTCATTGATTCTTTTTGCTTTCCCCAATAAGCATGAATCGTTTTATATTACAAAATAAAATATTTTCTTGAATTAAATAGAAACACGTAATAAATACCTATATCGTCGTAGCAGTGAAAAAAAAACCACTTAATTATGCGACGTTCAGCTCTCAGACTAAACAAAATGTAATATCACTCCAAACTTATTGTTTCCTGTTCACCTTTCTACCTTTTTAATCTGAAAAAATTTTCGTTATTTCTACAAAACTTAATAATTTCACGAATTTCTGAAGTACTCGAATACTTGAAAAACATCTTAAGAGCTCACCAGATGATTTTTTGAGGATTATTACATTATATAATGAATCATGACAATTTCGTAAATCTTGTCGGCGCTACTAAACAATCAATTTTTAGTAAACAAAACGATATTCCCTGAAAATCGACGTACTCCACAATAATTATTCTGCTAATTCTTTAATACTGCTGCAAATAAAAACACATAACGGTATTGTATCAGGTTTTATCGCCAATTAACGATTCAAACACTTCAGATATGATTCTTTAAAAAATATGTGAAGGTCGTCAGCGATAAATCAAAAGTGTGTAATGATGACGAGCCTGCGAAATCCTAGATAAAATAATTACCAACGATAATAGTGGCGAGGATTACACTGATTTATAAATTATTTGTTGCAGATTGATTAAGTTCGTTTAGCGAGTGACATGTACTAAGCCTCAATCTCGTACCAAACCAAAATGGATCCTATTGGGTGAGTAAAGTCGTTATATCCTACGTTTGTATATGTATGTGCATTATATTAAATATACTATTGTAAAAAAACTAAGCTCCATAAATTATTTCATTGGAAAAACATGTAAAATATTCTTTTTTATAGACTGGTTATTTAAAAATTAACTGTGCATGTATTGTTATAGTGAATTTCGAACCAATATTCGATTAATAAGCACGTATATAGGATTGAAATCACTGGGTTATTTAAGTATTGTCGTTTGATTAAAAAAAACACAATTTTAGGCCTTGAAAAGCATTTTATTCAATATAATCTCTTTGATCTTTAATGTATAGAGACTCAAAGCTGTTACTCTTAACTGAGTTAACTAAGAACATCTGAAATTCCCTGATAGTGGTCTATTTGTGTTTGTGCGCAAGGCTTTTTCTCGCGGATTAATGATATAAATTATTGTTTTAACAATAGAAATACAATTCTTTGACATAATTCCTAGTGTGTCTCAAAAAATTGATATTAAGTGATATATTTTGCTGAATTGTCATATCTCACACAAGTCCTTAGGTTTTTCTTTTAATTAAATATACTATTGGAGGAATATAATTTCAGTTCTTACTCTTTTTATAGTCGCATATCTCCATTAATGCTTATTCGATAAAGCTATACTATAGCGAATTTGAAACATAATAGACCATAAAATTTTCGGATATGATGATCATATTATTCTTTTACTCTCCCAAAAGCGCTTTAAAAATTGAAACTCCAGAAGGTCATTTTTATGACATTTTGATTTTTTATTTCTTAAGTAAACTGTGCAAAGTACGAACTGAAGCCAAGAAAGTATTTGATGGTGTTACAAAGGAATTGTTTATGATGAGCTACTCCAGCCTGGCCCGATTATTAATTGGGCTATATGCTATCAACCTCTAATGTTATTGAATCAATCAATTGTAAACTGTATCAGTACTAATCAGTAAGAAATACATCACGACCACTCTAGGCCACACACATCATTAGTAACAAGGAAGTTTTGATGCAACTTTACTTGGTTCAGTTGTTCGCCGAGAAATCCTAGAAATCCTTTTGAAAAGCTTGAAAAAACCTGAAATCATAGTGAGTGTAGATTTAAGTCCCGTCGATAGACTCTTAATATCGCATTTGGGACACATATTGGAACACATATGCTACATAAAATTTTTTCAATCTAAAGCTTAAATCAAGAAATTGAATTTGAATGTGTCTAAATATAACCAACACTTTAGTGAATTAAGTTCATCTTTCGTGTTTTCTATTCTATAATTCGGCTCTTCGAACAACATTTATCGCTAATATGAAATCGGTAGCTATAAGGCATCAACTAAAATATTTCACGTTGTTTTTCTATACCTTTTTATTCTATTATTATCATCTCTCGAACGTCTCGTCAGTACGGATTCTGTTACGATCTTAATTGTATTTTTTTATGAAAAATGTATCAATTGATGTCTCGAACAAATACTAAATGTAGCGCGTTCAAAGTCCAAACTTTGCCTTCAAAAGGACTTTTTTTACTTCTTATATTACGAATCATATCGTATGATTTATAACTAACCCAGTAAACTAAAAAAACACACTCATAGTGTATCATTGTTTATGTATAAACAATATTAATTAAACCACAAGTCTCGTGAATAAAATATGGATTGATATCAGTACTAATTAACGTCAGCAACGAGTCTAAATATGATGATTGCGTGTCAGAGATTAAATTTAATCAATTTATTTATAATATCTTCATACAGAACTTGAAATCAGGTTGGCAAGAAAGTAATTTCTTGTTTTAACGTTGGAAAGATTGGAATAGATTATATTCATAGACTAATAGAGTTGCAAATTAATAGGGGACTCTAGCGCAAAGTTTTGCTTTGCCCAACATTCAGAGGGCGCCATAATGGGCCATTTAAGTGATTGGTGAACTTAAATCTCCGTTACAGGCACCTGTAAGATTGGCTCATAGTAATATTTGGCACGTGACAGCCTTGACATCATGTTTAATCGACCAATGGAATTTAAATAAAAAAACAATTTTTTTCTTAAATAAAATTATTAAATATTCAATTAAATATAAATATAATATTTAAAAATAAATAAATATAAATGTAATCTACAACAATAAATATAAATATATAATGTAAATTTATATACAAAATATAAATATAATATGAAAATTAATATACCCATAAAATATACATATTATATACATATGTAAAAACCATGCAATGTGCAAATCAAAATTATCTCTTCCATCTTTTTTTCTCTTTTTCATATTTTGCTAGTGCCATCAATTTAATAGGATCTATCAGAGTTCTGTCTTTTTGTTTTCTTATACTGAAAGCAAACTTTGAGTATTTCTCTCCTAATATTATGTTCACCTCTACTTTTACTCAAAAGTATATAGCACACCTTGTTAGTACTTTTAATATTTTATCCAAGTCCAAAATATCATTATTGAATGTACAATTGAAGGAAAGTTAAATTTACTTTTTCTTAACATTTAACAAAAATTTTGTAATATTGTCGACGTGGCAAAATCGCTGAATAGAATAAGACATAGTTCAGACCTACTGACAGTATAATAAAACAATTTTGTTGGAGTCTGGGGCACAAAATATTGTCTTGTCTCTCTAGAATCA
The DNA here is from genome assembly GCF_030347505.1 of Rhynchophorus ferrugineus. Lineage (NCBI taxonomy): Eukaryota > Metazoa > Arthropoda > Insecta > Coleoptera > Curculionidae > Rhynchophorus > Rhynchophorus ferrugineus. The sequence goes on along the minus strand of NW_027472582.1, from coordinate 4,116,763 downwards.
GTCTCAAATTGTGGGTCTACTGATTTATTCATAACTAAATGTAAACAAAAAACATTAATTTCTTTTTTCAAAAGTTTTACTAAATAACCTGATATGTACACTAATGTACAACGTAAAACTTTATTTGATCTTATAGGAACATCTGGACTGAAGTTATAGAGTCAAGTAGTTAACAGTAAGAATGAGCAGAAACGGGGATCCTGGCCGAATGAATACAAACTTTAAAAAATCTGTTTTATGTTTAACCCAACCAGTTTAGGATTTTCAATATTTTTTACTTATTCCTTAAAGAGCGCCGGGTGCTTTTTTAACGGAAAACCATGACACATTTCCTCACCATCTGTGCGCCGGGGCACACAACACTTCCTAGAACGAGAATGTATTTCAACTACCCACTTGTATATATTAATAAAATAAAATAATAATGTATAAACGTTATAAGAAGCTAATCACATAGCTATCTTAGCATAACGAATAAAATAAGTAATATGTTAAAGGTAGCGACATCTATATGTTGGACGTCGCGAACCATTTCCCCAAAACTTCCTGTGAAGTTAAATCTCTATTTCTATATGATTATATTATAATTCAAGATCAATTCTAAATAAAATGTATAAAATATTTTTTGTTACTCCTGCATTGAAAAGAAAGCTTCTGAACTTTACAGCAAGCAATATATGGACTGGCTCTTTCATTTGAATGCTTTTTATACCTGCCTGATGACTCTCTAACACATGCATTTTAAAACGTCTTGAGTTGCTGCAGTTTTGTTGCATTTTCTTTTATTCTTCACCATAATATTTAATGTAACCTCCAGGTCAAACACACAGAATTTGTTTAAAATTGCTCATTCTAGTTGATCAAGACAGATATAGTACTGAACTTGATTGTATAATTTCTATTCTTTCATACCTACTATCTTAATAAAAGGATGGCTCCTACAGTTTGACCAATTTAGCTCATTAATGTAGATATAGGCGTCATTTTCTTCTGCTGTACTAATGATGAAAAATACCTGACAACCTGAAATACCAACAATTATCCTTGATGATCCTTCATCGCCAAAGATTGAAATAAATTTCTCAATTTGTAACCGTTATATTTTTTCCTCAAATGATCGCAAGCAACACAAATATTGCTCCTACTTTCAAATGTTCTGAGTAAATTTGTTACTTCAATTTTAACTCAATACCGATATATAAAAAACACCCCTGACCATCAAATGTAAATATTGCAATTCGTGTATATAAAAACAAAAACTTGCTATTAAACAAGTTTATAGCATCTTAATTTAGTAGATTTTTCCAGGTGTTATCTAAGGAAAAAATAATTAAAAAGATATAAATAAAATCTTTTATAATGAAAATGTAAAATTATACTATAAAAATTAAATTACGATGGATTAATTTGCCGCTAATACTCTTAAAAATAACGAGGAGCCAGAAAGCTGGAAACTTTATTAAAATATCCTCCAAGTATCAGATGACAAAGCAAACAAAAATTGTTTATCTTTCAATTTTTGCCTTTACGTAGAAAACTTTTCGTGCTTTAGCAACATTTTACTAAGAATATTAATGAAGATCTCCATTTTAATCAACAGTAAGAACGAGTTAATTTTTGAACAAAACAATAATAATTTTTAAGCTGAATAAGTTGAATTTATAATCTTCGTCCATCTTTCCTCGTAAGAAATACACTTGTGGCTCTAACTATCAATCGATAACAAGAAAATATAAATTCATGGGTTTAATACTCAACGAATCGATGTCATTGCTGATGAGCAATCTTAGATATTCATGATCTTTATATGATATTTTGGTTGAGCATTACTAGTTCTTCAACAGTAGATACCATCAAAAAAATAATCGAAGACTAATAAAAGGTTGAACAGCGTTATTATATTATAAACTTTATTTTACAGAAATAGTCTAATGGTAAATTTATTCATAGATGTTATTAGATATAAATTCGATATACAGAAGACTGGAGCTTCGTTCTCAACAGGTAATTTACCTGTAATGGATTTATTTTCCTGGTTTGTATTAGGGAGGCGCGATAGTATCAAAATCAAAATTGATATTGTGTCTATACGGCAAGGAAGCATTACATTAACTTCATTCATTGTGATTGTTCTTTCTATACAAAAATAAGATACATCCAATGTAAATACAAATATATACTATGACTTATTATCAAGAGTGTCTAAAAATTATTATTAACTAACTATAAAAAAAATTCTCAAAATTCCAAAAAAATTAACAATATGATATCTTTTTAACATTTGTAGAATTGTTATATCGTGCATCCCTAATCCACACAAAATAGTTCGACACTAAGTAGATTTCACAGTATTTCGTCAACACTATTTTATGTTTTATTTACGTAAGTTACGTAGTTTTAGTTGTTCAAACAAGATTTAGAACCACACTATGCTTAAGCTTGATATTTAGAGCTTCAAAACATAATATAGTAGATAAATTTAATTAAAATATTTTAATGATTATTTTAAACATGTTTTTATTATCACATTTTCTTAGTAAAACGAAATAGAAAAATGTTGAAATATTACATAACATATCACAAATCCATCATAAATACTTAAACTTTTAAAATATAAAATGAGTATCATATATTAAGTATAGTTTAATTATTATTGTAGCTATTGATTGACCAGACAAATCAACTATTATTAACCGATATGGTGAATTTGAACCTATGATAACACATAAAATAGTTTTTGTTTTGAACTGTAAAGTTAAGTTGGATTTAGAGAGCTTAAAGATATTAGAGGGTAATTATAGTATTGGAGCATTCTTAAGACACTTTCAATTTCCAATGTTCACCAAAGCAACACGTCAAAAATTTATATAATTTTTGAAAACTGCTCAAGCGAACTGCTATACCACTGAATAAAACCATTATACCTATTAATATACTATATTTATTATTTTATCTTTTACTTTATGTATATAATATTGAATGAACATGAATGTTCAGTAGTATATTTGATGAAAATGCATGTACACAGAGTGTTCGAGAAAAACAAGACGCTAATAATAATTTCAAAAACCTTTTTCTCGACCAGTTTGTGTAACAATTAATTGTGTATGTTGATTGCAGTGGCATGTTGCACTAATTACTAATAATTTTTTTCTCACTTTTCAGTTCCAGCTGCTATAACTTGCAGTAAGTATTAACTAGGTTAAGGCATATTGTTGTTAGGATAGTGCATTTTGCGGCAATTGTTAAATACGCGTCCCCGAGTCAAAACAAATAATAATTATAACCAATTTAGCTCGATTGATGCCTGTAATTACTCGTTAATTATCATATATATAAAATCAATTTAGTTCCGCTTGAACAGATGTTTTATATTTCATTATTAAATGTCCTATAGGAAAAAAACCGATAGTTATTATAATGTATGAGTAATGATAAAAAATTGCATGTGCTGCATCGACCATAAATGAAAAAAAAATTTACAGCCGAACATAGAGCCTTTTCTTTTTTCGAAGTCGTTTAAAAATAAATCTCACACCATCGCTTCTCTTTGTTGTCGAAAACAAACACAGATTTTATGTAAATCACCCTATTGTTAATCTAATTGGCTATATAGGCTTTGAAAAAAAATCCTGATTATAATATATCAATTTTTGGCGCCTATTATCTTAAAGAAATTCCTGCAACTTGACCCATTCGGCTCATTATTGTAGCCATTTTCTTCTGCTATATCAGCGATGGGAAATATTTGTCTCCCTTTAACTAATCATCATGTAAACATAAATGTTGAGATCTAAAACTATTAACAATTACAATTAACCGGACAATCAAAATTGTTTTCTGTTCTTAGTTTATAGTTTTATACAATGGGAGAAAATTAGATTCAAACCAAGCAGAAAGACTGAAACCATTACTCAGTGAAAATATATATTTTTAATATTTTAAAGTCTCTTTTTTACCAACGACGGTTTATCTGGATTGGACCTACAGTTTAACGTGGATCAATTCGGTTCATTAATGCAGCCGTTTCCTTCTGCTATTTCAACGATGGGAAATACTTATCTTCCTTTAACTAATCATCATGTAAACATAAATGTTGACGTTTAAAATTATTGACTATTGCAATTAACCGGACAATTTTAGAAAGAAGAAGAAGTTTAGAAATAGATAGTTTTGTTGTATGTAGAAGCAATGTTTACCAAGCAGAAAGACTGAAACCATTATTCAGTGAAAATATATTTTTTAAATATTTTAAGCTCTCCTTCTTACCAACGAGGGTTTATCTAAAGTTGGTCACTCGCCAGTCGGTAAGCTTAATGCTGAGAACCGTGGTCCCACGTTAAACTTTAGGCCCAGTCCAGATAAACCTATAGTTTGTAAAAAAAACTGTAAAATATATTAAAAAATAATAATAATAAACAAAATTTATATAATATACGTAAGTTTTTAGAGGCATTTTTATTACAGCTGAATATAATGTCACAGATATCGGTCACAGACTCCTTACTCACAAGATTTAGCAATGTTTGGTTTGGTTTGTACTTGTGGTTGGTTTTTGTGATCAAGAACAAATTCCGAGACAAAAGAATAATTGAAAAAAGATATTAATATCAGTAAATATTTCACAAAATCTTATTAATGAAAAGTCAACTATTGACAAAACTATAGCAGATATCAGTGGTTGTAATTTTGACTTTGTTAGCTCTATCTATATATGCTGAATATAAATTAATACAACCAAAAATTGATTTTTAAATACTATACTAGAAAGGTGATTGACTGCTCTAATAATAGTATCATGACTGGAGTATATTGATCTAACAATCTTACATTTATTCAAGCATTAAACTAATGACTTAAGGCGACTTTACGTCCACTATTTGACGAAAACGTATATATTTTTTTTACATTTCAACGTAAAATGCACTAAAATATATTCAGAATGTTTTTTAAATTTATGAAATTTCATAGAACATTCGGTTATTTGTAATAGTTTCAATTTATTTAAAAAATCATATATGAACATGAATTATTTATAATATAACCAGCCATAACAGCATAATGGGATATAGAGGGGGTCAAAAAATATATAACGGGTAGAGAACCGACAGAAATATCTAACATATTTACAAAAAGATAGCTTAACGGCAAGCAATTAGACATCTTATATTCCTATAATTGGTAACGTTAGGGTAATAAATTAATGATGTTCAATAATTAAGCCTTATTCTTAATTAATAAAAAAAATCACAAAAAAATGAGCGATAATATATACTAGTTTTATTACCTGACAAAAATTAATTTCATCTAGCTAGAGCTATATCTATACAATCTGGATGGTGTAGAGTCGCCCTAGTATTTATCAAGTATTTCCACCTTTACGGTAATGGTTCTTTTTGCAGAAAAGAAAGCTTAAGCAAAATGGAATTGTAATCGTGAAAATAGAAATTAAAAATGTCACTGACAAAACAAACTGCCCTCGTAGCAAAATCTCTCTTATTTGCTCGGTAATGACTTGTTTGTAGCTATAAAAATCTTTAATGAAAATAAATTAACTAAAAAATAGCTGTAAACTGTCAGCAGGTCGATAAAAAATTGCAAATTGTGGAATTGTTGCTCAGCATGTGGCTCCCTCAAGAGCGTAATATTTTGTCAATAAATATATTTAGACATTTTTTGTACCAATGTCTAGCGATAATTATTGTAAAATATTAATATATGTTTTTAATAATTGTATTTTAAATATGTTGAAAGTGAATGCCATTTCCAATAATACATGTAAATATATCTCATTTTATAGTTTAAGAGTGTTTGTCAGCGTTCTTTAAAAACACTACCAAAATAGGAATTACAGAGATATTAATATATTTTTCTGACTGAAACCTTACCCATAACAAATGTCCTTTGATCTAACAAAAGTTGCAACAAGTCACATACTATCAAATGAATTATTTCAAATTTATATCAAATTTCATATATATATATATATATATATATATATATATATATATATATATATATAATTTAATACTCATTTAATATTAATCAAAACTATAACTTCTCTTTACGATTCGAGGAATTCCTTAGCACACACGTGGTCATTGCTACCTGCGTCTTAATAACTAAAATTGGAAACACATATCGAGTCAATACATTAACAAATTAAATTTCAGTTATACAATATTATATATAACAATTTAGGGACATGTAATTCAATTCAATTTGTTAATACGTTTATTGGTGTCATTTTCCTTTATAATAGATACTCATATAATTCTTATAAAATTTAATTCCTTTCATTACTCTTATAAGATATTTTGTTAAATATTTAACTTCTCCATTTTCAGTATTAATTAGATATAACGTAATTTATTACCGATTATTTTAAGGGCGTTGCTATTAACGTATGTTATTAACATTACTGTTTACTCTTAGTAAACACAGAAAAGAATAAGTAGATACAACAAATAAATTATTGCAAGAATATTTTCTATCTTTTACATGACCATGCTGTGTTGATATTTTTGAATCATTGGTATTTATCCAAGATAACAAAAAAAAATGCTTTTATGGGAAACAAGTTCAGTTTCCTGTTAAAAAATCCGATTCAATGACTGATATAACTAACTGGAGTGACTAGAATGTGGAGGGTTCAGTAAAATCTAGTAAAATATCCTACTACTGAATTTGTGAACGTAACGAAATCCTACGATAAGGTTTTATGTGAAAAAACTCATGTTCAAACTTCAGAAAATGTTATTAATACGGAAATAATAAATTCTTATATATCCGTCAGGAGATTTAGAACCAAACAAGAGAAATAAACCAAAACAAGCGTACTATAAAGCAGTGTATTATGGCAAATTATTCACCTTAACAAACACATAATGATTGAACATATGATCAGATGTATAGTATAAATGACATCACTAAAAAAGTCTATGATTTCATCAAAGTAAACTTCAGAAAATTGTATCAAAACAGTTTTGTATGACAAATTGTTGACCTACTCCACAATAATTCAGTAATAGAAAATGCTACAATAGTTGTATTTATCGATAACGCAATAAATTACCAGAAACTGTAACAGTACAAGTAACAATATTGACTATAAGTGACCCAAGACATAGGAAAAAAAATTAATGGATGTAAATAAGTGCGAATTTATTAGTATAATATCAAATTACACACAGTATGTACATAGTTTCGCAAAAATACATTGTTGATTATACGTTATTTAAATACACGATAGTAGTACAAATAAAATTAATAAAATACAAATATTTTAGAGCATAACCTCTTAAAAATGCGTATTCCTATCTACTACAGGAATATTACTCATACCAAGAGAGTAATATTTCAAGAGAAAATGTATACAAGACAGAGGAGTCATTCAACAACTGTTGATTAAATCTACCAATCCATTTAATCTTATTAGTAGTTATGTAGTTAGTATGTCTAATAAAAAACCCATCTCATTGTAATACCTAGTTTCAAGTCATACTAGAAACAATAACCAAATTATACATAAATGCAATTAAAAATTGTGCATATTAGCATAAAGTAATATAATTTAAATAAATAAATCTAACTAAAC